>NW_026068052.1:986199-1103248 GCF_014885135.2 Alexandromys fortis | reverse complement strand
GTCCTTGGACTTCCCACAGGGCAGGGAACCCTGATTGCTCTTTGGGCTGACAAGGGAGGGGGACTTGATTGGGGGAGGGGGAGGGAAATGGGAGGCGGTGGCAGGGAAGAGACAGAAATCTTTAATAAATGAATAAAAAAAAGGTGAAGCAAAGCTCAAAATTTTAAGTAAAGCTAGAAAGAAAATGGAGAGATGGTTCAGTGATTAATAACATTGGTTGCTCTTTTAGAAGACCTGGATTAGATTCTTAGCACACACATGATAGCTCACAATGGTCTATAATGGCAGTTAGAGGATCCAGCACCCACTTCTGGCCTCTGCAGGTACTGTACACACAACACAGCCATATATGGAGGCAAAATACTCATGCCCATTAAGAAATGTAATTTTTTGAAAGTTAAGAATATATGAGTCAGTTTACTTATTTTAAATTATTTTTGTAAATGAAATTGTAAGGTGATTTTTTTGTGACATGCTTTGTTTTGTTTTAGAGAGAAGAAATGAGCGGCTACTATGGCAAAAACTCAAGGCTTCAAGGCTATAACTAAGGTCTTAAGTAAGCACAGTTCATTTGTCATTTTCAACATCTTAAAATATTACTTACTCTATTCTGTGTGTATGGATGTTTTGCCTGCACATATGTATGTGCACCTTGTGGGTGCAGGGACCTGCAGAGGTCAGAAGAGGCACTGGATCCTCTGGAAATGGAGTCACAGACAATTCTGAGCCCCTGTGTGGGTGCTGAGAACTGAACCTGGGTCCTCTGCAAGAGCAGCAAGTGCAGCTGGGCGGTGGTGACACACACCTTTAATCCCAGTACTCAGGAGGCAAAGGCAGGCGGATCTCTGTGAGTTCGAGACCAGCCTGGTCTACAAGAGCTAGTTCCAGGACAGACTCCAAAGCTACAGAGAAACCCTGTCTCAAAAAACCCAAAAACAAACAAACAAACAAATAAAATACCCACCACCATCTCTTTGTAGATAATTTTGTCTTTGTCAGTTTTGTTGACATTTTTGATTCTCCATCAGCAGGAAGAGCAAAGTAGATCTCAAGGTGAGGAGATCTACTGCTCGTGTTCCCTTAATTTTTCCTGTCTTTCTAAGTTTGCCTCACTACCCTAAGGGTATATTAACTCTTCAGCCCTGTGCCATAACTTAATTCACAGAGATCTTCATCATATATCTCCTTCACAAAGGTATCAACACTGGTCCATTTTATTAATGACACTATGCTAATGGAACCTAATGAAGAATTGTTGGTAAAGCACGAGATGTTGGAAAATAAACCCAATCAAAATTCAAGGATATTCTCCCTTGGGAAAACCGCTAAGACTCCAGTGGGGGAAGACACAAAAGATACCCCTTCCTGTTACACCTGGCTTCTTCTGCTACTAAGTACAATGCTTCCTGGGCCTTTTTGAATTTTTTTATATAACACATTCCTCATTTGGGCGTGTAACTCTGGCCCATAAACAAATGGACTCAAAAAGCTGCTAGTTCGTGTGGAGTGAGGAAGTCAGAAGATAGGACGCTCCTTCAATAGGTCCAGGCTGCTATGCAAGCTGCTCTACCACTTGGGCCATGTGATCCTGCAGACCCAACAGTACTTAAGGTATCGGTGGCAGATGGGGATGTTGGCTGCCTTTGGCAGGACCCCATAGGTAAATCTCAGGAGAAATCTTTAGGGTTTTGGAGCAGGGCCCTGCCTTCATCTGCGGACAACTATTCTGTCTTTGAGAGACAAATTTCAGCCTGCTACAGGCTCTTAGTGGAGAGCAAATACTGGACAATGGGCCACCATGTTTCTATGTGACCTGAGATGTTCAAACTGAGCTTGATGTTATTTGATCCACCGAGTTATATAGTTGTGTGTACACAGCAGCAACCTGCTATTAATGGAAGTGCTGTAGAGGCGATCAGGCCCAAGCTAGGCCTGAAGGCACGCGTAGCTTAGCTGTAAGTGACCCAAATACCTGTGGCTCCTCCTCCTACTGCAATGCTTTCTATGCAGTGCCCTATGGCTTCATGTGATGTGCTTTATGCAAAGCCCCTATGGCCCCTGTGGTACCAACTGAAGAGGAAAATACTAAGGCCTGGTTTCCAGGTAGTTTCGCCTGCTATGTAGGCAGTACCTAAAAGAAAATAGCTACAGGATACAGTACCTTTGGGGTGCATCCCCAAGGACAGTGGTGAAGAGAAGTCATCACAGTGGGGGAACTTTAGGTGATGAACATTGTTGTACATTTTATTTGGAAGAAAAAATGTCCTCATGAATCAATCTATACTGATTCATGGGATGAAGCCAATGGTTTGGCTAGATGGTCAGGGACTTGGAAGAAGTGTGATTAGAAAATTAGTGGGAGGGCTGGAGAGATGGCTCAGAGGTTAAGAGTACTGACTGCTCTTCCAGAGGTCCTGAGTTCAATTCCCAGGAACCACATGGTGGCTCACAACCATCTGTAATGAGATCTGGTGCCCTCTTCTGGCCTGCAGACATACATAGAGGCAGAATGTTGTATACATAAATAAATCTAAAAAAAGAAAAGAAATAAAAAAAAATAAAAGAAAATTAGTGGGAAAGACAGTTGAGGGGGAGGGATACAGATGGACCACTCCATGCGAGCAAAGGATGTGAAGGTTTTTGTGTCCCTTGTTAACACTCACCAAATGTGACCTCATCAGAGGAGAGCCCCAATAATCAAATAGATAGGTGACTTGTGGTGTGGATGATATCATTCTCTTTTCCCAGCTGTCTTTATCACTGTCCAGTGGGCTCATGGAAAAGTGGCCATGGTGGAAGGGATGGAGGATATACATGGACTCAACAAAATGGACTTTCACTCACCGAGGATGACCTGGCTGTGGCTGTTGCATGGTGACAAATTTTCTAATAGTAGGGATCAACACTGAACCTCCAATGTGACACAAGTCCCTGGTGTGGCCAGCCAGTGACCTGGTAGCATATATGGATTATGTTGGGTCATTTCCATTGTGATAAAAAGGCAGTGTGTTGTTCTTACTGGAATAAACACTTTTCTGGTTATGGATTTGCCTTAACTGCACATCACAGTTTTTCTGTCAAAATACTGTCCACAGGCAGGGGGATAACTGACATAAAGGATGTTTATAAAAGCCCTATGGAAACCTATTATTTTATGAGCTACACACAGACACACATCCACACACACCCGTACACACACATGCACACAAAACAATTCAATTGGAGTTACCCTACACAGAGGATAAATCTCCCCCCCCCCCGAAGCCTTAGGTTGCCAAATAAAAAGCCAAAAGCATGATATCCCCCCCCCTTTAGTTGTTGGCCAGGGGTGTTCCGGGGATTTCCCCAAACAATATAAGATATTACCAGTGCTCTTGGTTGCCTACCAGAACTTGATATTAAAACCCTATTGCTGAAGACACCATGTATTTTGGTCACATGGCCTGGAGAAATCAAACTGGTATTGACTAAGAAGCTTTCTCCCTATTGGACAGCTTTTAGAGTACTGGAAATCACTATGCAGGCTGCTAGGGAAGAAAAGTCTTCAATGGTCTTACCAAACTGACCCCTATGAACTACAGTAAGGAGCGGTGTAACAAGATAAACTGGCGCAGAGAATCCGTGTCTGTGGAGTGCTCAGACACAAATGCGACTTCCGTATCGTATCTCGCTTCAATGAAATGAGTGTGCTGGTGGGCTCATGTTCATGGAATTCACCTCCATGAATGTAGCCTCCACCATTCTAAAGCACCTGGCTTGAGAGAACAATGAAATAACCTTTCAAACAGTGTCTACTGTGTGGCAATAGCCTGGAGGGTTCGGTAGGGTTCTCCAGAAGGCTGTAGGTATACTCTCAGAATTACCATCCAATATATGATAGTTCTTTCTTGGTCAGGATTCATGGGTTCAGGAATCAAAGGATGGGAATGGGAATGATACAAGTCACTATCACCCCTAGTGGCCCACTGATGGAGGTGGGTCTTGTATCTTATCTGTTGATTTCATTGGTTAATAATAAAGAAACTGCCTCGGCCCTCATAGGACAGAAAATTAGGTAGGCGGAGTAGACAGAAGAGAATGCTGGGAAAAAGAAGCTGAGTGAGTGAGTCGCCATGATGCTCCCACTCCAGACAGACGCAGGTTAAGATCCTCTCTGGTAAGCCAGCTCATGGGCTACACAGAATATTAGAAATGGGTTAGAACAATATGTAAGAGCTAGCCAATAAGAAACTGGACCTAGCCGGGCCAGGCAGTGTTTGAAAGAATACAGTTTCCGTGTAATTATTTCTGGGTATAAACTAGCCATGCGGGCGGCCGGGTGCCGGGGACGCAGCCCTGCCGCTCCTATTTCAACAGATGGCGCCCAGACGTGATGGGCTAAATCCACTTAAAAACCTGAGAGGGCTTAAAAAGGAGAGAGAGAGAATTTAAGACAGCTTTTTGCTGTTTCTGGGTTGCGTGCCGCAAAGAAATTGTCCTGACTCGGCAGCAGGAAAAAACTGGCTGTTTTAAAATGCCGGCTTTCTGGGCTGTGCCGCCATTGTGATCTCTGTCTGGCTCCGGCGGGAGACAGAGCTTATGAATGGAGCATTTGGATTAAAGTGCTACGATTTGTTTGATGGCAACTAGACTGCTGTGTGCCTAAAAGGGGGACATTGTGTGCCGCAGCTCAGAGGCACAAGCAGCTCCGCCATGCTAATGGTGCAATGTGCAAGGATCAGAGGCACGAGCGGCTCCGCCATGTTGGACTGGGCGGGGCCAGCATACAGTACCTGTTTTTGACCTAGGAATGTCACAGCTTAGATTCTTAAGCGCTTAGTGATTTAAAGGCGCAAAACAAAGTGCTCCTGGATAGTAAAAAAATTACAGATTCACAATAAAACAGATTCAGACACTGTTGGATGAATGTACGTAGGCTTGGGAAAGAGAAGAAAAAGAATATAAAAAAGTTAATGTCTTAAAAAGAAAAAGGGTAAAGTCTTTAAAGAGACAGAGTACAGAAGTACAGATAGTTATAGATTAAGAGAAATAAAGAAAAATAAGCCACGTAAAAATGGAAAATTCACAGAGAGTCTGGATTATGTACATTGTGTTTTCTTTAAAATTTTTGACTGTGAAGGAGCTAAGTACAGAGAGACATTTCATTATATGGGCTGCCAAGCTAAACCAAAATGGATTTCATGAGGGTATTATGATTTCAGAATTTGGGTCTAAGGATATGATGCTTTGGAGAGGGTCTTCTTTTGTTTTTGCAGAGGATGAGACCCTGTGGATTGCATCTATTCCGATTTGGTATGATAGACCACGCCCTCCTGAAAGGTTGCTGTGAACACCCTCAAAAAATTGCTTCGCTCAATTGCCAACTGAGATGAAACTAGCACACAGGTTATATCATGAACAACCTAATTAACGACGCCCCTATTCAGCAGGAAGCAGTTTGGAGAGAAAAAACTACGCCCATGTTCCCAAATATTGTTTATAAATGTTCTTTTACATTTAAAGGGGGATATGATATAGATATGAATAATTTGCATTGGTATGGATTTTATGGTCAATTTTGTTATATGTATATGTATTTTTGATCTTGATTAAGGTATTGTGATTGTGTAGTTCATTTAAAAATGTAATGTATAATTAGGAAATATAGGTTGTTAATGGATAATCATCGCTAATACTTAAGCTTGTAGTCATGTTAGTTAGATTTTCTAGATATATAGAGAGATATTTTAGTTAGATAGGCATTCTTCATATCTTTCAAAGGCTGCAGAATATGGCATTTAAGATATTTTAATAACTTAGGGTTTTTCATGACAATGAGACACATTTGCTCCTGGCAGCACCAATCTATTTCAAGAGGAAGATGGGCATCGAAGAGAATCCTTATGGAGTTTGATAGCCATTTGGGCAAGAAACTGCTCTTGCCTGGACTGTTGCATAAACTGGACACAGAGAACCCGCAGAGAGAGGACTGCTGAACTTGCCTAAAGGTGAGATGACCTTTTGGGGTTCCTGCTTCATGAAAGAGTCTGTGAGACATTCTGCAGGACACAGCAAAAAGTGACTGAACTGTCTTTGGAATTTCTTGCTTGATGAGAATGTCTGCTGGATACTATGGGCCTGTAGGCCGAAGATGGATGCCCCAACGGTACAGAGGAACTTTGGGTGACTGTCCAGGCAGCGAGATGTCTCTGTCATTTCTAGAGTTTTCTTATTTCTTGTTTGATAGGTAATATTATATCCTTCTGGAGTCTTTGATGGAGTTGAAGAATGGTTAGTTATAGTTTTCCTTAGTTATGATAAGAGATAAAATAGATATAAATATTGTAACTGTAATTCTTACTTGATAACTGTTTTGTTATATGTAATTTTACTATGTTAAAGTTAAAGCCTTTCTTTTTTGTTTAAACAGAAAAAGGGGAAATGATGTGGGAGTGATTTCTTATTAATAAAGAAACTGCCTTGGCCCATTTTATTGGATAGAAAATTAGGTAGGCGGAGTAGACAGAGGAGAATGCTGGGAAAAAGAAGCTGTGTGAGGAGTCGCCATGGTTCTCCCGCTCCAGACAGACGCAGGTTAAGATCCTCTCTGGTAAGCCAGCTCGTGGGCTACACAGAATATTAGAAATGGGTTAGAACAATATGTAAGAGCTAGCCAATAAGAAGCTGGAACTAGCCGGGCCAGGCAGTGTTTGAAAGAATACAGTTTCCGTGTAATTATTTCGGGCATAAGCTAGCCATGCGGGCGGCCGGGTGCTGGGGACGCAGCCCCGCCGCTCTTATTTCAACAGCCCACTAGTAAATTTTTTAAAATTTCTTTTCCTGAGACCTCACGTTCTGCAGGCTTCTACCAGGATAAACAACAAACACTCGGTTGAACTCAAAGCAAAGACTTCCCCCTGGCCACTTTCGGCTCCTTGTGCTCTTGAGTCAACAGGCTAAGAAAAGAGTTACAGTAGTAGCCAGAGTTACTTAATCCAGACAATCCCAGATCTATTGGCCTCGTGTAGATCAGGGAAAGTATACCTGTAGTGTAGATGACCCATTAAAGTGTTAGTGTCCTGTGATTAGGGTCAACTAAGGAAACTGCAACAATCCAATCCAGACGTGATAGGAAATGGCTCAGCCCCTTCAAGAATGAGGGTGTGAGTCATTACTCCGGATGAAGAACCGAGACCTACTAAGGTGCTCGCTGAGCATGGAGGAAGTTCAGAATGCGTAGTAGAGAAAAAGAACTATACATACTAGCTAAGGCCATATGGCTGGTTGTAGAAAGAATTATATGACCCTGAAATTTTATTTTCAGTTTCATTAAGGATGTATTTGCTTGCAGCAGTGGGAGTTCTGGAGAGAGGGCTCGGTAGGTAAGGCTTACAGAAGACCAGAGTTCGACTGCCAGCACTGTCCCAACAGCTCATCACCCTAGTAACTCCAGCTCCAGGGATCTGATGCCCTCTTCTGGAGTCTGGGAACACACACACACACACACACACACACACACACACACACACACACACCGTAGTCTATTGGTTTTGTTTCTCTAGGGACTAGCTTCTGGATGTGGGTCACAACTCCAAGGCCTGAAAGCCAGCAAGTGTAGAAATCCTTAGCCCTCTGCAACCCACTTCAACCAGAAGTAGCCAAGCGGACTCGACATTCATCTTCTAAACTATGTTAGGGTCTCAACTCTTGAAGAGGAAAGTTAAGTAGCTAGATAGTCATTGGTGGACTTAGGGCTCATTGAGAATGGGTCCCTTCCTCTCAATCACCTTTGGACCCCACTCCTTCTTTCCACGGTAACCTTAGAAAGGGAAGCAACACACTTACCCGTCCTTGATATTTATAACACCACATGAAAAGGGAAGGTAGCAGGACTTTGTTGAGGTCCACTAAGGGAAAACTACTTCCTCCAGGTCAAAGGAATGGACTTTGAGTCATACCTCAGTCACTGGGTGGAGAGATAATGACGTTCTGACTTGTCCCAAAGATTAGAGCAGTTCATCCTATTGTTCCTTCTCTGAAGAGTTCCTTTAGCTGGGCCAGTCAGAGGACCATCCCTCAGGAAAGATGAGTCACCTGAAGAGGCACTAAGAAGATGGGAATGAGACGATGTACTTCTGCCTCCAAGAGCACCTCCCCCGGAGCACTTACTGGCAGTGCTTCACTGCGCACTTCCCTCAGTTGGAACCTTTTTCCTTTCCCCTTTTCCCCCTTCTTTGAATAGCAGCCCAAACCCAAGCATGCTTTCTCTGACAGTCTAGACTTCCGTTCTTCCTCGAGCTGCTTGCAGACTTCCATTACTGACTCGAACTCTCCTCGAGCCGTCTCATTCTTTCTAGCACCTACTGGGATTTACAGTTTGCCTGTCCTGCTTTGTTCTGTTCTGTTCTGTTTTTCTCTCTCAAAAACTAATAAAATGGTTCTCAAGCTTTTAAAGAAAGGAAGAAGGGAAGAGTTCCTGTATACACAATAGCCAAAAATTAATTCAAAATCAAATGTTGAAAGAATTTAAGGTATTTCTTTTTTTTTCTTTTTTGAGACAGGGTTTCTCTGTGTAGCCCTGGCTGTCCTGGAACTAGCTCTTGTAGACCAGGCTGGCCTCAGACTCACAGAGATCTGCCTGCCTCTGCCTCCTGAGTGCTGGGATTAAGGGTGTGCCGCAGCACCTGGTGGATTTCAGGCATTTCTGTCAGCAGTCCCACTGAAGTCTTATTCGTGAGGCTATAACGTATGCATCTTGCCTGCACTTGCCTTCCCATCACACAGCACCAGCCAAAGCTAGGCCCGGACACTTAGACTGGGGTTTTGAGACTGTTGGATGTTATGCATCACCACACTTTTTACCGCGCATACGAAGTTTTCTGCCTTATAGACATATAAAAGTTTGATTAAAGAAAACCTAGCCTTGCAGTGTCTTCTTTTCATCACTCCTCAGCCTGTCAATATAAAATGGATGTGCCTCTGAGAGTTTGTGCGGAGACTGTAGTAGGGGAACACACCCACGTGTCTACTCTCATCAAAGCGTAGTCCTCCATTACAGAGGGAGGCCTTGCTCTTTGATTGGATACCAGCTTCGGGAAAGATACGCGCACGTGGAGAGGTGATGGAGGAAGGAGCCACCTGCATAGGCAGCCAGACCAACCGAGTCCCTCGTGGAAGTCAGTAGAGAGACACACTGCAGCCAGATCGCTCTCACATTCAAAGTTATATGTTGGGGGCTGGAGAGATGGCTCAGTGGTTAAGAGCATTGCCTGCTCCTCCAAAGGTCCTGAGTTCAATTCCCAGCAACCACATGGTGGCTCACAACCATCAATAATGAGATCTGGTGCCCTCTTCTGGCATACAAACATACATGGAAGGAATGTTGTATACATAATAAATAAATAAATCTTAAAAAAAAGTTATATGTTGTTGCATTATAATGTTTTATTTCTTTTGAGGTGGAGTGGTCTCACACAACACAGGTTGGCCTTAAACTTGCTTCATAGTTGAGGATTCCTTTGAACTTCTTGTGGTTTTTTGGGGGGGGGGGGAACGGGGTTTTTCTGTGTAGTTCTGGCTATCCTAGAACTCAATCTGTAGACCAGGTTTCCCTCAAACTCATATTGAGCTGCCTGCCTCTGCCTCCGAGTGCTGGGCTTAAAGATTCTTTAAACTAATTCGCTTGAACTTTTTATCCACCTACCTCTGCCTCCTGAGTACTGGAAATACAGGCATATATCATCACACCCAGATTTAGGAGGTACTGAGGATCGAACTCAGGGCTTTACATGGCAGTAGTAAACAAGCATTCTGCCAACTAAGCTACATCCTTAGCTACAAGAAGATTTTATTTAAGAAATTTTTGCTTAAGTTTCTGTTTTGAGTTACATTTAAAAATGTGAATTGTTGGGCTGGAGAGATGGCTCAACAGTTAAGAGCATTGCCTGCTATTCCAAAGGTCCTGAGTTCAATTCCCAGCAACCACAGGGTGGCTCACAACCATCTGTAATTAGGTCTGGCGCCCTCTTCTGGTCTGCAGGCACACACACAGACAGAATATTGTATAATAAATAAATAAATATTTAAAAAAGAATGTGAATTGTAAGCCTGCTATGCTAGTGCATGTCTTTAATCCTGGCACACAGGAGCCAGAGGCAGGTGATCTCTACGGGTTCGATGCCAGCCTGTTCTGCATAGGACAGCCAGAGATACGTAGAGAGAGCCTGTCTCAACAAAACAAAACAAAAACAGAAATGTTAAATGAATTTTGGATTGATATTATGACATAATTTCTCATAGTTTATGAGTTGAACATATTTACCATATATGCACACATACAGATACACTCATAATTAAAAAAATCAGTCAAGATTTATTTGCATAAAAGTAAACACACTTTCACCTTAGTAATGCAAATTTCTTTTCATCTTTAATGAATGGTGGAATTATATGTATACTACAGAACCTTTCAAATAAATCTCTTTGTAATTACCAGCATACATTTATTTTGTGCAGCTCTTTTATGTGCCTGTATACCTCGGGTGACATAAACATTTCTCAGGTGAAAAGAAGTAACAAGTGGGAGACATTTATGAAGTCCTGAGCTAGAGAACCCTGTGTAAGCATGCTGACCCATGCTTCAGATGAAAAGAAAGGAGTGTGCAGCAAGATGCTTTAGCAGTGCTAGGAAAACAAGCGTGTGATATTTTGTCCAAAAAAGAAAAAAGAAAACATTGTCATCGCATTTTCGTTTTGTTTTATTTTTGTAGTGCTGAGGTTCAAATCCATAATCTCATGCAGGCTAAGCAATTCCCTTACCACTGAGTTCCATCCCCTGTTCTTACTCTACATTTTAATGTGCCAATTTCCAAAAAATAAACAAACCCCTCATTTACAAAGAACAGACAATTATCCTCCACCTGGATCCTCGTGAATTTGGCTTGCTTTATCACATCTCTGTCTTCCACAGATCTCCTCCAGGATAAAAAAAAAAAAAAATGAGGAGCTGGAGGGATGGCTTGCTGAGAAAGCACGTGAGGACCCGTGACTTCAGATTCCCAAAACCCACACAAAGCCAGGCACAACTGTCTGTGTCTATAACCCCAGCACTCCTACGGCAGGATGGGAGGAGAAAACCTGAGAATCAGGGATGCTCCAGAGCCAGACAGCCTGGCATACACAGTGGCAAACAAGAGATCCTACTTTTAATAATGTGGAATGCGAGGACCGAGAACTAAGACTTCTGACCTCAGCATGCACGCTGTGGCCCACCACTCCACGTGGGTAGATTTGAAGAATTGTTTTATTTGATGTGTATGCGCAGTTCGCTTGCATGTGTATATGTCTACCACATGTGTGCCTGGTGCCCAAGTCGACCAAAAGAGAACATAGGATATCCTGACACTGAAGTTACAGATGGTTGTGAACATGAGTGCTGAGAATCGAACCCAGCCTTCTGAAAGAGCAGCCAGTGTTCTTAACCACTTAACCATCTTTCCAGCTCTAACAGATTTTTGTTTTAAAAACCGAACATTTACCAATATATGGAAATGTTCAGAGGATACTGCACGAACACTGCCTTCCTTATTGGATAAACAAATGGTAATGCATTGCAGTGTTTGCTCTGTTCTTGAATTTCCCCCCACTTTTTCCTGACCCATTTGAATCTGTTATGGTATATTTCATCTCTAACTGCTTCAACAAGTCTTTACTGATGCGCATTTTCTCACATGACCGCATTATCGTGACAGTTAATAAAGATTACAAGAGTTGAGTCGCCGAGTGGCTCAACACTTAAGAGTGATTCCAGCTTTTCCAGAGGACCTGAGTTTGGAGCCCTGAACTCACATCAGGCCCCTCACAAATGCCTGTAACTCCAACTTCCAGGGATCTGACACCTTTTTTGACTTCTTCAAGCACCCACCCATTGTGTACACACACACACACACACACACACACACACAAAATAAATAAATAAACAAATATAAATCTTAAAAACAACAATAACTGCTTTTCATCTGACGCTTTCAATTTTATTATCCAAATTTAACAAATTTATCTTTTCTATTTTTTTTTTGTGTTTTTGAGACAGGGTTTCTCTGTAGCTTTGGAGCCTGTCCTGGAACTAGCTCTTGTAGACCAGGCTGTCCTCGAACTCACAAAGATCTGCCTGCCTCTGCATCCTGAGTGCTGGGATTAAAGGCGTGCGCCACCACCGCCCCTATCTTTTCTATTCTAAAATCAAAATCTAATCAATCATATTATTCACAACATTTGCGTCTTTAGAGGCTTTTGACTATTGGTGGCTCTTCCTACACGTACATCTGTGCACCGTGCGCAAGTAGTGCCTTGGAGGTCAGAAGAGGGTGTCAGGTGCTCTAGAATTGGAGTTACAGATGGTTGTGAGCTGCCAATGTGGGTGCTGGGAATCAAATCCTGGTCCTCCGGAGGGGTAACCAGTGCTCTTAACCACTGAGTCATCTCTTTAGCACCAACTTTTGATTTTTTACTTTTGAAATATTTATATATTTAGAGTAACTTGCAGATAACACAGGAAAAACCTGAGTCCCTTCCTCCAGTATCCCATAATAATTACAATTTTCAAAATTATAGTACAATTCAAAATCAGGAAATTGACATCGATGCAGAACATTCACAGTTGAATGCCATTTCATCACGGGCAGAGAGCCCTACGATGACAAGTGCAATCAGTTCAGAACTACCGTGTCACCAGAAAGATTCCCTGATGTCATCATTTAGCCAAACAGAAGAGAGAGTAGAAACTTGCCTTCCCTCTAAGTCCTTTTCCTCTGCCCTATTTATAGTAGAGTTCTGTTAACTATCCCCTCGAAACAAATGCAGATCCATACTAGGCAATGGCACAATTTTTGCTTCAACTATCAAACATAATTTAGACAATTGAAGAGAAGGGAAGTCTATTGTATTCACTTGTACTTTTGTTCGTTCTGTTCTTTCGTTCCTCCTGATAGTCTAAGATTTCTTCTTTTATGATTTCCTTTCTGTATTGAGAATGTTCTCCAGCATTCTTTAAGAATGGCCTGCTAGGACAAATTCTTTCAATGTTCCTTTGTCTGAGAATGTCTTGGTCTCTTCCTCATTTCGGGAAGATATTTTCATTATACAAAACATTCAGGGTTGACAATTCTTTTACTTTCTTTTTCAAATCATAAAGAAACTTTTTTCATCCCTATTTCTTTCTTTTTTATTATTATTTTTATTGAGCTCTACATTTTTCTCTGCTCCCCTCCTTTCCTCTCCCCTCCCCTTCAACCCTCTCCAAGGTCCCCGTGCTCCCAATTTACTCAGGAGATCTTGTCTTTTTCTACTTCCCACGTAGATTAGATCTGTGTATGTCTCTCTTAGTGTCCTCATTGTTGTCTAAGTTCTCTGGGGTTGTGGTTTGTGGGCTGGCTTTCTTTGCTTTATGTTTAAAAACCACCTATGAGTGAGTACATGTGATAATTGTCTTTCTGTGTCTGGGTTACCTCACTCAAAATAATGTTTTCTAGCTCCATCCATTTTCCTGCAAAATTCAAGCTGTCGTTATTTTTTTTTCTGCTGTGTAGTACTCAATTGTGTAAATGTACCACATTTTCCTTATCCATTCTTTGGTCGAAGGGCATTTAGGTAGTTTCTAGTTTCTGGCTATGACAAACAAAGTTGCTATGAACATAGTTGAGCACATGTCCTTGTGGCACGATTGAGCATCCTTTAGATATATACCCAAAAGTGGTATTGCTGGGTCTTGAGGTAGGTTGTTTCCTAATTTTCTGAGAAATCACCATACTGATATCCGAAGCAGCTGTACCAGCTTGTACTCCCACCAGCAATGCAGAAGTGTTCCCTTTTCCCCACAACCTCTCCAGCATAAATTGACATCAGAGTTTTTGATCTTGGCCATTCTTCCAGGTGTAAGATGGAATCTCAGAGTTGTTTTGATTTGCATTTCTCTGATGACTAAGGATGTTAAGTATTTTCTTAAGTGCCTTTCATCCATTTTAGATTCCTCTGTTGAGAGTTCTCTGTTTAGGTCTGTGCTCCATTTTTTAAAATTAATTTATTCTTATTTTATGTACAATGGTTTTTTGCCTGCATGTATGTCTATGTGAGGGTGTCAGGTCTTGGTGTTACAGACAGTTGTTAGCTGCCATGTGGGTGCTGAGAATTGAACCCTGGTCTTCTGGAGGTGTAGTCAGTTCTCTTAAATGCTGAGCCATCTCTCTAGCCCTGTACTCTATTTTTTATTTATTTGTTCTTTTGGTGTCCAATTTCTTGAGTTCTTGGTATATTTTGGAGATCAGACCTCTGTCTGATATGGGGTTAGTGAAGATCTTTTCCCATTCTGTAGGCTGTCGTTTTGTCTTATTGACCCTGTCTTTTACTTTACAGAAGCTTTTCAGTTTCAGGAGGTCCCATTTATTAATTGTTTCTCTCAGTGTCTGTGCTACTGGAGTTATATTTAGGAAGTGGTTCCCTGTGCCAATGTGTTCAAGTGTACTTCCTACTTTCTCTTCTATAAGGGTCAGTGTGACTGGCTTTATGTTGAGGTCTTTGATCCATTTGGACTTGAGTTTTGTGCATGGTGATAGATATGGGTCTATTTTCATTCTTCTACAGGTTGATATCCAGTTATGACAGTACCATTTGTTAAATATGCTTTCTTTTTTCCATTTGATATTTTTTGCTTCTTTATCAAATATCAGGTGTTCGAAGGTGTGTGGATTGGTATCCGGGTCTTTGATTTGGTTCCATTGGTGCTCTTGTCTGTTCTTCTGCCAATACCAGGCTGTTTTCAGTACTGTAGCTTTGTAGTAGAGTTTGAAGTCAGGGACTGTGATGCCTCCATAAGTTCTTTTATTGTACAGAATTGTTTTGGTTCTTCTGGGTTTTTTGCTTTTCCATATGAAGTTGAGTACCATTCTTTCAAGGTCTGTGAAGAATTTTGCTGGGATTTTGATAGGCATTGCATTGAATATATAGATTGCTTTTGGTAAGATGACCATTTTTACTATGTTAATTCTACCTATCCAAGAGCATAGGAGATCTTTCCACTTCCTGGTGTCTTCTTCAATTTTTTTCTTCAAAGATTTAAAATTCTTGTCATACAAGTCTTCAACTTGTTTGGTTAGAGTTACTCTGAGATATTTTATGCTATTGTGGCTATTGTGAAGGGTGATGTTTTTCTGATTTCTTTCTAAGCCCTCATAAAGAAATTTATTTCATTTGTGGATTTATATGTGCCAGCCTGGTCTAGAGATCCAGTTTCAGGACAGCCAAGCTTAGACAGTGAAGGACAGAAAACTGGCGAAGATGTAATTGAGCAAGAGGGCCATGTTCCAGCCCCAGTAAGCAGCACAACTTGGCAGCTTTGGCCATGTGGTTCTGGAGTTAAGGATAGAAAAGGGGCACTACGAATTTGCCCCTGAGACTAAGGAAAACTGTTGAAGCTAGGCATGTGTCAGGGCTGTCTCTGAATGGAGGCCTAGAGAGGCCATTGCATGAAGCTGTGAAGGTGAAGCCTGGATAGCCTTGGAGACCCCAAAATGTTGGAGATGCCAGAGTCGTGGGAAACCTGCTGAGGAGAGCTGCTAAGAGGGAGTGGAACCAGTCCAAGAGAGAAGTGCGTTGCAGTCAACAAAGCTGCATGGAGTTGGAGATCTAAGAGCGTTTTGAACTAAGATCTGAAATGAGACCATTTCCTGTTGCCTGCAAAGATGTAGGATTCTCAGCTCTTTCTCCAGCACCATGTCTGCCTGCATGCTGCCTTGCCCCACCATGATGCTAATGGACTGGATCTCTGAAGCTGTAAGCGAGCCACCCCAGTTAAGCGTTTTCCTTTATAAGACTTGCCATGGTTATGATGTCTCTTCACAGCAACAGAACACTAAGACACTCATGTTTTCTAAACATGGTTCAGATTGGATAAGCTCTAAGTTCTCCCTTCACCAAGGCTTTCTTCTGTCCTGATCAGTCTAATGTTGAGCCCATCCAGTGTGTGTTTTAGTTTGGTTATTTCAGTCTTCTGTTCCAAACTGTGTTTACTTCATTTTATCTCCTAGCTTCTGGAAACAAATTTCTAATTAAAAAAAATGTTCCAATGTCATCTGTAGTTGCTCATTGGAGTATTATTTTTTGAAGCTTGAGAACAATTTTATTAGAGTTCCAAAGAAAAACCTCAGGGCAGGCAAGCTGTAAATCTTAGCAGCTGCCCAGTAGAGGAAGGAGAAGAGAATGGGGGAGGGGGGAGCTATGTATGCCATTCTGAGTTAAGCCAGCCAGCTTCGTGGTGGATACACAGCCTTATGGCTGGGAGGGGTCCTGTAGAAACATGGTAAGGAAGCCTAAAGTGTTAGGTAAAACATGCTTAGAGCAGAGTTAGAAAGAATGAAAGGGCTGGGTGG
Source organism: Alexandromys fortis (assembly GCF_014885135.2). Taxonomy (NCBI): domain Eukaryota; kingdom Metazoa; phylum Chordata; class Mammalia; order Rodentia; family Cricetidae; genus Alexandromys; species Alexandromys fortis. Next base: position 1,086,848 of record NW_026068052.1, on the reverse strand, counting down.
TGGTGGCGCAAAACCTTTAATCCTAGGGGAGGCAGAGGCAGGTGGATCTCTGTGAGTTCGAGGTCAGCCTACACAGTGAGTTCCAGGACAGCCAGACCTATACAGACAGAGAAATCCTGTCTCAAAATAAAATAAAATAAAAATAAAACAAAGAGAATGAAAGGAGGAAGAGCTGTGCTTTTCTGAGTAATTCAGAAAAAGGGCTGACTTACAAAGCCACATGGCTGGACAGCTTTAAGCCGCTCAGGAACAATTCTTTATGTTCGATTTTAACCTTGTTCAATACTTTAAGTCTGTCATCTGGGGGCTAGAATCTGGTGACTGTTGTTGCTATAGCCCATGGAACATTTTGTCAGGAGACTCTGGATTTTATTTAGATCTTTTATTTGTGATAGGCTTCCTCCGACAGCAATGCCATGGGAGAGCACACTGCCTGGTTATAACTGGATAGGAGGTCAAGTTCCAGGCCCCCTGTTGATCTCAGCTAAGAAAGGAGAGGGTGATACCTCCTTACTGCTGAGCAGAGATGGTTGCAGCGGTTATCCTTTTAAAATTTACTTTTAACTTAAAAAATTTTAGAAAATTATTAAAAATGCTTTTCATACAATGTATTTTATTATAGTTTTTTCCCTTCCCCTACTCCTCCCCAGTCCTCTCTACCCACCTAACTTCATGTTCTATATCTCTCCCTCACTCTCTTTCTAAAAAAATTCCCAAATATAAAAACTAAGTAACTAAAAAATAAAAACCCAATAGGACAAAAAAAAAATACCAAAACAAACAACAAGCACACAGAAAAACAAGAAGTCTATTTTACGTTGGCCAACTATTCCTGGGCATGGAGCCTGCATTGGAGTGGTGTTTTGTATACTCAGTGACACTCCATTGGAGAAAACTTATTTTCCCTTTCCCAGTTTTGCTTTTTTTTTTTTTTAAGGGTGGGACTTTGTGTCCATTCCCTCTTCTCAGTGCTGAGATTCTGTCTGGCTTGAACCTGTGCAGGTCTTTGAGTTCCTATGTGAATCGGTCCTGTTGCATCTGTAAGATGCTGTTTCCTTGGAGACATCCTGCCACCTATACCTCTTAGAATCTCTTCACCTCCTCTTCTACATAGATTCCTGAGCCTTGAGAGGAGGGTTTTGATGAAGACTTCCAATTTAGGGCTGAGTGTTCCAAAGTTTTGCCCAGTTGTGAGTCACTGTGCTGATTCTCATCTACTGCAGAGAGAAGCTGCTCTGATGAGGGCTGGTGGAGGGTCACGGGGCTCTCATCTGTGGCGGTGGCGGGGGCGGTCCCTGGTAGAGAGTGGTTTTGTGACAAAGGAATGGCGATAGATGATAATGAACAGCTGGAAGGCTCAGTGGCAGGGAAGAACCAGGAGAACCTTGGGTCCAAACCAGGAAACTGGGCTCCTAGTGGATGCAGGTGAGCAGGAAGGGACTGCAGTGGTTGTTATCCAAGAGCATCTTGTTTGTGACTTTCTCTGACATCTCTTGTGGTGGCATTTCCAAGGAGCTGACTTCTTTAGCAGCCGGTCTGGGATAGATGAGACACCAAGAAAACCCCGGGGAACCCACCATGAGTTCAGGTCACATAGGTTGCAAGTAAATCTGTCCCTTTCTTTTTTAAGCGTCATATGTTGGTTTGCTTTACATATAATGCACATGGTTTAGAATGTACTGCATGTGAGGAATAGGGAAGAGTGGGTCTAGTCCATTTAGCAAGCATTTGGTATTTGAAGCAAATTGGAAAGCTGAAAAAGCTTGCTAAGTGGGTGCCTCGTGGGACAACCAAAGACTTTTTCAAAATTCATTATTTTGAACTGTCATCCTCATTTGTTCTATGCAACAATAACGAGCCATTTCTGGATCAGATTGTGATGTGCAGCGAGAAGCAAACAAACAGCTCAGTGGCTGGACTGATAAACTAACCGCAAAGCACTTCCCACAGCCAGACTGACACACACACTCACGCACACACATGGATGCACACACACGTCATTGTCACTGTTTGGTGGTCTGCTGCTGATCTGATCCACAAGTTTCTAAATCCTGGCAAAACCATCACACTTAAGTATGCTCAGCAAACCCACAAGAGACACTGAAAACCGCAATGAATGCCTGCAGTTGGCATTGATCAACAGAAATGCCAGTGCCCCACAGCAATACCCTATCACATAAACATAGCCAATGCTTCAAAAGCTGAATGAGGGGCTGGAGAGATGGTTCAGTGGATAAGAACACTGGCTGCTATTCTAGAGGACTCAGGTTCAACTCCCAGCATCCACATGGCAGCTCACAGCTGTCTGTAACTCCAGCGCCAGCAAATCTTATGTCCTCTTCAGGCCTCCGTGGGTGGTATACCTCTGTCCTATGGTGCGGAGACATACATGCTGGGAAACCGCCCACACACATAGAATAAAACTAAAAGAAAAATATTTTTAAATTGGATGAATTGAGCTACAAAGTTTTGCTTCATCTAATGTATTTCCTGACCTCCCCCCAACTGGCTACCACTTCTTCAGGCATCTCAACTATTTGCATGGAAAATGCTTCATAATCAAAGAGATAAAGAAAATGATTCCCAAGAATTTCCAAGAATGTAATCCAGAAGCATAGGTTTTCATGATCTAGCAATAAACCCATTGATTTTTTGTTGGCAAAATGTACTGATTGTAATGGTTCCTGTTTTGAGTATTAAAGATATATTTGAGTATCGTTGTAGTGGTTTAAAATTAATGGTCTGTAACCTCAATTCCTTTTTTGCCAACCTAATAAACAGGTTGAAGACAACTTGACACTTGAGTAGACTGCAGGGACATGAGTACTGAGTCACACCAAATGGTAAACACACCGAGACAACAGGCATTGCGGAGGTCGCGCTCAGCTTGTTGATGAAAACTGAAAAGAGGCCCAAGTGACTGCAACAGAGTGAGGGAGTTAAATACCAGCAGACAAGGTCTGAAATACAATGAGGGAATCACATTGCTTATCACCTGGTAGACCACTACAAGGATTCAAACTTTATTCTTAGAGGGATGGGGATTCACTGGATGGCTTTGTGAGGACAACTGATGGAATATGACTTGGTTTCATCAGAAGGGGTCTGATTTCTTTGTAAACAGACTACCACATTGGGCAAGGGTGGAAACCTTGAGACTAATCATGAAGGAGACTACTGAAATGATCCAGTTGAACAAACAATTGTGTTGTGGACTAGAGGAATAACACTAGGTAGGATGAGAAGCAGTGTAGCTCTAAGTTTATTTTGAAGAGACAGCTGATAGGATTTACTGATAGATTGGATATGAAGTAGTGTTCCAAGGATTTTACCCCCAGAGAAACTAGGAACGTCAAATTACTATTTTTTTTAATTGAGTTACAAAAGTCCCTTAATTGTTTTCTTTCTTTTTTAAAAAGATTTATTTATTTATTATGTATACAATGACTTGCCTGCAGGTGTCCTTGTAGACAGAAGTTGGCACCAGATCTCATTACAAATGGTTGTGAGCCACCATATGGTGGCTGGGAATTGAACTCAGGACCTCTAGAAGAACAGTCAATGCTCTTAACCACTGAACCATCTCTCCAGTCCCAATTTTATTCTTTCTTTAAGATAAAATATTTATCTACTTATTTTATGTGTGTGTGCCTGTGTGCTATAAGCAGACAGATACCTGCAAAGGCTCAGAAAACAAACAAGTAAAACCTCCATGCCCTACAGTCTGGACCCTCCAAACTTCTCTGGTTGAGAAAAATGCATAGCTAAGTCCAGAATGGATGGAAAAGTGAAATTGTCTTCACAATTTTGTCCTTCCCGATCTCTTGGACTCCTCCCTCCTATTCTACCCCCCCTTCTCTCTTTCTTTCTTTTACTGTGGTGGTTTGAATAAAAATGGTCTCCATAAGCTCATATTTTTGAATGCTTAGTAACCAGGAAGTAACACTATTTGAAAGGATTAAGAGGTGTATAGCTATCAGGTACTTCTCCAGCATTATGTGTCTGGCACCATGTTGCCTGCCATGATGAAAATAAACTATACCTCTGAAACTATAAGCAAGCCCCAATTAAATGTTTTTCTTCGCAAGAGTTGCCATGTTCACGGTGTCTCTTCACAATAGAACACTGACTAAGACAAAAAGCTGGCACCAGGGAGCAGGGTATTGCTGTGACAGGCCTGACCATGCTTTTTGTTGGTGGAATGTAGATGTTGGGAAACTCTGAATTAGGAAAGCAATTGAATGTTTTAAGTGGGGCTTAATGGGCTACACTAGTAGGAGCATGGAAGGCAGTGGTGCTAAGAATAATGTAGATTCTCGCTTAAGAGTTTTCAGATGAGGAGAATATTAGTAAGTGTCCTAGAGACTGTTCTTGTGATATTTTGGTGAAGAATGTGGTTGCTTTCTGCCTTTGTCCAAAAAAAAAAAAATCTATCTGCCTGTGACTAAATTGAAGAGTTTTGGATTAACATCATTGGCAAATGAGATTTCAAAACAGCTTCCTATTGACTGTGCCACATGGTTATTAGTGGCCAGTCTTATGCAGATCTATAATGAAAAAGGAACAAACCAGAAAGCAGCACTTCTCAATGGCCTCTACATCATCTCCTGCCTCCAGATTCCTGCCCTGTTTGAGTTTCTGTCCTGATTTTCTTCACAATGAGTAGTACTGTGGAAGTGCAAGCCAAATAAACTCTCTCCCCATCTTGCTTCTAGGTTATGGTGTTTTATCACAGCAATAGAAACCCCCAATTAAGACAAGATCTAAGTGTGACTCTTAAATCTACACATTTTTCTTTTTGCCCCAGACAGAAATTAATGAAGGAAACTCACAACTAGTCAATGTTCAGAGAATAAATGTCTTTGGAAAGCCAGCCATAAATGGAACATCCATATCATCTGCTTCCACATAGACTCAGGGACCATTGTAGAAGCAAGGATAAAAAAATTGTGAGAACCAGAGGTTGGGGAGGACCAGAATGGAACGGTGTCTTCTGGACACACCAGAACTGTTGGACTCAGGAACTTATAGCAGCTGTGTTTGTTCGCACAAGGCCCACACAACATCATGCTGGTCAATATCCTAGCATAGAGAATTGAGGGGTTCATGAGCCCCACCTCGTACCTAACTAAGGAGCTATTAATTGGTGATGGCTTTTGAGAAAGTCCATTTTGTTTAAGGGTAGTTTGACCACCCTCCAGTGGATGGTCACACCCATGTGTATATGGGCACGACAAATTGGACTCACTGTGTTATTTTTTTAAAAGAGGGTCACATTAGAAGGCATGGGAAGGGGGGAGGTGAAAGGAGTTCGAAGGGGGAGTGAGGGTGAATATGATCATAACACATTCTAAAGAATTCTCATAGGATGAATAAAATTATTATATTAAAAAGAAGGCTGCGTCCATATCTTGGAGGTGTGTACCATCTTTGTTCTATGTAATCTTTGGCAAAATACTTCATAAACTCATTAATTTTGATTCATTCTGGTTCATTCTGAAAATATTTTCAGAATGTGGGATAGTCAAGAATTTGGCTTTACGTGAGCGGAGGTCCCTAAGGGAGATGGAAATTCCTTAGGCTGCTATTAGTTGTATTGGCTGTGTTTCTCTGACACTGCCCCTGAAAGGTTAGTGAAGGTGTACTGCTGGCCTTTCCAGCTGAAAGCAAATTGTTTCTTAGGAGTCCTCTGGGACAGGTATGGATAAAAAGCATTTGCAAAATCAATAGCTGCATACTAGGTGCCAGGAGATGTATTAATCTAGGTCAAGCAAAGACTCAAATCTAGCACAGCAGCTTCAATTTGAGTCAACACTTGATTGATCTTATAGTACTAAATGGTCATTCCCTTCATCTTTTGCACAGGCCAAGTAGGAGAGGTAAATGGGGGATGTGATGAGGACCATCACCCTGCGTCTTACAAGTCCTTGGTGAGGGCACTAATCTCTGCGATCCCTTCAGAGATACATTATTGCTTTTGGTTAACTTTGCTTCCAAGCAGAGGCAGCTCTAATGGTCTATATGTCATCTTCATTCCACAGGTCAAGGGACCAATGTGAGGATTCTGCCAACTTCTAAGTTGTTTATCAAACCCAATTATGCATTCTGAGACTGGGAAAATAACTACAGGAAAATAACTATAGTTCAGGCGCTCATTGAATCAACTGTGAGTCAGACCTTTGATAAAATTCCATTGCTTATCTTGTATCCTTAAGTCCCTCCTTTGACTGAAGAACCACAATGCTATTTGAGATCTCCTGGACTTAATGTCAATTCAGAGCCAGTGTAGATACAAAATACCTGATTATTTCCTTTCCCCAGCATATAGTTACCTGGGAAAAGACTGTAGATTCATTTTAGGAGAGATTGAAGAAAGGTTAATAATAAAAAATAATTGATAGTATAGTAGGGTCCCTCCTCAAGGGGACCTGAATCCATTTCTTTCATAGTCCTATAGATTGCCTAAAGTGTAGAAGTTGGTTAAGGAGCCATGGTTCTTTGTGAGAACATCAAGATCATTGCTTTTCTTCTACTGTCTGTTAGGGCTGGTATTTTCACTTTGCCTTTGGTAATTTAGTATGGCTACTCGGCCCTTGTAACTCTTACACGCATTGCATTTAGGTTACCCAATTGAATGGCTGTCTCCCACTCTAAAGTCTGCAATACAGAAAAGAGCAATGACAGAGTTCCTCAAGCTTGCCGGTGTGCCTCTCTCAAACACACTTATAGTATTATTGGAAGGCATGTGTTCTGGACTGTCCTAGGTAGAGGAATAAATATCCAGTTACCCTAAGCCGCTGAATCTGGACTCAACATTAAGCCAAAGGACATCAGGCATATCCAGATATCCAGCTTGCTCACAGCAAGCCATCTCTAGACTCATATTCCATTCAACCAATCAAATAAATGTGTGTGTGTGTGTGTGTGTGTGTGTGTGTGTGTGTGTGTGTGTGTATCTCTGGGTGGATATGTGAAGATGTGAATGCAGTGCCTGCAGAGACCAGAAGAGGGTGTTGGATCCCCTGGGGCTGGAGTTCCAGGAGGTTGTGAATTGCTCCAAGTGGATACTGAGCTAGCTGAAACATTAAACCCAGAATCTCAGCTCATATCAGTAAATTCAACCTGGAATGGTTTTATGTTCTGTTCACCGCTATGTTATAGCCTTAAAATCTATTAGCATATACATTCTCTAGACCTCTGCTTGTATGAACTAGAAAGTTCAAGCAGTTCTTCTGAAGCATGGTGCGTCTCCTCAGGGTCATACTGTGTTTCTCACCTCTAAGAGTCTGGTTGTAAGTCTAGGACTAACGATGGGCAAGGAGGTGTTCTGAGAGGAATCAGCAATATTTTGCATGGTATCTCCTTCAGAGACAGCAATTGCTAGTTCTATAGATAATGAAGGATTGATTCTCTTTAACAATGATGGAGAGAATAATACTTCAGGGGACAGAGTGAAGGTATACCTATTACTAAGAGTGGGAGACTGTTCATGCAAAATAAACTCAACACTTTGGGGGTTGGAGAAACGGCTCAATGGTTAAAAAGAAATTTATTAGTATCCAAGGACTCGATGTTTTGGCCTCACTAGGAATTCCTACACAAGTCTATCTTAAGTTATAGGATCCCGATCTTTTCCAGTCAGTGTCCTCACTAACTACAGACACCTTTTGAGGCTCCAACCTAAACTTGTGCTGTAAGTCAGCTAAACTAATAATGGGGGCTCCTATTTGGATTTTGGCATCTTCACCACTATGGGTGCTGAAGAGAGGATTCCCTCTCAGGGCACACTTAGAACCTTTAGATTTTTTTTTCTAGACAGGGTTTCTCTGTGTAGCTATGGAGCCTGTCCTGGAACTCACTTTGTAGACCAGGCTGGTCTCGAACTTACAGAGATCTGCCGGCCTCTGCCTCCCGAGTGCTGAGATTAAAGGCGTGCGCCACCACTACCCAGCTGAGCCTTTAGATTTTTTACTACACACCTGGAGCTGGAAAACTGCATCTTCGAGCTTGTGTTCTCCCTTTGTTACTTGATCCAGAGATACTGGAAGCAACCGGTCAACACCATTATATTCCCTGTTTTCCAGAATTATTCAAAAGTATTATGTATAAACTCATCAAATTTCCTGCTGCTCACCAGTGGTGAACCAGAAGTGTCCAATGCATTTATTTCACATATTTTTTTCAAGACAAGGTTTCCCAGTAGCTATGGAGCCAGTCCTGGAACTCGACCTGTAGACAAGGCTAACCTCAAACTCACAGAGATCTTCCTGTCTATGCCTATAGAGTGCTGGGATTCAAGGCGTGTACCACCACTGCCCGGCCCACATATTTCTTTAAATAGCTCAGATCATGGATTTCCAGTCAGTGCTCTCCATGCTATCAAGAGAATATATATATATATATATATATATAATATATATAATATATAATAAAATTAGAGAACTAGCTCAGAAACCATTAAGCATTCGTCCTTCTTTCTCTAGAACTACTTATGGTACCAAAATCTGCATTAGGCAGGCTTCTGTAGAGGAATAGAACCAATAGAATGCGTGCATATTATCATAATGGATTATTGGATTGGCTGACATGACCGGAAGGTAGCAGCCCAGCAATGGCTGTCTGTATACTGGAAAGGCACAGAACCTGGTAGCTGTTCAGTCTAAACTGTATGTTTCAGCAGCTCCAAACAAGTGCGGAAAGCCTGGAGGACCCCTGAAGAGTCACTGGCAGTAAGTTCATTTGGGAGACTGAAGACCCTGGAGTCTGATGGCAGCCAAGGATGGCAACAGTAGCGGTAGAGGTGCTCACTCAAAAGGGAGTGAAGAGGGGCTGGAGATGGCGCAGTGGTTAAGAGCATTTGTAGTTCTTGCAGAGGATCCACGTTTGATTACCAGCACCCACATGGTGGTGCACAACTATCTGTAACTCTAGCTTCGGGGATCTGACACCCTCTGCTGCCCTCTGCCAGCACTGCATGCAAATGGTGCCCATACATGCATACAGGTAAAACACTAGTACACAGAAAATAATAACCAAGTCTACAGAGAGTTTTTGAAAAGGAAGTGAAAGCAGGCAAACGCTTGCTGCATTTCACTCAGACGTTTATACCTTGGTGACCCACCAGAAGATGGCACTCACACTGAGGGGCAGCTCATATGCTCCGGAAATGCCCTCATAGATATGCCCAGATGTGTATCTTCTAGGTGATTCTAATTCTAGCCAAGATGCCAATCATGGCCAATCATCGTGACTCTATGATTAACTATTTCTGTTGTGATTATGTCTGTCTGCATCCCCTCAGTAGAATGTAGGCTCCTCAAGGGCAGGGATTTGTTCTGTGTGTTCTATATTGTTCAGTCTTACTGTTCTATCACCAAATTCTAGAACAGTGTTTGGCGTGAACATCGAATGAAGCCTGAGTCTCTATTCACAGCACTAACGCAATGGACTTACATGGGGGTTAGTGCTCAACGAATGTTTGTTGAGTTAAACCGAGACCTAAAAGCTGTAGGAAAACTTAGAGTTTTATCCATTATATGGGTGGTTTGAGTCAGATGGCAAGGACTTACATCTTTCAGCTATGTTACCTAGCTGTGTTAACATCTCTGGACTTCCCATTTTTATTGGTAGAATTAAGGTAACTTTAATTCTGCCTTGATAGGGCTTTTTGTTTGTGCTTCAGACTAACGACTCAGTCATTGTCTGCTAAAGAGAAAACAAAGACAGTAACAAAAAGTTAGGCCAGGCGACACCTGTAATAGCACCAATCAGGTAGTTAAAAAAAAAAAAAGATTCTGTCTTATCATCATCCCTTTCTCCCCTTCTACAGGAGAATCTACGGAGACCTCCTTCAGCAGGTATTCCTAGGTGCTTTTCCAGAGCCACAGAGCTGGCTTTTCTCACATCAGAGCTTTCCTTGTCACTTCCTTCCTTCTACTCTGGATTCCCTTTCCTCTTAGCGTCTCTGGGCTTCTTGGCCTAACAATAACTAGAAGTGTCTGAGGCAGGCTTAAGTAGTTTTCTACTATTGCCGGTTCTGGGGTTAAGTCTCTCACTGGTGATGTAAGAAGGTCGACTATGAAATAGCCATTTCAGGGCCTAGAGGATCGGAGAACAATGGTCCCGATTCGGATATTTGATAGATCTAGATGCTGCCCTCTTCCTTGGTCCCCTGCAGGAGGCAGCACTTCTCGCACCCTGCCCAGATGCCCCTTCGGTCTGTTCTGTTGCTTTCTTTACTTCTGGTGGCCCTAGCTTAGAGCAGGCTTAGGGACCCATTGAGCATCTCACTGCAACTCCCTCTTGGAAGTGGGGCGGGGTGGTGTGGGCAGAAGACAGCCTGAAATTGGCGACAGGGGGACAGGGGATCGTGCTCCTCAGCTCTCCAGTGGTCCAAATCTCAGTCACCTAGACCAGGGTAGCAAGTACCCCAGAGAACGGGGGAGCTGTGGCTGAGCTCGGGAGGCGCCTCTGCTTCTGTTCCTTTAAGGAGCGGCTGTTTAGCATTCCTGCTGCTGCCGCTGCCGCTGCCTGATTCTGTACGCTGATTGGCTGGAATCAATTGAGAAGGGAGCCGGGGAGAGATGCTCTTGACTCCACTCAGATCCATCCTGGGGACCTGAGCAGAAGAGGTTCTCGCCGCGCCTAGCCTTTGCCTGGGCTCCCGCTTCTTCTTTGCCGCTGGGCCTTGGCCCAGAAGCCACAACGGGCGACACGGAGCCACCAGTGCTGGAGGGGGAGCCATGGGCTCGGGGCAGCGTGGGGGCAGAAGCCCCGGGACGCCCGCCCGGCCCCAGGCCCCGCTCCGCCCGGGCACCCCCACGGGTGACCCCCCCATCCTGGTCTGAGCAGTGCGAGTGTGCTCGGGAGCCCGGTGGTGGTGGCGGCGGCGTGGAAACTGGCGTGGGCTGGGGGGTCCGAGCCGCGGGGGGCAGTGCCATGCACAAGCACCAGCACTGCTGTAAGTGCCCCGAGTGCTATGAGGTGACCCGCCTGGCCGCCCTGCGGCGTCTTGAGCCCCCTGGCTACGGGGATTGGCAGGTGCCGGACCCCTATGGGCCAAGCGGGGGCAATGGGGCCAGCTCCAGTTATGGAGGCTACAGCTCGCAGACCCTGCCTTCACAGGCAGGGGCTACCCCCACCCCTCGCACCAAGGCCAAGCTCATCCCCACAGGCCGAGATGTGGGGCCAGTGCCCCCTAAGCCGGTCCCCGGCAAGAGCACCCCTAAACTTAACGGCAGTGGCCCCAGCTGGTGGCCTGAGTGCACCTGTACCAACCGAGATTGGTATGAGCAGGTAAGGACCAGCGGATGGGCGGGTGGTGGGGGCTGGTGGGACAACCCAAAAGGACTAGGGATTGGGGTCTCGGAAGTCTGGGAAACAGTAGGGATTGCTGGGGCTCCAAGTCTATGGACCCTGAGCCTTAACACTGCGGCTGACCAAAAAGAGTGTTGCAAATATGTGCACCCTTGTGTGTCTGTTTAGGGGGTCTCCATTTGAAGGGGATTGGGAGGAGCTGTTTGTGTCGGGGGTGATGGTATGGCGGAGGGGCACATTTTCTAGTGTGGGGGATTTGGGTTTGTCTCAGTGCGGCGAGGGGGGAGGTTGGCAGTGTCTCTGTGTCTGGCAGGGGGCGGGAGGTTCTGCGGGGGTTGTATGTGGTGTGTGTCTCCACAGGAGGGGAGGAGGGGGCATGGTGCTCTGCGTGTGGGGGGGAACATATGTGTTTGTATGTATATTGGGGTGTGTGGAGGAAAGTAATGGAGCTTGTGTGAATGTATGTAGCGGAACCCATGTGCGGGACTGGCTGAGCTTCATCTCAATACCATGAGTCCCTCTCCGTCCCAGTCCCTTTGTGTGTGAACGTGCACATGGACGTGCGAGGATGTCTCTCTGGATGTGGAGGTGGCTCTGTAGACGAGGCTTCAGGAGTAGTTGTGTTTGCCTATGTGTGTGTCTCCATGTATATGTGTGTAAGCATGTGGTTTCAAGAGTGTACACGTGTGTGTGCCCGCGCACGCGTGTGTATATATGTGTGTGTGTGTTGTCCCTGGTGAGAAGCGCTTGACAGGAAAAAGAGGGGAGGGGGAAGAGGCGAGACACGTCCCGAGCGAGGCTGAGAGGCTGCTGAGAAGGACAGACTCTTTTGTCCAAGCCGCTTGCTCTGAAGTGTGTCTGCTGGTGGGGGGGTGAGGGGTGGGAGGTGTTAAACAAGTCTCCTTGCTCCAAAGCAGGCTTATTGCCTGAAGCCAGGCGAAGGGTAACTGCCCTAGTGCAGGGTCTTCCCCGAGTGGGGCATGGCCCTTATAGGTACCCACAGATGTGGGAGAACTTAGTTCCCCAGCTCTGATTTGGCACAGCTTGGGAGCCCCTGGGTGCTGGGCACAACTCCGGCTTCCACTCCCAGCCTGAACTGCCAGCTTAGAAAATGGAAGGAGCATCTGTGGGAGAAGCAGCAAAATGGAGGCTGGGCCGGCAGAGCCAGGTCTCTGGCATGCATGGCGGAGGGCCTCTCTAGTTCTGCAGCCCCCAGGGTGGAAAGAGAGGAGGAGGCTTTGCCATTGATGGCCATGTGCTGAGTGCCCCAAGCTGGTGACCATTCTGACCATCCCTGTCCTCCTCTGAGGATGGGATGCGTTTCCACCTAGAAGAAAAAGAGGGGGCTTCTTGGAGTGAGGGATCCTATGTACTGCCTTTCTGGCTGCCTACACCTCTTCCTGTGTCCCCTAGCCTTGGTTTTTGCCCTCTCCAGTGAATCCCCTCTCCTTTGCTTCTCCCTTACAAACACATGCTCATGCTTGGCCTGCCCAGTGGGAGATAGGTGCCAATTCCAGGGCTGGGCTCATTGGGTACCATTTCTTTACCCAGACTGATCTTTGGGTGGCAAGGGTTCTGAGTGGGAGTGGGACCAGGGCTAGAGGGTGAGCTACTGGGAGCTGAGACCTCCAGGTACCACCCAAACTGAGCTTGGGGGGGCATGGCTTGGCACATGTGGGCACACATGGTGCACCAGGGGCACGAAAGAGCTGCATGAATTTTCTTTTCCTCTGTAGTTATTGCATTGTACTTCAGTCAGCTGTGTTGGTCTGGGGGTGGGGTCTCTGAAGAGCCAGAGGTTGTTTTCCTCCTAAGACCAGGATGAGGCTGGAATCCTACCACTGACTCCTTAAGACCACAGAACAAGAAGGAGGGAATATGGGCGGGATGGCTAGTCAGCACTCTTGAAGCCAGCCCAGCAAAGGCTGGGACTGGGAAGGGGGGGGGGGAAGCAGAGCCGGATAAGCAAATGAGCCCTCATCCTTTCCAGCTGTTCTCCCCTGGGGTGGAAACTTCCGAAAGGTGCAAGACGGCCATTGAAATCTGGATTAGTGCTGGGACACCTGGGGAGAGAGACAAGGGGGCTTCTTCAGTCTTGGAAATGAATGTGGGAACGAAGAAGCAGGTGTTCTTGTCTGGGAAGAATCAGATTTCCCCTGGAAAACCGGCCACAAGCTTGTCCTGTCAGGAAGGCCCATGTCTGTGTGCTGCTGAAAACAGCCTGTGTTTTGGGAATCATTTTCTTGCCTGTCTTCTCATGGCCACTGTGTGTTAAAGAGCACATGTTCTGCTTCAATGTCTGTGGGCCATCAGGTTTTCCTTCACGGGGAATTTTGCCTACTCGAGTCCTGTCCTACCCCTGGTTTGTCCTTAGACTCCTGACCAGTTCCCACCCCGACCCTTTCTTCTGGGACACAAAGGATTCAAGTCGAAAGTCCCTTGGGGAAAAAAAAATGGATTAGAATTTTTACTCCCGTCCATTTGAGAACTTGAATTTCTGGAACCTTTGAAGAAAGTGTAAAAATAGGGCTTCCAAGGTACTCTGACAGAAATAACACGGAGAAGGGATGAGTAGCCAAAATGCCACTGGCCTTGAAGCCTCCTATAATCCAAAGAGCACCTACACAGGTTTTACACCCCAACTCCCAGTGTGCCCTTAGGCACACCCTACAACCTCTCTGGGTCTTAGTGTCTCCAGCTGTCATGTGAAAGTGGTTGGCTAAGATGGTGTCTGCTGTCCCCGTATCTGACATTGTGGGAATGTATGATCCCGAAGTCAGGGGGAGCTGTGGTTCAGAAACGAAGAGGTTCCCTGGCCAGGCTTCTGGGCACTTCCTATTGATGCTGGGTGTGGTATGGTTTGCCCATCATGCTCCATCTCTGCCATCCCCCTTAGGCCAGCCCTGCACCCCTCCTAGTGAACCCCGAGGCCCTGGAGCCCAGCCTATCGGTGAGTGCACCACTGATTGGCTCAGTTTCAGACAATTGATCTGAACTAAACAAGCTGCTGGCTTTGGACTTACGGTTGAACGCAAGGGGAGGGGTGTGCTCGCTTGGGGTCAGCCTGTCCCCATCTGTGCTCTAGTGATATCCTGTGGTGTGCTTGAGATCTTTGTGGGAGCGGGGAAGGAAGCACACTGACTAGAGGGCAGCTGGCTGGGAGGGCAGGAAACTCTGAAGGAAGCACTCTGTGTTCCCTTAGGTGAACGGCAGTGATGGCATGTTCAAGTATGAGGAGATAGTGCTGGAGCGGGTAAGTTTTCCAGGAGGGAGGGTGGGAAATGGGAAGCGAGGGTTGCATCCAGGAGAGGGGAGGGCCCTGAGCAGCATTTCAAGACTCGCAGGGGAGCCTTGTTGAGAGTATGGGGAAACAGGGCCCTCAGAAGCCATATCATTCATCTACCAAATAAATGTTCATTGATCTTGCTTACTGAGGCCTGGAGAATTGGGGTGGGGGGTTGGTTTGCTGAGGCCTCCCCACCCACACGGTCAACACAGGCTGAGAAACTGCTAGGCTTCTGATGAATATGCCCCATCCTACCATGGGACCTGGAGAACCTACTCTGGAACATAGAGGGAGATGGAGTGCCAAGACCCTTCTTTCCTGTGCTCTCAGAATGAAATGACTATGCCCTTCCACCCCCTTCTCAGGGCAACTCTGGCCTGGGCTTCAGTATCGCAGGTGGCATCGACAACCCTCATGTCCCTGATGACCCTGGCATCTTTATTACCAAGATCATTCCTGGTGGAGCAGCTGCCATGGATGGGAGGCTGGGGTGAGATGGCCTGGAAGCAGGGCTGTGGGTGGAAGGGACAGGATGGAGGCGAGAAGACGAGGGTCAGCCTGGCAGCATGACCCTTCTGTTAGGTCAGAGAGGGAAAGGAGAAAGGGAGAGGAGAGGGAGGCTCTAGAAGACACGGTAGAGGGATGGTGGCACGGTGTCATGCCTCTCGGGCTTTCCCCACAGGGTGAACGACTGTGTGCTACGGGTGAATGAAGTGGACGTGTCTGAGGTGGTGCACAGCCGGGCTGTGGAGGCGCTGAAGGAGGCAGGCCCGGTGGTGCGGTTGGTGGTGCGGCGGCGACAGCCCCCGCCTGAGACTATCATGGAGGTCAACCTGCTCAAAGGGCCCAAAGGTGTGGCCCCCCCTGGTTCCTAGCTCTAGCCCTCCACCCCCACCCCCAGGTCCTAGGTCACAGCTGCTCCGTGGGGGAGTGGAAGGGAGTGACCTTCCGCCTAGCACGAGTCCTCCAGTCCCAGCTCATAGCCTTCTTTCTTGACCTCAGGTTTCACCCCTTACTGCCCTTGGGGTGCTAGGCTGGTGTTTGGGGTTCCTGGTGGGAAAGGAGCTTTTGGAAGGGATATTGGGATAGCTGGGTGGGAACCAACTTTGCAATGTAGGAACCGTGCTGATCTCTTTTTGTGGTCCTTTCCCACCTTCCTGCTGGGTACCGTTTAGGCCTGGGTTTCAGCATTGCTGGAGGCATTGGCAACCAGCATATCCCAGGAGACAACAGCATCTACATCACCAAGATCATCGAAGGAGGAGCTGCTCAGAAGGATGGCCGCCTACAGATTGGGGACCGGCTGCTTGCGGTGAGACAGCCTTCATGGGGATGCCCAAGTGGGAGGGTGGGGAGGGGCAGCCCTGGTGACCCTCTCACTACACCTAAGCCTCAGCAGAGAAGGAGGCATTTCGGAGAATTTCAAGACTATCACTTGAGTTGTGTATACCCAGGAATCAAGACCCTAGTTCTTTCCATGGTAGGGCCAAGCACCTTTATATCCCTTTAGTCCTACCTCACTTGGACCTGTTAGTATACTTAAAGGCCATTCCTTTGAGCTCCCTGGAGAGGTTTCCCTTTCTTAGACCCACCCCAGGGTGTCTCCTCTTCCAGGTGAACAACACCAATCTGCAGGATGTGAGGCACGAGGAAGCTGTAGCCTCACTGAAGAACACATCAGATATGGTCTATCTGAAGGTGGCCAAGCCCGGCAGCCTCCACCTCAACGACATGTATGCTCCCCCTGACTACGCCAGCAGTACGTACCTGTTGGTCTTTGGCCCTGGTTTCGGGGGGCCGGGGGTAAAGTGTCTGTACAAATACAAATGCCTGTGTCATAACTGAATCCAGGCCCCAGCCCTGTGCTGGGGAGTTGGGTGTCCTTGGGCAGTTCTTTTCGTACTTTAGTCTCCTCTTCAGCCTAAAGGAGCCAATGATACTTATGCTGCCTTCCTCATTGGGCTGGTGCAAGGATCAAATGGGATTATGGATGAGAAAGCCTTTGGAAAACTCTTAGGCTACAGAGATGTGAGGGATTATTATTAGTCACACCCCTAGCCATGCCTTTCTTTGTCGACTGCCTTGACTTCAGCTCTTTCTAAGAGGCCCAGGGGTAAGCCCAGGGTTTAGAAAAGGACCGAGGAGGAGGAACCCTGGGGTGAGAGTGGGGGAGTGGATAAAACAGAGGGCTGCGCCTAGGTAATCAGCATCCCTGGGTCGCTTTTTGCACCTGAGGTAGGATGTATGGAAAAATCCTTGAAGGGGGTTGGGAAAAAATCCATAGTGGGGGCATCTCTGGACCATTTTCTTTCTTTTTCCACCTCAGCTTTCACTGCCTTGGCTGACAACCACATAAGCCATAATTCCAACCTGGGTTATCTCGGGGCAGTCGAGAGCAAGGTCACCTACCCTGCTCCTCCTCAGGTGCCCCCTACACGCTACTCTCCCATTCCCAGGCACATGCTGGCTGAGGAAGACTTCCCCAGGTAAGACCCTATCCTATTCTTTCCACCTAGAGTGGAGAGAGGATGCATTTTCTGGCCGGCAACAGTGAGGCCTTGGGACTCTAGGAGGGGGCAGAGGTGGCTGCAAGAACGAGTTCTGCCGTCAGGGGGAGTGCCTAGCGAGTGGCCCAGAACAGAAAAAGCAGATCCGGGGTGGGGTGAAGCATTTAGGGGTTGGGGGGGGGAGGGGTCGGGCGACGGGGGTTTCCTGCCCCGCGACAGTGGCAATCCTCTCTGCTCTCTGCGGTAGCCATACATAATCACTGAGGAAGGTCTTTCAGCCCACGGGGTCGGTGGGACTCTGAGAGACCGCCAGGCCGGCCCGGGACCGCGCGGGGAAGGGCTCCGCCCCGTGGTGGTGGCGGCGGGCCGGGGCCGTTGAACTGGTCAGGCCGGCCAGGGTTGCAGGGGGACAGGTTTGCGGGGTGGGGCCCAGGTGGCTGCTGGGCCGGCTGCAGTGGAGACGGAAGGGTAGGCTGAGCCGGGGAGAACCAGAGGAGCCATGGAGAGGGCTCGCAAGTTCTCAGGCTCAAGCTTGGCCCTGGGTTTGGGCACGGCCTCGGCTTCGGCCTGGAGGAGGGCCTCGCAGAGGTGGGCCTGGCCGCTCCGCTCCCTGCGGCCCGGAGGGGATGCCAGGTAGGGAGCATCGCACCCCTAGACTCGGAACAGCAAGAAAGGAAGAGGCTCACTTGAGACCTGGGCGAGGAAAGATGTAACAGATGAAGATAGCAGGATGGGACTACGTGCTGGGGAGTCGGGCGAGTTGTAGAGATACACATGTGCAGAGAATTCCGCTCACCTGGTGGCACTATGACCATTTAGAGACAGCTTCCTTGAATATGGCCAGTTTTAGTCAGTTTTTTAAAGAAATATATTTGTCTCCTCTCTTCAGTGTAGCCCTTAAGCACCATTTCGGGACCTGGGATTTTTTTCATCTCTGTCTTCCACACTGGCCAGCGTAGCTGTTAGGTTGTTGGGGGAGGGTAGAAAGGGTCCTAAATTGGAGGGTGGGACTTCAGAGCTTTGGAGCAGCAGGTGTAGTGGAAGTATCTTTTGCATGGTGAGGGCCATCAACCCAGGGTCACTCCACTGCCCTTAATGGGTTTCTCTTTCAGCCTAGGGCCTTTCACAGACCGGAAGACTCAGGGGAAGACAAGCGAGTAAGCTGGGAAATGTGGGCTCTAGAGTTCTGGCTGAGGTTCTGTTGACCCGAGAGTGCGGAGGAATGCCCATTGGGAAATTGACTAGGGCGCTTTTAGGAAGAGGAACTGAAACTTGGCACCTGCCATACTAGAGCAGCCAAGCAGGTTTCAAGAGCCAAAGGGGAAAACAGGGTATCACATATAAAAGCCCAAGTCTTTTCCTACAGCAAGTATGGCTCTCGTGACAAACTGGTCTTCGCAGGGTCAACAGTTGCTGTCATCCTTGGTCCTGAGCTCCCTGTCATGTCTTTACCCCTTTCCCTGCAGAGAGCCCCGCAAGATCATCCTGCACAAAGGGTCCACAGGCCTGGGCTTCAACATCGTAGGGGGAGAAGATGGAGAAGGCATTTTTGTCTCCTTCATCCTGGCAGGAGGCCCAGCCGACCTGAGTGGGGAGTTGCGAAGGGGAGACCGGATCTTATCGGTGAGACAAAGGCGAGGTGGGAGGATGGGTGCTGTGCCAAACTAAAAGGGAGGAGGGGAGCCCATGTGTCCGCCAAGAACTATTTCTTGAGATGAGGGAAGGGCTAAGAACTGAAGAAAATGTAAATTGTCTTTATAAATATCTTTAATGAGGGAAAAGGGACCAAGACTTGTGCTTGAGGAAGAAATGAATGTCCCTGGATCTTAAGTTTGATTGGCATTTGACTTCCACAAAAATAATTATTATACTAGTGATAGGCCTAATTGGGGGAGGGGCAAGGATGGAATTTGGGGAAAACAAATCCAAATCGGCTGAGAGATGGGCTGTAAGCCCCTTTCTAACTGCTATGACTCTTTCTTGTCATTGGGGTCACTCACAGCTCTCTCTCTCTGGACAGGTAAATGGAGTCAACCTGAGGAATGCCACTCATGAGCAGGCAGCAGCTGCCCTGAAACGGGCTGGCCAGTCAGTCACCATTGTGGCCCAGTACAGACCTGAAGGTAAGGGAAGACGGGAAGACGAGGTGAAACCTATACTTAGTGTTGGCTTTTCCTACCAAAGGAAACAAAGCCATTTGACCAAATCTGCGGTCCTCTAGTGCGGTAACCTCTTATTTCCTTTCCCTTCTAGACAGTGTGGTTGGTTTGGGTGGTTTGGGTGGGAGCATCAATCAAGGGGCGTTTAGAGCCTGCTGATGAGGGATGCAATATTGCACAAAGCCAGTAGTGGGCAGCAGCCCACGGGGAAGAAGCGCCACAGATTTTAGGGCAACTGGAAAAGCCAAGGAGAAGCGGAGGGCTCAGAGGCGGTGATTGGAATTGTGTGCCCAGGAAAAAGGGTAACTCTCGGTTAGAAGGACTTCAGAGAGTAAGAAATCCTAAGCGATCTTGGGTCAAATATTTGTGAATCCCATTTATCTCCCTTCATCAAAATGACTGCAAGACCCGCACAGGCTTTGAAAGGTGATGCTAAACTCTTTGGACGGGGCGCGGTGGGGGGGTTTCAGGAGAAGACTCACAGCCAGAAGGAGAAATTTGTTTTCTCAGCTAGCAGGTCCTCAGCAGGGGCGAATGGGCGGGGCCAGCTATACAAACAAAGGTGTTTGATTGGCCGGGCCCGCGGAGGCCCAGGTGCTGAGGTGAACCATAGGAAGGCGCGCCCCAGCCTGCGAGCCTGCTGGACAACCATTGGCGCGCCCAGCGCGGCCTCCAGCCGCACGCCCCGCCCCCTGACCCAGGCGGAGGGCGATGGGCGCCCCTCCTCCCCTCGCGCCTCTGGCGTCTCCTCCTCCATCCCCTCCCCCTCCTCCCCTTCTCCCCTCCTCTCGCGCGCCCCGCTTTGTGTCCGTGGTCTCCCGCGCGGGACAGAGGGACCGGCCGGAGCCGGCGCTTTCTCGACACTAGACCTGAACTCCGACTGGGCGCCAGGTGAGGTGGGACGGACCGGGGCCAGGCCCCCTCGCAGTCCCCCCTAGCCTCTCCACTGTTCTGTTCTCAGCCTCTTTTCCAACATTGCGCTCCATCTCTGTCCTCTCCCTCGAAAGCCTGAGCTGCGCACCCCGCGGCCCCTTCTCCACCTCCGGGGTTTGCTCGGCCTGCATCTGGGCCGCGAGGGGGTCTCCGTCCACCGAACCCTGGCTGGCTTTCACCTCCGTGCCATCACCGCTTCTCACGCATCAGCTGTGCCCCCTTAAGCCTCAATGCTGCCCACAGCCTCCTTCCTGCTGCGTCCCTAGCTGCCCTCGAGTCCCCACAGGAATTTTCTAAATCATCCCTTTCCCCCATGCGCATTTTCTCTCCCTAACCCTAAGAATGCCGGCAATTAGTTTAGGATTCTCGTGCCCCCTGTCTTCTCAAAGCTTTCATTCGGTACCAGACGTCTTTCGTCCCCTCCTCCCTCTTGTAAGACTGGCCTTTGTCCCTTAGGGCTGCAGCGCCCGGGTTTCCTTGGACACCCAGGCCCTGCAGGCCTGTAACCCATGTGGAGGAAGGGACCTGGCCCTGGCAGGTGCTCCAGTTTTGCGAGCAGAACAGGAGAAGCCACCCGGGATCCCTGTGACAAAGCTAGGAAGCCTCAAAAGCGACCACCTTTGTCCTTCCTGCCCCTCCCCCACGCTGGTTCCGTGCTTTCTGAGCCCTAAAGAGAGATGGCCTTGTCACCCTTTAGCAGGCTCCTTGGGAGACAGGAGTGAAGGGAGGTAACTAATAGGCGATCTCATTAGTCTCAGGTAATTGGAAAGAGAGATGCAAATGGACATCTCGACTCCTTCATCTCCATGTTTGGCTTTCAGCTTCCTGACAGGGAATGAACGCACCTTATGGGTCTTGTTTTTTATGAATCAGACTTGTGCGGTTTGCTTCTCAGGAGAGAATTCGCCTTTGGATTTTTTCTTAGCAACTAATAGTTATCAGTTTTGGCTCTCAGTTTAAGAGTGGGTTCTGCAAAGGAAATGGCTTCTCATTGCCTGCCTGTCCCCCTCACTGCTCGCTCGCTCTCTCTCTCTCTCTCTCTCTCTCTCTCTCTCTCTCTCTCTCTCTCTCTCTCTCTCTCTCTCTGTGTGTGTGTGTGTGTGTGTGTCTGAAGAGCCAATGCTGTTTCGGTTTTCTCTCTGCTGCTAGGCATATGGAAACAATACTGTGAGTTTGTCTGCTGGTGGTACGCTGGAAACTGGTGACCAACTGTTTCTCTGACTTTTGTTTGGGGAATGCAACTGGTCTGCATAAAAAGCTGTAAGTGCTAAAGTGATTGCTGCAGGGTTTGCTGCTCTCAGTGTGTTTTTGAGTTTATGACGTCGCCTGAGGAGCTGTCTTGTGGCAAGTCCTTCTTCCACTTGCTGCACAGGGCCTTCCTTTCAGGAATTAGTTGAAGCACTGCTTAGCAATGCCTCCCCAGCCTTATTTTTTTCTTTGATTTGCTCAATTCAACAGAGCCCTAATAAGCCAAGCTTTGTCTTCATTTGCAAATGTATCTTTAGGCACTGGTAGAGACATCAGACATTCTGTATTGAATCCACACTTTTCTTAGGTTAAATCCTTGTATTTAATGGTAAGGATTCCACATTGGTAATTTAAAAATACATTAAAAAATGGTTCTTTGGAGGATTGCATCATGGTGGCTGCTTGCGAGGTGAATAATCCAAATAAATGTGTCTGTTGGCAAAAGTGGCAGAGACTTTGCATACTATTGGCTAAGCAACCGTTCGATTGGATTTCTCACTTAGAACGTGAGCACTGGAAAGGGTCAGATCACAGTCGGCACCCCTACTGTGCAGACTGGAACAACCGTGGGAGAGGGGAGAGTTAGAACTCAAGTGGCCCGAGGTCACACAGGCAGAGTTGCTGAGGGTCAGCAAACCATTTGATTTTGAGGTCCACCAGGGGCACATGCAGTACTTGTAACAACTGTGACCCAAGACTCGTGCAGAGTGGAAGCCCACCAGGAACTGGGGTGGAGAAATACCAGGGACTAGGGAAGGAATGTGGGAAAGACAGATCCGAATGGAAGGGGACTCTGCGAAGGCACCGTTCCTGTGCAGGCTTTGACTACATCATATTTAGCACAAGTGCTTAAAATAGCGCTGACTAATTAGAACAGTCAGGATAAGAACTTTTTCCCTGCCTTTTAAAATGGTTTAGATGAGATATAAGTCATAATAGCACTCACTTCCCACATGTAGGTCTATAGTTCAATGACACAGAGTTGTGCCTGTATTGCTACAGATAAATTTACAACATTTTTATGACCCCCTCTCATTTGAATACACAATGAAAGACAAGCATTGGGGATGTGATAGGCAGCTGCTTCCTAATGTATCTCCCTTGAACATTCAGGGGGCTGGATGGCAACTTAAGATGCTCATACCTTGAGACTTTTTGTAAATGTGTTTGCTTAGTGTGAACTAATGAGGTATAGAAATTGGCTCTATTTGTGCTTTATATTGTGCCTAGCATGGGTGTCTTACAAAGTGTTTTCATGGTGGAGTTTTGGAAATATGAAATAGAAATAGAACTGCTAAATGACAAGATACCACAGTAAAAGATGTTATTTAATAGTTTCACTTCTGACTGCTCCAAACTGTAGTGGATTTCAAAATCCTACCTGTTAGCTAAAAATATCAAAATGGAAAAATTTAAATAACTGGTACTTGGCAGAGGCTTTCTTCCAAACTCTTTTAAACTGGATAATAAGTCTCATTGACTTATGGAATTGCGGCACCAAGGTGAAGGTGGGCTTGCCATTAACATTTTGAAATGTACATTTTTTGCCTAGTTATTCTGTTTTGGCCTTTGCTTAATTTTTTTCCTTTTTTTTATTTATTTATTAAAGATTTCTGCCTCCTCCCAGCCACTGCATCCCATTTCCCTCCCCCGCCTTTGCTTAAATTGAGCTAGTGTTTTTCTGGAAAGACCTTTTGTTTTTAGAGTAGAAATCTGATGTTCAAATCAAGAAGTGAGTCAGAAATTGATCACCTAAAGTAGCCCAACTGGGGACTGATCCTTTGTGAACAGTTTTTTCCTACTGGAATGTACATCCACATAGGGTAGGAGTATGCCAGTCGAGAGAATGACTTTTTCCATTTTAAGGGGCTGAATGGGCTCACCACAGAAACCCTTTCACAGAAGGCCTGAACAGCTAGAGGCCAGGGCAGCTAACAACTAGAATGTTTCAAAGGGTTATTTTTCCCACAACATTTCTCCAAATCTGGAAATGAAGGGTGTAAACATTGCTACCCTATCAGTATGATCTGTCATGAGAGCAGAGCTAAAAGTACATCAAGGCAAAGAAAGTTTGAAACACCTACTACATTCCTAAAGCAAGACCAAGGCGAGGACAAAGATGGTTCCTCAATAGTGAAAAGGTGGAAAGGCCCCAAATATCCATCAAGCCAAGAAAGGGTAAACAAAATGCACTCTCAGCAGAGACCAGGTTTTTATTTTACCATCAAACAGAATAAAGAACTGATTGTCACAACATGCTTGTGAACCTTAAAAGCATGAAGTACTCCCACCAGCACTTGAGAGGCGGAGGCAAGCAGGTATCTATGACTCTGAGGCCGGTCTGGTCTACATAGGAAATTCAGACCAGCCAGGGCTACATAGACCCTGCCTCAAAAACCAAACGAAACCAACAAAAACACAATATAAACCACATATTGCATGATTTTATTTACATATATGGGCCATAAGAGGCAAATTAATGGAAGCAAAGGACCTAGGGCTGTGGTGAAGGAAGGAATGGGAGATATTCTTTATTCCTCTCCTTTTAATACACAGAGAGGGGCAAGCTTTGGGAGGGTGACAGGTTGAAGATACTTGCTTTCTAGTGTATCTCCCCTGCACAAGTAGGGGTTGGACATCATCTAACCTGTGGACTTGGCACATAGGTTGTTAAATTGCTTTATTTAGTATCACTATGATACTTTTTTTTCTGAAACAGGGTTTCTCTCTGTAACCCTGGCTGTCCTGGAACTCACTCTGTAGACCAGGCTGGCCTCAAACTCAGAGATCTTCCTGCCTCAGCCTCCCAGTTCTGGGATTAAAGGCGTGCCTTTGTTTTGTTTTTTGAGAAGGTTTCACTTTGTAGCTTTGACTGGCTTGGAACTTGCTATGTAGATCAGACTGGTGTCAAACTTCATAGAAGCATTTGCCTTTGCCTCCCCAAATGCTGGTGGGATTAAGGGTGTGTGCTACTACACCTCATTTATCTCAGCTTTTCAGTTCTGGTGATTGTACAATCCTGTCCCCAAAGAAATAGTAGTGGACAAGGGATTTCTGGAAGCGTGTGGGAGGCTCTCCTGCAGAAGCAAAGTGAGTTTCCCACAGAGAGTGATTTTGTTGTGGGAGGGGGGCGTTTCCGGGAGGTGCCAAAAGGTAGAAGTTGTGTTGCTCAATTTTATAGCAAATATATTCAGGTTTAAGAATGTTAATGGCATAAGTAGGCATTTCTCATTTCTTTTTAATTTTTTTTTTGTTTTTTTATTAAGCTATACATCGATATCCAGGGCTTTATGTATGTTAAGCAGGGGTGGTACCACTGAGCAACATCTCAGCCCTGTCACTCATTTTTTATGACCTTAACAATTTATTTCAGACTACACATGAATGGAGCTTAACAGCTTAACCATCATCCCCAAACTTCTTATCTCCCTTAGCCCCAGGCAACCACAAATCTCCTTTCTGATGCTTGTGGGGTTATTGTTTTTTCTGAATTTTTCATGTAAGTGAAATTACATGGCATGTGGCCTTTTGAGACTGGCTCCTTTCACTTAGCACAAGATCAAGGCTAATTTATGTTGTAGCATGTGTCGGTACTTCATTTCTTTTTATGAATAAATAATATTCCTTTGCCTGTGTTGTGTTGTTTTTGAGTTGTTTCTACACTAGAATGATTATAAGTAATGCTTTATGAACATTAATATTCAGATTTTTCAATGGACATAAGCATACATATTTCTTGGAAATAGTCTCTGGATTTGGAATCAAGTGAACACTCAAATGTTCACCCTTTAGAGGCCTGTCCAGGCTGCTGTCCATTTGTCCAGGCCTGTACCATTTTTGTGTCCTCCCCAGCACTTGTCCTTTTGGTTGTCACCATCCTGCTGGGTGTGAAGTGGTATCTCATTGTGGTTTGGATTTGCATTCCCTGATAGTAATGTTGAGCGTATTTCACAGGCTTATTGTTTGCTGCTCAGTTTTGCTCTGACTGGATTCTTATCCTGCTTATAGATTAACTCGAGAATAAATAGAAGGCCCAGCATGCTATTGGGCCAGTGATGAGAAGGCACCTGAGGGTAACTAGCTTTCTTTCTTTCTTTCTTTCTTTCTTTCTTTCTTTCTTTCTTTCTTTCTTTCTTTCTTTCTTTCTTTCTTTCTTTCTTTCTTTCTTAAGATTTCTGTCTCTTCCCCCCACCGCCGTCTCCCCTTTCCCTCCCCCTCCCCCAATCAAGTCCCCCTCCCTGGTCAGCCCAAAGAGCAATCAGGGTTCCCTGCCCTGTGGGAAGTCCAAGGACCACCCACCTCCATCCAGTTAACACCTGCGTGTGCTGCAGGGATTTAAGACTTGAGTAAAGGTCCTTTAGCTAGAAATGCTGACCTGATGAAAAGATAGGGCCCACCGTTTTGGAGTCAGGTTATTGGGATATAATTCACATGCCATAATACAAGCATGTTCGCTTGAAATATACATTTCAGTTGTTTTTACAATTTTCAGAAAAGCATTTTGATTACAATTTTAGGAATATTTTCTTGCCTCCCAAAAGCCTTGACCCTAGCAGTCACTCCTTGTTTTCCCTTAGCTCTTTCCCTCCAGACAGCCCTAGGCACCTTCTAATCTTTTGTGGGTAGTTCATATAAACCTTGCAATATGTGGCCTTTTGTGCCCAGCTTCGCTTAGTGTAAGCTTTTCATGGTTCAGTCATGTTGTGACACGTGTCGGTTCTTCAGTGTTTCAGGGTGGAATAATAGTGCAGTCTATGGTTAGAGCACATTTTGTTTTTCTCCATTCTTGAGTTGATGGGCATTTGTGTTCTCTTCACTTCCCCACTCCTGCGAATACTGTGTTACAAACATTCCTGAAGTTTTTGTGTGAACAGATGTTTTCAGCTTTCTTGGATTCACACCTGGGAGTGAAGTTGCTATGGGTCAGAAGGTAACTGCAGACTTTGAGGAACTGCCAGACTTTTTTCTCAAAGTGATTCCACCCTTTCAGGCCCACCCAATTTTGTAAACTTAGAAGACTGAGTGTGAAGCTTTCCTTATGGTTTTGTTCCCTGGCGCTGCATGTGAGTTTGTGTTGGGCTTTTCCGTATTCTGTGTTTCTGTAGCCCAAGGACATGGTAGTGAGATTTGGCACAGCATTTTGAACCTAGCTAGGCAGGTGCTTTCTTGTCCTTGCTAGGTGGTGTGAGTCAGAGTCTTAGGAGCTTTGCTGTTAGTAAAATATCAGATCTTCCTGCCAGGTGGAATGATTACCATAATATGTAGTAATGAAAATGGATTATTTCTTAATGTAATTATAGAGTTTGAGGGTTTCTTTTTTTAATTCATTGTGTTATGTGTTGAAATCTTGACCCTGATATTGACACTGTTGTTGAAAAAATACTTTAGAATTATATTTCATGATAGGGATAATGTTCTGTTGCTCGAAACAGAGGAATAAAAGTTGAATAATTTGGGACTACCATTGCCCCTGAAATTAAAACAATTGTCTTTGCTGATCTTGTGTAAGAATACATGCAAACACAACACGTGTACATCCCCACACATATATCTGTTAGCTCAGTGGACACTAGACTTACACATATATGATATAGTGATAATATATCTATCTACATCAGAGAATCCAAGCTCCTGAGAGCTACTTCTGAGTTTTTCTTTAAATGGATAAAAGTCCTTGACTCTTAGACTTAGTTTTCTAATGTATAGAGAGAGGATATTATGCAAAATGACTGGTGATATGTTTTCTAGCTAAAATTCTGTATTTAGATCAGTGGAAGTAAGTTTTGAATTCAACTATGAATTCTTGCTTGTATCTATCCACTTATTAAATCACATGGTCTTGAACTAATAGCTGCCTTGCTTTGATAAAGGCTCCTGTCCATCCCTCTTTCTTGTGATAGGCTTTTATCATCTTGAAAAAGGCTTCTGTTTACTTTTCACTCAATTCACAGTTTCTTTAAAAGCAAAGGCCTCAGATTTTTTTGAATTTTCTGCTTGAAAAAATTAAGTGATGAAATAGTTTGTTAGATTAAAAAAAAATGAAGATAAACATGTTTTCTATAAATATGTACTTTTAGGATTTGGACTTCAAAAGAGAGAAAGAATTTTGTAAATGTGGGATTAAATTCCAGACTGGATTTTCTAGTGTTTTCTAAGCACCCTGAGAAAGAAGTTGTAAGCACTAGTCGGCCTCTCTCAGTGGACAGGTTTACTGCTTTGCGGGTTAGGAAAGTGTGGCTGTGGGGTGTGCGGATTTCAGTAAGGCACTCGGTTCCTTGTTTTTGTCTAAAATGGCTGGGTTAGAACAGTTATGTATGTGTTCATGTGGATCTGTTTGCATCTGTTTGCTGAGCTAGGAGCAGTGTATATAGAAATTTCTAGTACAAGCATACCCTGGTTTTGTCCTTAGTACGCTGTTGGTCTGTTCAGTGTGCCTGCTTACCAAGATCCCTTAAATTTTATTCCGGGATATACTGTTCAGTGTGCCTGCTTACCAAGATCCCTTAAATTTTATTCCGGGATATAAAAATGTTAGATATACATTTATGGACAATTGGAAATATAGAAAATACACAGTCAAAAAAAATTCAAATCACCCGTCAAACCACCTACAGGGATAATCCTTGGTTTATGTGCATCTTCGTATATTTCTTTTCAAACTTTATGTATTTATATTTTATCTATCATTTAATGTGTCTGTAAGCTTTTAAAAATTAGATTATTAGATTAAGGTAGTTTTATAGTCTTTCTACTATTTCAAACCACATCATGAATATTTTCCTAAGTCATTATATATGATTTGAAAAATTATTTGAAGTTGTTAAATAGTCCCTCGTGTGTGCCATAGTTCAGGTAACCAGGTAACCATTCTTCTGTTATTGACTGTGGATACTTAGTTTTTCTCCCAATAATTTTGTTCTTCTAAAATACTTTGATGAATATCCTTGTGCAAGGTTTCTATGAATCTATAATTATTTCCTGAGAATATGTTCCTTTAAGTGGAATTATTCATTTAAAGGATATGAATATGTTTAATGCTTTTGATGCATTTGTTTTTCAAATTAGTTTTTACCTCTCCAAGCAGTATAAGGAAGGTTCTCCCTCCAAGATTCTCACTAATGTGGATTAATTTTATTTTCATTCTTTTGGCAGTTTTATACATGCATATAATGAATTTCAATCTTTTCCACCTCCCATTACCCTCTTTTATTTCCTCCCCTCTCCTGCTGAACCCCTTCTTCCCAACACATTCCTCACCTACTTTCATGTCTTTTTGCTTGTGTGCCCCCACTGAGTTTAATTAGGGTTCCTTGCATGAACATAGGTGGGAAGTTATTTACCAGAGCAAGGGCAACTTATCGTCAATTACTGTACCATTAAAGAGAGTGACAGCCCTTCCGAGCCACCATTAATTGGCAACAGCCGCTTGTGGGACTGGAGCTTCATGAGCCCCTCCCCCTTCCACGATGAAACGTTGATGGGCCTCCCCAATCTTGTGCAGGTCTTATGTAGATAAGCAGGGTTGCAATGAGTTTGTGAGTGAAATCACGGTGTCTTTTTTTTTTTTTTTTTTTGCAACATACTTCCCCATCCTCCAGCTCTTCTATTCTTTTCACCCCATCTTGATCTGGCCAAGCCTTGGAAGCAGGTGATGGTGAAAATCCATTTAGGGCTAACACTTTACCATCCCTTATTCTCAGCACTTCCACCATTCTGAGTCCCTTCATTAACCACCATTCAATTCAGTAAGAAGCTTTTCCTTTTTTATTTATTTATTTGTTTATTTATTTATTTATTTATTTTGGTTTTTCGAGACAGGGTTTCTCTGGCTTTGGAGCCTGTCCTGGAACTAGCTTTGTAGACTAGGCTGGTCTCGAACTCACAGAGATCCGCTTGCCGAGTGCTGGGATTAAAGGCGTGTGCCACCATCGCCCTGCAGTAAGAAGCTTTTCTGAGAAAAGCGGAGAATAACCCTGATCCATGGATATAGACATGAGTGCTTAGTCAGCTCTTTGACCACATGTCCACCCAGAAAAAAATGATAGAGCCTATGATCTATAACCATCAGCTCTTGACCAGGTTTACAGTACAAAGCTTGAATTCCCTTGTGGGGTGGTCCTCAAATCCACTCACAGAGTTATTTACCCCATAAGATTCATGCCATCATTGCACCAATGGGTACATCTTGCCAGGCTGGTCATTGTTGTAGTTTACAGGGTCACAGCTGGATTAAGACTGTTGATGACTTCTCTTCTAGTAGCCTGGGTAGCACCCTCTAGCACTATGAAAACTAGCCAGCTAAAGAGGAAGCTGCCATCTCAATTCCAGCTTAATTTCTCCATGTCCTGTGACCAAAGTATGTGTACCTTCGGTAGTAGGATCTTAACCAGCTAGTTCTGGTGGGCAGTCAACAACAGGGCCAGTAACCTTATTTCAGTAATGAGAATCAAGTCCCAAGACGTCACGTAAGCTAGTAAGACTCTTTACTACTACTGAGCTACACTCTTGGCCCTTTTTGTTTGAGATGGTGCTGCTGTGTAGTCTAGGCAGGCTTTGAACTCAAGTATCCTCCTGCCCCAGCTCCCCATGTGCTGGGATTACAGCTCCCATC
This sequence comes from Alexandromys fortis, assembly GCF_014885135.2. NCBI lineage: Eukaryota > Metazoa > Chordata > Mammalia > Rodentia > Cricetidae > Alexandromys > Alexandromys fortis. The sequence goes on along the minus strand of NW_026068052.1, from coordinate 1,056,788 downwards.
CAGTGTTTCCCTTTCATTTATTTGGTCTCTGTTGGGAGGTCTCAAAGGTCCTTCCCTATCTTGAGAGAAAATAAATACCTGGCTGTATTTTCTTCTGGTTATCTATTGTTTTCATTTCATATTTAAAGCCTTACCTTGCTGTAAAGGAGACAGGTGGTTTTTCTGTTCCAAACTGTAGTGAGTTACTTCATTCCCATTTATCAAGCACCCCATTTCCCTACTGTCTTAAGGTTCCACCTTTATTATAAGCAAATTTATTTTATATATTCATAATTTGGATTTGGGGGTTTCTTATTTTACCTGGATTATCTTATTGTTTTACGGAGAGATTACCCAAAAGCAACCACAGATATTTTAGCAACTACAAGTTAGAGGGATCTTTCTCTAGGTTTCTTTTTCTGTTTCTGGCCTCCTTCTACAGAAACTGAACCTAAAAGAGATTCAGATGATGCTGTAGTAAAGATGGTCGAAGAGCTTGGGATTCTGTGGGAGTGTTACTGTGAAGGGAGGTTGAGATTAGATTGTTGACCTGGTAAAATACAGAAATTGGTTACATCAATTTAGATTGGCAAACTTCATCATAAGCTGTGTGTTTTTTGGTCATTATGAGGTAGCATCACCATTAAGTAAAAATTTGTTCTGAGAATGCCTATTTGGTACTGAGAGCAGGGTAAAGGTAGAATTCTGCCTTTATTCTAAGGTTTTCTGCAAGAGGTATTTTGGTTTGGGTAACCTTTCTATATACTTTGACTTGTGGAGTAAGAGAGCCAAACACTTTGTTAATCTTTTGTTGGAACATGCTATGTGAAGTTTCCTTTGAAGTAGGGAGAAGGCCCTATTTGAAGCTTTTACCCAATGTGAATACTCGCTCTTAGCTTGATGGATGCAAGGCACTTTTGTACTCATTTCAGACCAGGTGACTGAGTGTAATAAAACCTTTAGTGAGCATAGCACTTTCACCCAAATGGCTAGCTCTTCCTACATCCTCACTAGATGCTTGTAAGACAGACATGTAGACAGACAGACAGACAGACACACACACACACACACACACAAACATGAACGTACACATGCACCAAAACAAAACAAAGCAAAAAACTAACCACCCAGTCTGTAGGGATAAACTGGAATTTTTTATGGCATGCTTACACAGTGCATCTTGTTTTCTGTTTTTTTCTCAGCATACCTCATGATGCTATCAGAGCCCTGGCTAAATGTGTGTATGGCTGAGAAAGTACATTGTGACAGAGCACAGATCAGAACAGGTTTCTGTTTAGGGCTAGTCATCATTTCAACCATTGTTCTAAGGGTAGACCTGGAAGTAGTTTTCCTTAAGCAGTATTTGTCCATATGGAAGCTGTTTGTCACTTATGCTTTCTTACATAGCCTTGAGAATTTTTTTTTGCAATTTATATATTTTGCTTTTTTAATTCAAAGAGTTTGAGGTTATTTGTAGATTTTTAGATTTTGTTAAATAAGTTAGTGTAATCCTAGATTTGATTCCTTATGAACCTCGCTGATTTTTTTTTATAATCATAGTGTTATAATTAGAAGAGACTTTCAGAATTGTTTAGCTTTAGAGATATTGGATTCTTTAAGTAGTGGGCCCATAACCCAAAGCTTCTTGATTAATTATGATTCAGAGAAGTATACTTTTTGGCAGTTCATGTATGCTGTATTAACAGGTTTCTTGTTGCTGTTCTGTTGAGAATGGTATCACTATAGTTCAAGCTGACCTGGAACTCATTGTGTAGCTCAGGCTAGCCTTGGCATTGCAGCAGCAGTTCTGTGCCTCGCCTTCCTGGATGTTGAGTACAGATGTGTGTCACCATGCCTGGCTTGCTAACAGGTATCTTGATGCACTTATTTTGCCTTCAACTCCATTCATTTATTTGGAAGACAGAAAGGGCTAAAGTGTTCCCATAAGTGCTTGGAGTTCACACACATCCCAATGGTTCATCCTCCAAAGACAACCATAAAAGGCTGAAATGACTTACACTCATCAAATCTGTGCCTCTCTGTGGAGCTTGTAACTTTGTTTCCACCAGTGCTCTAGAATTTTTCATAATTGGTGAGTCCTTAAAGCCTTTGGGAGTCTCCACAATGGCAAACAAGAACTATGTGAGTTTCATATCTGAATGGCCATACTTCCATAAGGACGGATAAGCTCTTTGGATAGCTGTTTATTCATTTTGAACATGAGCTAGGTAGGATTCAGCCATGCCTTTCCTACTCAGCATTTTGTGGGGCCTCAAGGCCAGAAAGTTCTAAGTTCTCTCTCTATTCTTCCTATGGACTTAAATGTTACTCCCCCCCAGGGAGAACTTTGCTGAGATCTACTGCTCCAAGTAGATTGGGGCACCCTTTCTAAATCTCCCTCTACATTTTTATTTATTACAGTTTTAGCAGTTGTAATTGAAATTGTAATTAAATAGTTTTTGTTGATATGATTGTAGTTTATGGAGACCATTTTGATTACAGCTAACACAGTGGCACGCAGTGGACACTTGAATAAATACACGAATGGATAAAACTCCTACGGTGATAAAAGAATGGTGTTAAAGGGCAGAAAGAAGGTTTGGCTTTAGGCAGTGGAGAAAATTTCAGGAGGAGGGATTAACAGATGTGAATGAATTATATTCAAGGGTCCCAGACCACAGATATCAAGAGCATGTGTATAATGAGAAACATGTAGATAATAGGCAGGAGAATGGTGGAGCAGTCCTTGAATGTTTAGTTCAAATATCAAGGTAAGATTCTTTAGTTGCTGTGATCATAGATACTTGGATGGTGAGGTCTAGAAACTGAAGTTTCATGGTGACCAAATAAGGATCTAAAGACCAGTTAGCACAATAGAGCAGTGGCCCAGAGAAAAGGTGACACAATGTGACCTAAGTCAAAACAGGGCAGGGCTGGGGTAGAGATAAAACATTCTGACACTGGTGTGGCTGCGCATACTTGTAGTTCCAGCTATTCAGGAGGTCGAGGGTGGAGGATCATTTGAAGCCAGGATTTTCAGCAGGCTTGGGTGATAGAGGGAGACTGGTCTCTAAAGAAAATAAAATAGTCAAGAGAAAATGAAGAGAAAAGAAAGAAAACAGTAGAAAGGCAATGGTCAGAAAGCAAGAGGTAGGTTGAGGACATGATGTGATCAGGAAGAAAGATCAGAACTTGGGAAACATGTTGGCTGTGCACAGGAAAAGTGGGGGTGTCAGTTATAGTATTGGGACATTTTAGTGTCAGGAAAGAAAGGCTTGGGTTTTGAGTAGGAGAAGACACACTGGGTGGTCAAGTCTAGTCTTAGATGCTTATAGAGGCAGGTAGGTAGAACATCTTAAAGATCATAGCTGAAACAAGGAATTAACAGTGCTTGGAAAAGGGAGAGGGAGACCTGTGACTGGGGCCTAATGCTAGAGTACTAGCAACTACACCCACCAGTAGAGCAGCTCTTTCCATTATTGTGCAGAGAACATTCTACCTTCCTTTTGTCTCTTCCTTTCCATACTTCATCTTAGTCAGAAGGTCAGGAAATGGTTTCTGTTCCAGAGTAAAATCTTGCTTTTACTTTGCATTACTGAAAGGCTCATTAAAGTCTATTTCCCAAACAAAAGATCAGTCTGTCCTCAAAGGTAAATTTTGCCTCTACTTCTGCAGAAACCAAAAAGCTTCTGGAAGCCTCCAAATATCATTTTATTTCCACAGTCAGAAGGGCTTCAGAATGTTAGGGTTCCATTTAGTAGTGACAAGCAAAAATTTGCTTTTTTGTAGTGCTGAGATGAAGCTCAGGGTCCTATGCATATTAGGCAAATGCTCTACCACTATCCTGTATCCTGAGCCCTGTGATTTGGATGTGCAGTGATTGGTCATTTGACTCTGAACTTTCACTTTGGGAAATCTATACTTCAGACGGGTTCATACAATTATAATGCAACATTGATTGCAATATTAAAAATTATTATGTGTGTGTTGGTGCACACCTGTAATCCCTACACTCCAGAGGCTGAGGCAGGATTGCATTGAATTGAAGGCCAGCCTGGGCTATACAACAACTGAACACTAGGCTATCCTGGTTATATAGCAAGACCCTGTCTCAGTGAGCAAATAGTTTAAATGTACATTGACCAGGATATGACTGAAGAAGATATTATGGCCTTCACAACATGCAACAATTTGTGGCCATTAATATGTATGAGGTCTTATATGTTTGTACTGATGTGAGCAGGTTTCTATGACATATCAGAGAATAAAAAAGTATGTGTGTGAATCTGTGTGATCTGTGAATACATGGATATAAAAGATGTATGGAGGTAAGCTTGGATGGCCACATAAGAAAAATACTAACAGTGGTTGCTTCTGAATAGTGGAAAGAGGAAACCATACAGAAATTTCAAAAGAAGAAAGTGGAAACATTTTTTAAAGTCAAAGGCTGGCCTGAAGCCCAGTGGTAGGGTACCCGCCTTAGCATACGTGAAGTCTTGGGTTTGACTCCCAGTGCTGCAAAATGTTTAATGAATCATGTGTTACTTTTGTAGATTTTTTTTTTTTTGCAGTTGAAAAAAGGCATTTATTGGGGGGTGAGAAAACACACACATGCAACATACAAAGCAGGGGGAGGACTCAAAAAACAGAAAAATCCCACTATTGTAGTTTTTTTTTTTAACTTTTCCAGAGCTGGGCGCACACCTTTAATCCCAACTCTTGGGAGGCAGAGGCAGGTGGATCTCTGTGAGTTCCAGGCCAGCCAGTGCTACACAGAGAAACCCTGTCTTGAAAAACCAAAAACCGAAACAAAACAAAACAAAACAAAAAAACAAAAAACAAAAAAAAAAAAGAAAGAAAAGAAACCTCATATTAGGCAATGGCCTCTTTTGCATGGTCCTTTTTTGTGGATTTGAGATTGTATTGTCATACCTTCCTTTGAAAGCTTTCTGAAGGACTGAAACCAAACTGATTCCTTCCCAGACCAGCAATTTCCAACTTGATGGGGCATGGCAGTTCCTTGATGCTTTTTTGGAGGTCTATCCCAGGGCTCAGCTCTGTTCAGTGACTTTTGATGCAGTGTATCAGAGGTTGGGTAGGGGGGCTTTCCAGAATTCTGATCTTAAGGCCTGCTATGTACGGTCCTTGAGAAACCCTCTTTCTGTACTGGCTTCTATTTGTGCCCGTTCTGGCTTCTTTCTCTCTGTGTGATTAGCATTGGTAAAAGGGAAGGAGGAAGCAAAGGATGACTCATCATGGATATCTTTGTGGGTCACAAATGGTTGCGTTTATCTGAATGGGAAAAATGAATAAAGTGCAGTTTAATAGACTTGAGATTTTAGTAATAGGTGGTGCTTCTTTAAAGTAGCCTATTTGAAGTGGGGCCTCTCAGAAGGAAGGCTGGTCAAGTAGCTTCCTACGCAGTGACTTGGGCCTAAGAGATGCCCTCCAAATAATGACTGCTTTACTGGTAAGTGGAAGGGAAGGAAAAATCTTGCAAAGTCTTGCAATTGAGCTGTTCTTTTAAGTGACGCTTTTGTTATGGGGAAATATTTAACAATATTAAGAGTCACTGTCTTAAGTTCATTCCACATGCTTTTTTGTTGGAATGACCTTTTGTCTTTGTTCTGTACAAAGTCTGTTAACCAGTCTAGCATGTAGCTTACTTCTGCCTTGCATGCAGAAGGCCTCTGTTCCTTCCCTAGCACTGCTGCCCTGTTAACTCAGTGCCCAACAGGGGGTTAGTAACACCCTAAAGGGTGTTGGGCAATCTCAGTGGCTCCCAGGAGTTACCCTCTAGAACCAAAGCATCAACTCTCCCGGAACTGAAGTTAGAGACAGGTGTGAGCTGTCGCGTGGGGGCTGGGAACCAAACTCTGGGCTCTCCACAAGAGCAACCTGGTGCTCTTAATCGCTGAGCTATCTCTCCAGCCCCTCAGTACTTTTTTTTAAATTACCTTTGAAAATCCTCTGTGAAGCTGGCCCCATCAGTTAAATAAATCATTTGCTTTATTAGTTTGATAAGAGATGGACACAGTTTTCTAAATTGTCCCTCATTTACTCAACAGTCATTTAGCACAGGCTACTAGGTGCCTATGGACATTAGATAACTATCTAAATAGAAGACAGAAAATGATAAGGAATGAAACTCTAGGGGGTTCATCTGAATAAGAAAAATTAATAACACAGCCTAAGGAACTTGAAAACCAATAACAGATTCCTCAAAGCAGCAACTTTGCTCCCCTTCCCTCTGTTATTTTAATTGGGTCCTCTGGTCCAGAATTATCAACCTTGGATTATGAGTTTTGAGGAAATGGTGGTTGTTTTTAAAGGATTTTTTGAAAAACACAGTTACTAAGCAACCGCTGTGACCTGCTGCTGCTCAGTTAGAGTTCAGTGGACAGGGTCACCTCCAAAGAAGGCAATGCATAGACAAGAGCAAAACGCTTGCAGACAAATTGGATGTCATTTTGCTGTTATTGTTCTGAGTTTAGGGGTTGTGTTGTTTTAGTGAGGCAGGGTCTTATTCTGTACTTTGGGCTAGCCTGGAATTTATGAGCCTTCTGCCCTAGTCCTATGGGTGCTGTGATTATAGGTATGAGCCACTGTACTGTGCTAGTCTGGTTCCGGGTTCTGTGTATAGTTCTTTGGTTCATCATCACCACGGACGTGCTGCCTAGTCAAATCTCTTGCCTGCAAGGTTCCTCCCTGAGTGAGCCAGAAGGAAGGAGCAAGAAATGATCCCTGTTCAGGGTTAGAGGCTAAGCCCTGGGGTGAGGTCAGTAGCCTGTCTCTCTGCACAGCCCAAGGCGGCTATGACAAATCAGTCACCACCCTTTACATTTAGATTAAGACGCCTTATTTATATTGATGTGCTGCCTTGTAAGTCTCAGAACAGGGACAATGTCCAGCTGCTGTGCCCCCTCCCCCCACATTTAATAGGTGAGTCAGTGACTCAGTGCTTCCTTCAGGATAGCAGGGACAGGAGTTAAGTAATGAGGACAAATCGCCATAACACTCCGTGCGTGATGAATGAAAGAACACACGAATTTAACCAGTTGCCTTCATTGATACCACTGTGAAGAAAACCAACTTTGAGAAGAGGTTATTTACCTGACTTTTAACTCCACTCCCTCCTCCCGCTTGGCTTTTCAGCATTTCCCTTTTCACCCAGCTGAAGGTCAGGTTGCTTTGCCCAGGGAGCTGAGGGAGGCGAGGGGGAGGGCAGGTGTTGGAGCAGGTGTTGTGTTTTCTCCCACAGAGTCACACAGACTAGGTGGGGTTCTTCTTGCCAGCCCCTCTATGGTGCATGAAAATGCTTTTGTGGAAGTTTTTCCCTGGAAGTGTTTTTAAGCAGTTGTCCAACCTTCAACGTCCAGTATAAATTTTGGCAGCTTTTAAAGTCAGCTTGTCATTGAAGTATGCCTTGTTTTCTGCCATTTCTATAGCCTGTGTCTCTCAGTATGCCCCATTTTACAAAGCAATTATAGACCTGAAAAATGTTGTGTAAGAAGACATTAGATTTAATGCTTGACAAATGATTGCAGTTTGTTTCTTTTTAGACTTTGTACTGGGATCCACTATCTCCTCACTAAAAAGTCGTCCTGGGAAAGCTGTCCTCCTTACCTCACAGTGATTGAATAGCCGCTGGTCCTTTCCAGCCCCCCTGCCCTGCATCTCAGGGCCATCTGTTCTCTGCACTGGGCTTTTTGGGAAAGTCTCCTTGCCCATCTGCTCTCCTTTGGCCTTAGTGCCTGCTCTAAAGATTTATAAAGGCTACCCTGGAACCTCTTTCCAGTTGTTATTTTTTAAAAATCAGTGAGATTTTGAAGCAGATAAAAGCAGTTTCCATTTGACAAGCCCAAATGCAACATTTTTTTGTTGGTGCTTTTTTCTCTGGGGGGTGGGGGTTGGTCTGTCTTTCTCAACCTGGGGGAGGGACTCTGCTTATCAAAGCAAAGATTCCACCTCCCGGCTGCTTTGAAGCTAAGTCTCCTGGCTTTGTGGCCGCGGGTGTGCTGGCCCAGGGAGCTCCTTGGGTTCATTCTTTTCCCGTCGTCTTTCCCCTTGTCTCCCTGACAGAGTACAGTCGCTTTGAATCCAAGATACATGACTTGCGAGAACAAATGATGAACAGCAGCATGAGTTCTGGGTCTGGGTCTCTCCGAACCAGTGAGAAGAGGTCCTTGTATGTCAGGTAAGTTGCCCCTCTGAGCACCAGGCCTAGCCTTTCTTGTCTAACTGGTAGGGTGGGGCTTGTGTACTCCCTGCACTAAAACTACACTTTGCACTGTGTGCTCAGGCTGTGTATTTTATGGTCAGTATCTCCTCCCTTCTGTGAACTGGTTTCTTCCTCTTCACTCATGAATGAGTCAGTCAGTACGGGAAATGTTCAGTTTGCTCTAATTGTACAACTATTAGGTGATTGTTGCTAGTCAGCATTCAAATAACACTTGAATATTCAAAGCATGGTGCTTGCAGTCTTTGCTTTGAGGGGAAAGCTTAGCATCCCCATCCCCTTCCACTTCCATATATTCACGGTAGACACAAGGGTTTGTGTTTGAGCATATCAGTTATCACAGTGTTCTAGTACAGTGTCTCGTAAGAGATCAAAGAGCTGGCAGGTTGCTGTATTCTGCATGTTTTGCTGTGTTTCTGTCCTCCTTTCTCCACCCGCTGCATGTGATTCATAGGACAAGATGGTGTATGCACCCTAAGAAGAGAAAGGCAGGGACAGATGATCACACTGTACTAACTGATGAAAGCTATGTGGTGACATTGTCAAGACTGAGTTTTTGACCCTTGAGGGGTCAAAGTACAAAACCTTTAATTGGTAGACTGATAAGGGGGGTACTGAACTTTTCTTAGAATTAGGGGTAGTTTCCTTCCTGCTGGGCTATTTAGCAAAATCTGGCCACCAGTACATTGTAGCTCTAAAGGACAGACACCTTATAGAAAGGTGGTGGGGTTACTTCCCAGAGCCCGAAGTAGTTCCAGGCTTATTTAACTGGTTGAACATTTTATGGTGGCCTCTGATACTTGCTGGAGGCGGGAAGGAGAGGCCAGTTGCCTGGTAACGTGACAATTATTGTGTCCTTGGGGTGTGAAATGACGGTAGCTAGCTGATGTCAATGCTAATTGCAGTTCTCACGTGCTCCTTTTCTTTTTCCACAGTTGGTTATCACTGACCCTGCTGCAGGGAGTCAGCCTAGGGAGCATTTTGTGCATCTGAGGCCCACTAGAGCCCTTTGAGCTCTTTTCTAAAGTGAACCCTGCACTCTGCTCTTTGTGGGTGGAGAGCATTTGCTGCATTCGCCTCCTGCTGGCAGCAGAAAAGGGTAGAAGAGAGGCTTGGCAAGGCCCAGCCATCCTTCCAGGTTCCCTCCTGGAGAAGAAAGGCCTGCTGGTGGTCACTAAAGCCCTTGCTCGGGATCTCCAACATGGGCAGTGGGTCTCTGATGGGGGGAACCATCATGTGCTATTACCCCCAAAAGTGGGGAATACTTATGTGACTTGGTCAGGATTGTTCCGTTCTGTGCTTCCAGCCCCCGCAGATGTGGCACTCCAGTGTGCGTGGGAAGCTCTCTTTAGGCAAGACAGTTCCTTCAGAGAGCTTTATTTTTAGATCTCTCCTCTCCGCCTAGCCTCTGCTAGTGCTGTCCCTGCCTGGGTAGGGAACCGGGCACTGGCTCTTGATGTGGAGCACCCTTGTGTGTCTCAGGCAAGGCATGCAGTCGGCTGGACTCTGGGAAGGAAGGGAAAGACCAGGACGCCCTTCCTAGTGAAGCAGTTTGATACAATCCACTCCTAACCCTGCCTAGATAACTGTGTCCTCTGAGGAAAGGAGATAGGATTTAGAATAAGAACTTCTTATGATCACTAGATGCAACCAGGGGAGAAAGGATGTTTTATGGTTACAGCTGGGAGTGGGAGCCCCTTCCTGGGTTAGCCCATTGGTCTGCCCGCCTCTGTCCCTGGCACAGTCCTACTGTACTCTTTCTTCTGTATGTGAACACACTGGCTTCTTTCGTGGGTGGTAGCGGTGGTGACTGGGGACTATGTTGGGACTTGGACTTAAGGTCTCACACATGCTAGGCAAGAACTCTATCACTCAGCCACATCTCGGCCCTATTTATTTATTTATTTATTTATTTATTTTTTAAAATTTAAGATATGCATGCTGGCCTGTAAAGTGCCTTGTAGCCCCACATGGTCCTCTTGCCTCAGCTTTTTGAGTAGTTGGGATTACAGGCCTGCACAACTAGTTTCAGCTTGTTTCTTACATTCTTAATAAGAAAAAAAAGCATTCCATTCATACCAATAGTTCCTTAAACTATTACCTCCTCTCTTCTTTCACTGCATTCTGTGGTAGGAAACACTAGTTCCTTAAAAGATTACTATGACTGCATAGAAAAGCAAGTTCTTTAGTCGAACTGGGCAAATATGGGCTTAAACAGAGGAAAATGGGGTTCTTATTTGTGTGTGTGCGCGCTCAACTGTATGCTTGCATACCTGTGTGTGCATGTGTAGGCCAGGCTGGCTGCCAGGAATCCTCTTGCCTTTGCTTCCCCAGCACTGGGATTATGGGCATGGACCGTCCTGCCTGGCATTTTTATGCAGGTGCTAGGGACTGAACTCAGGCCCTCATGTTTGCATACCAAGTACTTTTTCTGACTGAACCATGTCCCCACCCTCAGGAATAGATTTCTACACCGTTCTTAGTCCAGAAAACACGGTCTTAGGCAGTGTTGCCCCTAGAAATATCAACAAAAGGAGTATCATTTGGAGAAGCCTATCCTCCTAACATCCAGGCTGGGAAAGTTTGGAGTCATTTGTACTCTCTGCTGTCACTTCTTCCAATCACTTTTTTCAGTGGCCTCACATGACATGAGAGCAGCTTTTCAGTCTGCTGATAGGCCTTCTGAGCAGCCCAGGAAGGCTCCAGAGGAGCCCTTGTCAGAGATCAGCAGTGACCTCGGCCGCCATACTCAGTGACCGGTTTACTGGTTCTTTAGCACCAGTCTGACCTCTCCATCACCTGTGTTTCTCCAAGGGTCTTCTTGCTTGATGCTTCAAAGGCTCTGTCTACCTTGCTCGGTGTCTCTAAACACCTCGTGGGCTCTTGTCCTGAGATGGCAATACCATTGCCCCCCAAAGCTCTCCATCACACAGTTGTAGAAATGACCTCCAGCCCGCACAACCTGATGGACATATGCACAAACTAAAACCGCTCACCTCCTGCTCCAACAAACCAGGTTCTTCTCCCTCCCAACGCTGCTGAAGTTAATTGCCTTACCTTGTCATGTGGAAAAGGGATTAGATTTGTTCTGTCACCCAGGGCATATTTCAGCTAACTGTAAGGAAGAATGCTCATAATCGAAAGTCTGCAAAGGAATGGACTGCTTTTTTTGAGAGAAGATACTTGATTTTTTTGGTCACTGAAGGGGTTATACAAGAGCCCGGGTGACCTTGTGCCCTGGGTGGTGCAGAGTTAAAGTTAAGGCAGTATTCTAGGCCTGTTCTGCACAGAAGCTTTCCGTAGTGCACTGGCATCTTCAGCCACCATATGTCATGACCTTTATTATTCTTTTGAAATGTTTTCAAAAATCCTTTAAATAATGCTATATTATGATCCCATTTTGCATATGAGAAAACTGAGGCTTGACTCAGGCTGCTAAGAAGTTCCTAAATTGGAACTGAGTTGCACTGACCTTTAATAAAATGTAATTCTTTCTTAAATTTCCCCAGACAACTGACTGATGGGAATTGGCTGGGTTGCTGGTAAAAATACATTCCTAGCTACCTCTTCTAGAGACTCAGGTCACTGCATAGTGAATTTTTTGGTTGTGGTTGCTATTGTTTGTTTGGTCAGTTGTATTTCCCCCCTAGTACTTGGGGTTGATTGAATCTAGGGCCTCTTACCGCTGGGCTACATGCTCAGCCCTCTTTTCTTTTCCTTTGAGAGAGTTTCACTGTGTGAACCAGGCTGACCTCAATCTTGTGATCCTCCCACCCCAGCATCTCAAGTAGCTGGGATTACAGGCCTTTGCCACCAAGTCTGGTACAAAATGTGTTTTTAACAGTTAGAATGCTCAAGAATGGCCACTTTATGCCATGATTGACGCTTATTTTTACATCAGTGGAGCAACTAAACATTATGTTTCCTGTTCTGTGGAAGGTGGTAGCACAGAACTAATAACTTGAGCCGGTTGCTGGGGTAAATTCAGCCTGTCCTGCAGCTCGCCTTTTACTCAGAAGGTGATGCAACTGCACTTTGCAGTTCTGGGTTTCAGTTCGGTTGCTGTTTCCCCTCTTGACACTTTTTCCTTTTTCTTTCCTCTCTTCCCGTTCCCTCCCCTGTACCTTCCCTCCTCCCAGGTTCTATCCCCCTCCTGTTTGCACGGGTTTGCAGAGCTATTTTGAAGGAGGAAACTCCCTCTCTAGCTGCACTGAGGCTGTACAAGGTGAAACCCTGGGAGCTGCAACTGTTTTAACCATAGGGTGATGGGAGTTTTGAAGAGGGGCGCAGGAGGAAGAAGGAAAGATAACAGTGTAAAGCCACCAGGAACTTAATGAGAAAGGCCTTTCCACTCTTTTTATTTTTTTTTTATTTTTTGGTTTTTCGAGACAGGGTTTCTCTGTGGCTTTGGAGCCTGTCCTAGAACTAGCTCTTGTAGACCAGGCTGGTCTTGAACTCACAGAGATCCGCCTGCCTCTGCCTCCCGAGTGCTGGGATTAAAGGCGTGTGCGCCATAGCCCGGCTTCCACTCTTTACTGTACTAGAATAATCTCTTATTGGATGAGTGTGATAAGCAGAGCCTTTTCCTGCCCAGCCTAGGGCTTTTGCTCTGCTACTGCAGTGTTTGCTGGTAGAGACCACAGAAATCACCTGTCATGCCACCGGCTCCCAATGTGCTGGCTAGGCGTTTAATTTAGGCCATTTGTATGTGAAGGCCCACCAAAACTGCTAATTAGGTTAGCATTCCAGAGGTGACTTTGATTTTATAAATGAATGAATGAATGAATGACCTTGGCCTCTAAAGGTTGCCAGGAGGCTCCATAAGCGCAACTGTAGAGGTAGTTTTTGAAATTCTGTGCAGCCTCCACTGGCTGTATTCTTTGCCGCCTCAGGACAGCATTCTGGCAGTTTAGGAATCTTGGCCTCCTGGCTGGCCATCTCCCAGCCTTCTTCCCACTCGAAAATGGAGATCCTGTTGGGATCTGTAGTTTCCATTCAATGGGACAATGTTAGGATATTGGCTTGGTCATCAAAAGACTAGGGGGTGCTTCTTCCATCAACAGCAGGATACTTTTACCAAGTAGTGTTCGTTGAAGCCCCAGCTTGGTTTATTCACTAATACGTTTCAGTAGTAGATGAAAATGCTAATAAGAAAATGTTGGCAGGCTTTACTGTCTGACAGAATTTGGGAGTGGCAACAATATTAATTTATTTTTGGAGGGCTAGGGGTCAAATATAGGGCCTCACATGGACTAGGCAAGTAGTTTACTGCTGAACTACACCCAGGTTTGTTAAAAGCACCAGTAATATATGGAAGTCACCAGTGCTACCAGTGGTGCTGGAACTGCATGGTTCCAAGAGCTAGTGCTAGTAATCCTGCTCATTCCATCATTTGCAGGGCCTGGGAGCCCTGCATGGTCTCTTATTGTGAGTTGTTGGTCCTTGAATATCTCTTAAGTTTCATGGTTGCCTGTTTAGGGCCTGGTACTTTTAGATAGACTAGAGATGAAGTCCCTGACCTGCTCCTTTTTGGAAGGTGCATCAAGATGACTGACTCTGCTAGCCACATTTGGTGCACATAGACACTCATACATAGACACTCTTATGAGTGGCTCCCTGAAAGTTTGGCTTTAGAATTTTAGGATGTTCTTGGAAGCTGCTGGAACCTTTAACTTTGTAGCAAGGTCAAGAACTGGTGTGGACTCTATGGGTTTCTGTGTTTGTGTTAGGCCAACCAGGCAATGGATGGGCTATTCAGACTTTGGATTATATGTGCCCTAGAATACATAGCATTTTAGCAATGCACCAGGCCTCAGGTGCAGTAGAAGGGAAGCACAGCAGAACACGAAGTGATAATAATTTGAGGGTATCTGTAGGATGGCCTGGGCTCATCCACTTCACAAGCACTCGGAAGGGCCCCCTTGGGGGTTGGAGAGATGGCTCTTCCAAAGATCCTGAGTTCAATTCCCAGCAACCACATGGTGACTCACAACCATCTGTAATGGGGTCTGGTGCCCTCTTCTGGCTATATATACATAATAAACAAACAAACAAACAAATAAATAAATAAATGAAGGGCTTTCTTGGTGATAATACTATGAAAACTCAAAAGGAATCATGGGAGAATGAATGGCAATAAATAGGGAAGGTTGCTACCAAATGCCTGGAATGGATTAAGAAGCAGGATCACAAAACAGGGATGAGAAACTTGGGCTGGGCCATGGAGGATTTATGCAGGGGACTGAGGGAAGGCACACAACCCAGGCAAGACAGATGGCCTTCAGTAGGTCAGGAAATGGGCATGATCCCTAAGAGAGTTCTGTAGAAGCAGCCCCTTGCCTTTGTGGCTCTTAGTACTAAAATGTTTGCTCTGTGTTGGGAAACCTGCCTAACCAGTTCCCTCCAATTAGTTGTGTTTTCATTGTATTCTGGCTTGTTAAGTTTCAGGTGCCACAGTGGGTGTGCGAGGTGCTTATGATTTCTCTGGATCTTTTATACTCAAGCTTCACAATTTAAGATCTGAACTGCAAAGACTTTCGCTAGGTAATCTGTTTGCTTAGAGCTGATTATATCCTTGCTTTCCCCTCCACTAGAGAAGGGTCAGCTGAATTGAGGATTGGCAGTGCTCCTCAGAATATATATTACCCTTGTGGATGGGCACATGCAAGATCTCTTTATGGATATTTAAAAGGTCACCTCTTAAACAATATAGCTTCAAGACGGTTGGAAACATTGTTTCCTTAGAGAAGCAGGCTGTGGCCTTCAGTGTTGGTATGCTACAGACCAGTCTGGGGCTTGAACTTATACACTCCTGGAAGCTCTATTCCTTCTCGTGGTGATGGAACAGCACCAAAGGCGTCTTTGTTGTGTGCTCTTATTTATTTTCCCAGGCCATATATATTGCTTAGCTTCTTCTCTAAACAATTCAATATTTTTCTGCTTTGACCTTAATGATTGGAAAGTTGTAGGGGTACCCAGGATCTGTCTCTCCTTGGGGCTTTTTAGATACACAGCCATGGTCAGAGCTGGGAAGTCACCTTCTGCTGTGTACACAGAACACTGTGGCTATGGATTTGGGAATGGGAATATTTTTGGAAGCTTTGGTCTTTCCTAACATAGTGTTTCTTAGTGACCTCATTGATCATTAACTTAACCTTAACTTCTTAAAATTCTTTTTATTGAGCCAAAAAGATGGCTAGTGGGGGAAGGTGTTTCCCATTGAAGCCTGATGACCTGAATTTGATTGGCTGGATCCCACCTAAAGGTTAATTAAAGCAGATAACCAACCCCACAAAATTGTTCTGGGATCTCCACAATGTGCTGTGACATTCATTGTGAATAACAACAACAACAACAACTAATAATAATAATAATAGTAATAATTGAGGAAGAAGTTAAGTTCTTAAGTTAAAAAAGAAGTTAAGAGGGGCTGGAGAGATGGCTCAGAGGTTAAGAGCACTGGCTGCTCTTCCAGAGGTCCTGAGTTCAATTCCCAGCAACCACATGGTGGCTCACAACCATCTGTACTGACATCTGGCGCCCTCCTCTGGCATGCAGGCAGAGGCAGAATGTTGAATACATAATAAATAAATAAATCTTTAAAAAAAAAAAAGAAGAAGAAGTTAAGAGCCAGATGGTGGTGGTGCGCGCCTTTAATCCCCACACTTGGGAGGCAGAGATAGGTGGATCTCTGTGACTTCAAGGCCAGCCCAGACTACAGAGTGAGTTTCAGGACAGGGTTGTTACATGGAGAAACCCTGTCTTGAATAAAACCAAAAAAAAAAAAAAAAAAAAAAAAAAAGAGAGAAAAAAAGGTGGGGGGTTTCTCAATCTTTTAGTCTTCAACACAGCCATCCACAGGCAAGCTTCCTTGTGTACACACACAGTGGCAGATCATTTTATTATGTCATTTTTTAGGTGTGTGAAGACAAAGGTTTGGCTTTCTTTTTTTCTTTCTTGCTGTCTCTTTGAATCAGATGTTGAAATGGTTCTGTGTCATTTGGGCCTTGCATGTGGTAAACTTCAGTTCTGTGGCAGTGATTCAGTTTGACTTAAAAGGGGGCCAGTATCTATCTCAACTTCCTTAGGCTAAAGGTGGAGAGGAGGAGCTATGAGGGACATGGAGGAAGAAGGTGCTTAGAATAAAAGGTTTGGACCGTCACTTTTTTAGGACTCTAGGCTGCTTGACTGACTGTTGCTGATAGAAGGCCACAATTTTCTTTTCAATTCGTTGGCAATTTCATAAGGATATATTTGTGTGAGAGGGGAGGAGAGAGAGGGAGAGAGATGTATTTCGGTCAGTTGTCGTCCCTTTTGTTTGTGACCCACTGAGGTTAATTATGATTGCTTGCATGAGCATGAATGGCGAGTTATTTACTGGAGCCTGGGGAACTTCTCAGTGGCATGGAAGAAAATGACTCCCTTCTCTTCAGCAGCCGTGTTAGATGTTCCCAGTTTAGCATGCTTTTTCTTAAAAATTTTTAGATTAAAAAAAGACTTAATGTGCATGAGTATTTTGCCTGCAGATACATAAGTGTACCATTGTGTGCCTGGTGCCTGTGGAGGTCAGAAGCTGGGGTCTGGTCTCCTGGAACTGGATTCATTATGAATGGTTATGACCTACCATGTGGGTGCTAAGAACAGAACTCAGGTCCTCTGCAAGAGCAACAAGTGCTCTTAACCTCTGAGCCATGTTTCCGGCCCATAGCATGCTTTTCCACGATCTTAGATGATTGCTGATATCTTTTTAAATGTTTATTAAGGTTTAATGTATATATCTTTTTTGGCTACATGAAGCATGCTATGTGAGAGATTGGCTTTAATCCCCTGGCTTGTTCCCCTTTGCTGTGTTCATTTCCACACGAAAGCATACCATGATGATGATGAAAAAGTCAAGGCAATGAAGTGGCCTACACAGGCCTAGTAAGTGAATGTCACACCCCTCAGCTGGACAGTCCAGCTGCTCTTCACTGTGACCCAATCAGATATGGATGCAATGATGAAGCTTGCCCATACCTTTTATTTCTTCCTTCCTGGTCTTTGCTTACTCTGCCTAGAGAGACTATTTTCTCCCTATCTTTACCTTTGGAAATCTTGAACCTTTATTGAGACTCTATTCAAAAATCAGTACCGTTTTATTGCTTCTCAGGTGCTGTGTACTCCCTGGGAATGATCTAGGCTTTGCTTGTTGCTGCACCACACTCAGTGTGCTGTGCTCCTCTGTCAGAGGGCACGCTCTGCTAGGCTATTCAGTTAAGAATATTAAAGATTAAGAGCTTTCTTTTCTGTCAATCCAAAATGCAAATAGAAAAAACCTAGTACAACATTGTTTTGTGCTTCTCCTATTTAACACAATGCCTGCAGAAGGAATACTCCAAATGTACGTAAATAATGAAGGAATGGTATTTTATAGATATGGCCATATGGCAAATTAGTGTGTGTATTTTTAAAGATACCTGGCTATGACTTAGACCTCATGACATTTTTTTGACATTTAAGGGTCCTGATCTGATAGTGCAGAATGCTGTCCTGTGTACTGCTGGGTCTGACCTTCATCTAGGAGGATACCTTCTAGTTCTTAGAATAACATAATTTTAGCAGGAAAAGAGGAGGAGTAGACTTAGAGGAAAAGGCCATATCATGGGTTTGGAAAACAGACCAAAATCAGAAGAAAAGATCCAGACTCAGCAAGCGCTAGAGCTAGAAAGAAGCTCCAAGAATGTGTAAGAAATTCCCCCCCCCCCTTTAGACAGGAAAGTGGACAAAGTGAACTTGGAGGGCCCGATGTTCTGCTGAGTTATTTTCCTATTGGCAGCCTGATTGATAGAAAAGGAAATTCTTTATTCATCTTTGGGTTTGTAACTGCATATATAAGTTACAATTTCAAACTGAGATTTTATGTTCCTGTGTCCTTAACAAAGCTGTGGCTTAAAAGCATTGTCCATCCCTGTCTTTGGTGTAGGCTTGCCCATCATTCATAAAGCTGTCAAACAAAATCCAGATGGAACAGGTGCTACTTTTTAGTGGGAATTTGGAGTTATGTAACTTTTGACCTTATTTGCCAGGGAACTTAGAGCTTCTCCTGAAGTAAAACACTCAAGCCTGTACTTAGTGGAGCTGTTTCTCAATTTCTTCTTTAATCGACTTACATTTTTGGAAATGGTAAAAGGAACACACGCTGTGGTTACAAACAAAGCGAGCAGTACAGCTCCTAATGTGCATCGATAAGTGCCGCCTTTCTTGCCGGCTTTGATCAGGCTTTGTTTAATGTTGTTCAGTGCCTGAGCTTATCTTGGAAGATGTCATGAAGTTTTAGTAAAACCTTCAGATGTTTTAAGCTGACAAATTATTGGATTCTAGAAAACATACTTATATTACTTTCCCCTATGTTCCCCAGCTTGCTATTGTTGTTAGCAAAGGCCAAGCAAGCCCTGTTCTTTGGGTGCTAAAATATGCCTTATATTTCTACCCAGTCAACCCTGCCTTCTTATACATGTACATTCTAGTTTACCTTAATTCTTTTGTTTGGCTTTAGTTTTGGTTTTAATTTGTGAGGCAGGATCTTGCTGGTTGTCTTAGTTACTTTTTTATTACTGTGAAAAAATGCCATGACCAAGCACCTAATAAGAGAAAGCATTAATTGGGGGCTTCCTTACAGTTTCAGAGGGTCAGTGCATGGCCATCATGGTGGGGAGCATGGCTGCAGGAAAGGAGGCATGTCACTGGAGCAGTAGCTAAAAGCTTGCATCTGATCAACCAGCAGCAGGCAGAGAGAGCTAACTGGCAATAGTGTGGGCCCACCTTCAGTTGACACACCCCCTCCCAAAAGACCACAGTTCTTAATCCTTCCCAAACAGTTCTACCAAGTAGACCAAGCATTAGATCTCTGAGCCTATGGGGGCCATCCTCATTTAAACCACTACGCTGTGTATGCCATGCGCTCATGATCCTTCTGCCTGAGTCTCTCCAGTGCTGTGACCTACCAGCCTGGGCCACTATACCCAACTCCTGATTCATTTTGACATCTTTCTGCTCCTCCTTCAAACTTCTAAACTAAAGTGTGCTTAATACAAATTGTGTTCTTCTCCAATTTTGAAGCTCATAATGCTATTATGTATTGCTCATCAGTTAGAATTAGGTTGCTCCAGCTTGTGGGTCTTTGTAGAACATCTGACAGATGACTGCCTTGCTTTAGGTTGCATTGAACTCAGTTCATTTCAAATGCATTGAGTCTGGTCCTGACACATAGAGCTTGGAAAAGAAAGACCTTATAGACCAAATACCTTGTCTGCTGGCCTCTGCCTCTGCTCTTATTGTTGGAGTAGTATGCATTGAGAATTAACGGGCTTTTGATCAGAGCTTGTTACTGAAGTCCCCTATTTGTGCTGGCCCTACACACTCAGAGCTACTATAGGCTGGGATGGATAGTTTACTCAGGTGTGTTTGTTTCCAGAGCAAGAAGCTCTGGTGATAGGCTAGCTTCCCCAAGACCTGAATTTTGGAGTTTTGTTTTATATTTGCTTCCAAATCTCCTGCTCTTACATCCTACTGCATTTGAGAGTGGAGAGTAGATAGCTGAGCAGGTCCTACTTTGGGCTGCTACTGTGTATCTAGAAGCTGGGAGAACATAGAATTTGTGAAAGAATTTCCCCTTATGTTCACCGGGAATAGGGTATTTCTTTGAAAAGCAGGTATATATTTACCCACTGGGGACTGAAAGGCTACCATCTCACGGGGTCTTTCTGTCTGCCAAGACTACTATACCTGTGCTGTTATTGGGCTGCCTCTCTTTCCTCTCCTGTCTGACTGCCAGCCTCCCAGAATTCAGGGGGGGTGATCTCTTCACTTCTCATGTGTTTCAGGGCCCTGTTTGATTATGATCGGACCCGCGACAGCTGCCTGCCAAGTCAGGGACTCAGTTTCTCTTATGGTGACATTCTGCATGTCATTAATGCCTCTGATGATGAGTGGTGGCAAGCCCGACTGGTGACTCCACATGGAGAGAGTGAGCAGATTGGTGTGATCCCCAGTAAAAAGAGGTGAGCTGTCAAGGTTTTTAGCAAGGCTGTTTCTGACTTGTGTTCTCCGCCGCTCGCTCGCGCTCTCTCTCTCTCTCTCTCTCTCTCTCTCTCTCTCTCTCTCTCTCTCTCTCTCTCTCTCTGTCGTCGCCCTTCTCTCTAGTTACTTTATTTGTTTTGTGAGACAATGTCTCACTTTGTAGCACAGACTACCCTGGAACTTCCTGTTTAGCCTAGGCTGGCCTCAAACTTGTTGCAATCCTACTGCCTCTGCCTCCTGAGTACTAGGAATCAGTTGTGTTCCAGCTCACCAGGCTTGATTTTTTTTGTTTGTTTGTTTGTTTTGTTTTGTTTTCTGTCTTTTGAGACAGGGTTTCTCTGTAGCTTTGGAGCCTGTCCTGGAACTCGCTCTTGTAGACCAGGCTGGCCTCGTGCTTCCTGAGTGCTGGGATTAAAGGCATGTGCCACTGCCTGGCTCAGGCTTTGTTATTTATCTTTGTTGGCCTGTCATACTGTAAGTTCCTTGAGAGCATTGTATAGACCTTATTAGGCCTTTTAGAAAGAGTCAGGACTTGGGACAGGGTATTCACTGAATGAGCCAGTGTGGTTGCTGTGCCTGTCACAGCCCATTGCTGAGCCCATGTGCTGGCAATAACTAAACTTCCTGACTCCCAAACAGGGTTGAAAAGAAAGAGCGAGCTCGGTTGAAAACTGTGAAGTTCCATGCCAGGACAGGGATGATTGAGTCTAACCGGGTAAGTGGGGACCCCCTGGCCAAGGCAGGCAGCCACGGTGTAAAGAGGGGTGAGAGGCAGGAGAACTGGGAAGCAGGGGGCTGGCTCTGTCCTGCTAGGAAATTGCCTGCTTTTCAGCAAGCAGCAGGAACACTGAAAGCCCAGTTAGTGTGCGGCCCTGCTGTCGGGTGACTGATTCTGGAAGGGTTGGAGCTGGCTGACTTGGTGGGGAAGATGAAACCAGTTGTGCTTGTCTCCCTGGCAGAGCTATGGAGACCCTGAGCAGAACCTGGTGGTGTCATCTTGCCAAGGGCCAGCCCCAGAGCTTCTGCCTGCCTCCAGACAGGCCAGGGCAAGGGGACTCTCCCATCATTTTCCCTTATGAACTTGGGAAGCAGTAGAGGGAAAAAAGGCACGGAGTAGATGACTGTCAGTGGTACCTTGGGGCTGTGTCTAGGAGGCAACAGTGACCTTTACTCTGGAGGAAGCCAGTGAGTGATGCTGGACTAAGCAGAGCATCTAACATCCCTACCACATTTTCCTATAAACATGATTCTTCTTAACATCAACTTTCATTTAATCTCATAGACTCCATTTGTGGAAGATGGTCTTTTATTTAGTTCATCATTGTCTCCATTTTAGTTTTTCTTGCATGCTTTAAAATCCATTGTTGTTTTTTTTTTCTTCTGTCCTTCCCCCCCCCTCCATCTTCATGTTCTTTCACAGTCGATCAAAACGAAACGTAAAAAGAGTTTTCGTCTCTCTCGAAAGTTTCCATTTTACAAGAGCAAAGAAAACATGGCCCAGGAGAACAGCATACAGGAACGTAAGTAGCAGCAGAGTCCAGAGAGCAGACCATTCACAGCCCTGTCTTCTCGTCCTCAGTTGCCCCTTCCCTTAGAAGGAGTCGGTGGCCGCCAAGTGCTTGTCTGCGCACACATGCCTACTTCTAGTCAGGCTAGAACCTGGACTACACAGCCCCTCACTTATTCAATGTCGGAGGCTCTGAGGATGGCCCAGGCACCTGTGCTGGAAGTGTGAGACAGAACTGTGCTGTGCTGATAAAGAATGGTTTGCAGCTAGGGTCAGGGTTAAAAAATGGTTTTTCAGGAGAACAAGATCAAGGAACTAAGTGTTGCTCTCCTGGCTCCCGCTCTTATGTTTTCTTTCCCACCATTTCATTCATGCTTGTTAAGAGACGAGCCTGTCCCTCCCCAGAGCTCTAAAGTTGGGGGCTGCGTTTGGAATGCACACACACAGGCAAGTGTAAGGATACCCACGTGACTCATGGCAGGCTTCTTGTTATGCAGTTAGTTACCACAAGAAAATATTCCTGCTCACATGAGTTGATGTGGACACAGTGTTTGTTGCTCAGCATTATCTAAATAAAGATTTATTGAGAAACACAAGGCTAATTTGGTAGAACAGGCTGCATTAGGAACCAATTCAATCCTGATCCATCATCTTACCCTACCACTTGCCTCAGAAATTAGTTGCTCTGACAGTAACCTTAAATACCATGTCAGGTTTGTACAGTAGGTTCTCATTCATGTCATTGTGACATTGTGAATTGTAGATGTCTCTCATTTACCAATCACTCCTCCATCTTTCATGGAGCAATCTTGTCATCCAGGAGTGTGGGATCTGACAGGAGACTGACTAGTTCTGGTAGAAAATGGCCCCTAGTACCTAGTTCATGATTGTGATATGTGTGAGTTGTGGCCACTTGGGATAACCTTGATAGGACAAGAT
This sequence comes from Alexandromys fortis, assembly GCF_014885135.2. Lineage (NCBI taxonomy): Eukaryota > Metazoa > Chordata > Mammalia > Rodentia > Cricetidae > Alexandromys > Alexandromys fortis. Next base: position 1,034,067 of record NW_026068052.1, on the reverse strand, counting down.
GTCTTCATCCAAATGAAGACCAGGGCTTACTGTCCTGGGCTTGCTCAGTGGCAGGGGACAGAGGAGGTTGATTCTGCTCATGAGCAGCGGGAACCTGAGACAAAGATCTGAGGTAATGTTGCCACAGTTTACCAGATAAGCCCAGAACCTCCTCATGGAGCCTAGCCTGGGGGGTGTCACTGTTTATTGGCCTAGCCAGTTGGGGGTGCCCATTGGCCAATAGGGTTGCAATTTTTTTGGTGCCTGTTTTCCAGAAACCTAGTTTAGGGAGCTTTGGATACCACACCACAGAGAAGTTTGCTTTGAAGGGCTTGGACAGATTGGGGGCAGTATGGTGGCACGTTCCCAGGGAGGTGATAATTCTTTCTGCACACTTGGCATATAGACGTGTCTCTTTCATGCACCAATGGGAGATGTGTTGCAGGGGCAAAGCAGAGACCTGGCCTCTACAACATAAATTTGATCAAAGAAGGTGTTTTTAAGCCCCAGAGTGTTGCCTGTCGTAGACTATGGGTATGTGGGATATAGACTACCTCAGAAAGACCATCTACTCCAAGGCCTTTTGGCCACAAGCCAAATAGCACCAGGGCCAGATATCTTATATGACATGGGCTATTCTTTCTTCAGCAGATAACTTCACTTTACTGTAGTTCTAAGTCTTCATTGGACTTTATACTCCTATCGCTGATGCTCACCTGCCTCTGTATTCTTCCTTCCCCTCGTTTTTCTCTTTTTTTCTCTTTTCCCCGGTTTTCTCCTTTTTGTCCCTCCCTCCCCTTCCTATACCCCTGCTGTCTGTGAAATCAGGACTTCCCTGGGTTAAGTGACGATTATTATGGAGCAAAGAACCTGAGTAAGTCAAACATACGCACCATTAACTGTATTTGTGGCATGAGTGGAGATCATGGGAGTGGGGATGTAGGGCACATGGGTGAAAGGGTGAAGGAGGGCAGTGTTTGTGAGAGCCTTTCCCATGGCAGAAGGAAATGTGTGTGGCTTCAATACCATTGTCCCTGGTATTCTAACAAATCTCTAGCATTCCTGTCTGTGTTTTCCTCCTACACCTCTGAGTGGTAGGGCTGGGTCTAGGTGCGTTAACAGGGTGCGTGCTCGCTGATGTTTAGCTTCCTGGGGAGGGTGAGGACCTGTTGCTTGCATCTTCTCCAAGTAACCCTACATCAAAAACTGCAGCTTTTCCAGTCCTTCTAACCGGAGACATGGTGAACCCCACATCTGAGCTGTCCCGGGGGGGGGGGGCAGGTGTTACCATGAGGCCAAGGCCAGCTGTCCATAGAGCATCTCTAAGGGACCAAGATGGCCTTGTGGGGCCACCTGCACCACTTAAGATCCATGTATAGTTAGTGCTTTTATCTCAGAAAAGCTCTAACTGACATCTCTATTCTAGAACTTAGTCCAGACTGAGGACTAGGAGGGCCTAGATGAAGGTTCCTTAGAAGCTACCCTTGCTTACTGCACGCATCCACAGTACAGCCTTATGGGTGGACTCTGTCCACATATGTTTTCCCTCAGTAAAAGATAAAGGTGGAAGACACAGTAACTGTCCTTGGGGGCTATTCAGGGCCGAGCCATGTGTCACGACAACTCAGCAAGTCCTTAGGGAGGTGGGCACAGCATATCATGGTCCTGGCTGAAACGAGCAGCGTCTCTCCATGTTTGGTATGTCTGTGTCTCATTTCCATTTGCCTGCTGTTCTTTTGAGAGGACTGCCATGTCTGTGCCTCCTGTGAATGCAGCTCTTTGCTTGAGCTTTCTCCGCCCACACTCCAAGATGGGCTGGCCCCAACTGTCTGTGATGGGAGGGCTGGCTTGTCTTCCAGATAGTCTTACTGGCTTGTTGTTTCTATGTATCTGACATGTGTTTTGTGATGGATAGACACACCCCCCACTGCTGAAGCCAAGCTTTCCTCAGCAATGGGAGAAAGGTGGCTATGGGTCCTCCTGAAGATCAGTGTAGTGTGCCTGGTGACTGTTCCATCATCCAGTGATGAGCCTCTAAGTTGGAGAGTGTCACCCGATTTTGTGCTTTTGGCGACTCTGTCTTGGGAGGAAATGTGTGAGCAGCAGCATGCCTAGACTTTTCTCTTTGACTGCCCTATTTCTCTCCTGCCCATTAACCTTAGGAGATGAGTTCTGAGGCAGGATTTGGAAGCCATCCAAATCAGCTGGCTTGATTCAGATAAAGAGAATGCTATGAAAGGGAGTAAGCCTTCTAGTGCCCATGGAGGGACTTGGCAAACTGAGTGGTCTCTGGGGACATGGAGAAGATGACCAGAACCTCAGGATTGGAGTTCTGCTTCCCAGTTGGTTGCCTGGATGTGGCGGGCCTCCTGTGACCTGACTTGATTGGCAGCTCAGTGTCTCTCCCGGTGCATTTGAGTTTGTGCTGCATGGGACCTCTCAGTGGTGTGTTCTGAATTGGAGTCTCTTTCTTGTTGGCTTGCAGAGGGAGTGACATCCAACACCAGTGACAGCGAAAGCAGTTCCAGTAAGTGTGTGTCATGCCCCCATGTCCTGTAGCTCCCCCATGTCTCCCAGCCATCACCATTCCACTGTTGCACCGCTGCCATCTCTGCTCAGAGGCTGCTGCTCCTTTTAGCCATGTACACTTTGAGCCCCTGGAGATGCCGTGGCCAGTTCATTCACTTTGTTGGATGGAATGTGTAGATTAGAGAGCGAATAAGTCCCATAGCTCTGCCCAGGATCTGGTTTGAAACCATCCCTGGGCTATTGGGGGAAGGGTAAACTGCCAATGATCAGGTCCCTGCCACAGGCATGTAGACTGTGGAGACTGCCAGGTTTACACATTTGCTCAGAGACCAAAAGTAAATGGCTTCTGACTTCCATCTGCCTTTCTGGGCACCTAGGACCACTTTAACTTCCGACTGGGTTACATAGTCAGGAAGGAAATTGTCCAGTATGCTTTGGGAGTGCCTATGGTTCAAACCTCACAAGCTTTGGAACACTGGCCTTTGAGGAGCCGCAGTGACTAGAGGTCTTAAGAACTCCACCCAGGAGTCAGTCTCAGGCTCAGAAGAAGCCCCATAGCAAGTATCCTGTGGCTCCATGCAGAGAAGCCATTGCTAGTTTGGGGAACGTAGGCACCCAGCACCAAGTGTCTTGGTGACTGTTTTAGGAAGACTTCTTGATTGCCAGGTTGCATGGGGTCCACCATGAGCAGAGAGCAGGCTCAGCATTGCTCTTAAAGGGCACTGGGGCCTTAGCTCAGATGTTCCCCACTTTCCAGATGCTTCCTAGATGTGTAAAGTGGGTAAATAGACCCACAAAGGGGTGACATTAGGCTGAAGCTTTGGTGCTGAGACTAAGTGTCTGGACTCAGGTAAAGTGACTCTGGCAGATGTGTTTCAATTGCTTGGAGCTTCTCTGTGGTTTTCTTTAGAATAAGGGGGCCACTGAACATAACCAACTAGTACCTATAAGTAGTTCCCTAGAGCTTGGGATAGTTTGGTAGAGACTTCTTGGCTTCTGGGTCTTGGTCCATAAATTGGGCAATATTTTACTGAATGAAACCACCCAGCCCAAGGCTGGTGAATGGCTTCTTAGCCTTCTTTTCAACAGAAGGTGATACTGTTGTGGTGGGTGTGGGCTATGGTGAGCACTATGTACAGACAGATCATAAAGGACTAATGTGTTTCCTTTTTGTTGCAGAAGGACAAGAGGATGCTATTTTGTCATATGAGCCAGTGACACGACAAGAAAGTAAGCCCCCTTCTGAGAGTCTTGCCTTTGTGCCAGTCTCCCGGTCATGGGGCTCAGTATAGAGGGTAGCTAGGGGGCAGGGGAGGAGGAAGCTTGGCACATCCAGCCGTTGGCTCCTCCCTAGCATCCCTGGGCATATGCCATGCTGCACATACTTTTGCACACTGCTAGGACGCCTTCCAAAGGGCAGGCAGAATTTGAGGAAAGCAAGGGAAGGTCTGTTTCAGCGGAGGCAGTGTGGTTGTAAAGGATGGGGGGGGGTGTATCTTCCCCTGGGAATCTTCTTTGCAAGAACCTGTGTGGAAATTTTTCCTGACTCTGTTGGAAAGGGAGATACATCTGATTTCAGACTTGTCTGGACCTAAGATTGTCAAATTTAAAGGCCCTTTGAAGTTTTTATAGTTAAAAACCAGAGAATAGGCATAGTTGCTTCACCTTGTCTGAGTGGTGGTCACAGAGCCTCTGTCCTCAGAGGTGGGGCAGGCTGTCCTGTGGGGCCTCTGCTCACTCACTGTCTTGTGCTCTCCCCAGTTCACTATGCCAGGCCCGTGATCATCTTGGGCCCCATGAAGGACCGAGTCAATGATGACCTGATCTCTGAATTCACTCATAAATTTGGATCCTGTGTGCCACGTAAGAGCCCAGGCAGACCCAGAGGAGTGAGGTTTGGTACTCTGGGAAGTATGTACTTTAAGACAGGGCCTAGAACCAGGGCCTTTGGGGACCTCCTGGAAGAGAGTAAGTAGCAACAGATGCACCCACAGTAGATGGGATTGGTAGGGTTGACATCCAACTTGGCTGCTTGATTTATGCTCCAGAGTAAAAGTTTGGGTGGTGATGGTCAGGATTGATTTTACAAATGAGGAGGCCCATCATTGTTTGGGTTTTTCTTTGTGGTGCTGGGGATTAAACCTAGGTACACAAAGTGGTTTGAGGAATGATCTGTTTGGTTTCTCTAACTCCCCTGCCAAGTTTTTTTTTTTGGGGGGGGGCAGGGTTTCTCTGTGGTTTTGGAGCCTGTCCTGGAACTAGCTCTTGTAGACCAGGCTGGCCTCAAACTCACAGAGATCCGCCTGCCTCTGCCTCCCGAGTGCTGGGATTAAAGGTGTGCGCCACCATGGCCCGGCTCCCATGCCAAGTTTTATGCCCTCCACCAGGCCATGTCTTAGGAATCTCTACCTTTTTGACCCATGTTAACCTCAGGCACCCTGTATTTAATATCTGGAGTTTGGAAGACAAATAGGCCAGACAAAATTCTTTCCAAATGCTTTTTCTCATTCATCTGAAAAATTGTGTAGTGGCCTTGTGTCCCTCCCATGAGAAAGGATGAAGTGGGCTTTTATAGTCTAGATCATTCTTTGAGACGCGTATCATTTCCTTCCTTTTTCCCTCCCTCCCTCCCTTCAGATACCACTCGGCCTCGCCGTGACAATGAAGTGGATGGACAAGATTACCACTTTGTGGTTTCCCGGGAACAGATGGAGAAGGATATTCAGGACAACAAGTTCATTGAGGCAGGCCAGTTCAACGATAATCTCTATGGGACCAGCATCCAGTCAGTTCGGGCAGTTGCAGAGAGGGTAAGCAGAGAAGAGATGGTCTGGCTACCCCTGAGCCATAGAAAGACAAATGCTCAGGCCTGGCACCCACTCACATTCACATCCTTCCCACACTGCCTACCAAAGCCATGGTGTCTCTCCAAGGGCCAAGCCCCCAGTTATGGCATATGTCTCTGTTGTGCAGCTCTCATTGGAGCACCAGGCAACAGGGAAAAAGGCCCTAGGAGCAGCGACCTTTTCTGGTTTGTGGAAGCCGTGTTCATCAGACTTCTTGTCACGATGACAAAACAACTTGGAGGAAACAGTGATTTTGGCTATGGCTTCAGAAGCTAGTCACTTGTGCTAGTGTGGGCATAGTAATGCCCGCCGAGCTGCTCATAGCCTGCTTGTCTCATGTAGGCAGGAAGCACAGAGAACCTGCTGTATGGGGAGCTTTCTTATTTCTGCCTTTTTGTTCCATCTGGGGTTTCCAAGGCCATGGGATGACAGTTCTTTCCCCTGAATTAATCCCTTCTGGGAGGGCCCTCACAGGCACAGCAGAGAGCTTCACTAATCTCAAGGGACTTCTTAATCTGATTCAACAGCGAAGACAACCACCACAGAAACAAAAAAAAAAAAAATAGGCTTTGAGGACTTCTCTGGGTGGCCCTCAGTTGATGTGTGGAATACCCCTTTATTTCTTGGTGGGGCCCTGTAGCCAGGGACTGGATGAACTGATATGGGTCTGCTTTTTCAGGGCAAGCACTGCATCTTAGATGTTTCTGGCAACGCTATAAAGAGACTGCAGCAAGCACAACTTTACCCCATTGCCATTTTCATCAAGCCCAAGTCCATTGAAGCACTTATGTAAGTGTCCATGGGACTCAGGTGACCTGGGAGAGGAAAGGAAATAGATGTGTTGGGCAGGGGTAGGACCCAGAGAAAGCCTGAAACCAACTCTGAGTGCCTGCTGTTCCTCCTGTTTGGGGGCCTGGGCATGCGCTTCCCTCCCAGTTGGGCTTTTAGACTTGAAGGCTTTGAGGAGGGAGTTTGCCATGCGCTACTCTAAGGTGTTGTTTAGCAGATTTTTAGGAACTCTAGAACATTTTGTTGTGTTAATTAAATCATAAGCTCTCTTTTAGAAATGCATTGCTTCTATGTCTTTGGCAGGGAAATGAACCGACGGCAGACATATGAACAAGCAAATAAGATCTATGACAAAGCCATGAAACTGGAGCAAGAGTTTGGAGAGTACTTTACAGGTAAGATCCAGGAGTCCGTGCGCTCCCGAGTCTGTGGGATCGGCCAGGCCAGCTCAGGGAGACTTAAGCAGAGCGAAACTGCCTGGGGAGCTTTGCAGTCACTGAGCACAGACCTTTCTCCAGCACTCAGGTTTCTTGTCAGCCACCAGTTAGCCAGGTTCTAGCACAGGCCACTCCCAGACACTGCTCCTGTAGGTTGCTTTGTTTTCTTGCTCTGTGAGATTGCATGTTCCTTCGACTCTTTTCCTCCCTGCTTTTCTTCCTGAATTTTTGTGCTTAGTAAATATTTGTTGATGTTTTCTTAGTGTGGTGTTTAAGTTGTCTGTCAGTCTGCACGTCACCTACTTTAGAAGGCCAGTTCTTAAAAGATTGGGAAGGTTCCCTTTAAAGTACGGTACTGGCTGTGTGCAGGTTGGCAATGAATAAATTCAAGCTCAAATCATTGGATTAGCCAAGTTAGGAAATTATTTACATGCCATGGGTCTTTGGAGTCCTTTTAAGCATCCATATCTCTGTCTTTGTCAAACTGACCCCTGACACAGCAGATGTGATGGCTCATAGGAGCTCTGCCTTTTGCCAGAAATTGTGGTTTCTGCTCTTCCTCTGCGTGACTGGGGTTTTCCAAAGCTTTGGGTGAAGCTGCTTTAGAATTATAGGCTGCCAGCCCATGGCAGACAAAAGCAATGGGAGCTTCAGTGACTGGCATGCATTGGGTACTCAGTAAATATCTTCACAATACATGCATTTCCTGTTCACTGCTAGTCTCACTGTCTCTGGCCTAGTTCAGCCAGATGTCCGGCTCTGGGCATCTAGCCAACTACACTTCTGCACTCAACTCTAGACAGTTAACACAAGAAGCCAGACCCATGTTTCTGTGAGCGCCCATCATCCCCAGGGACATTACAGGAGGGTTGGTCATGAGAGGCAGGACGGCTGGGGCATAGAGGGGAGGCTTATGGACCACAGTGATAACTTTTTCTCTCTCTCTCTTCACTTTAGCCATTGTACAGGGTGACTCACTGGAAGAGATTTATAACAAAATCAAACAAATCATTGAGGACCAGTCTGGGCACTACATTTGGGTCCCATCCCCTGAAAAACTCTGAAGAACCCCCTCCAACCATTCTCTTGTGAACAGAAGAAAACCAAGCCCTCTTCCCTCCTTCCTCTTCATTCCTGTCCCCATGGGGAGAACAAATGACTACTGTCAAAAATTGTTTTCTAGTCCTGTTCTTTTTAAAAAGTTTTGTTTTGTTTTAGTTAAGTTTTTGGGATGATGCCATCTCTCTCACTCATCATGTGACTGTGCCCATTCCTGCATGGACCTTTCCCAAGCACTAGCACAGGTGCAAATCCATCAGAGTTGTTTTTGTAAACACCCAGCAGAAGCGAAGAGAAGAGGACTGATGGACAGACAGACTCTGGACAACTGCACAGCTTGTGAAGTGAGCGAAAGAGCCCACGTGATGAGGTGCTCCTGGGCATTTCTACCCTGTATTGCTGGCTTGCAGCTCTGAACAGTGCAACGTAATGGCGACAGAAAGTATCTTATTTATATATAGATATATATATGTAATTTATATAAAATATATAGAAATTATTATATATATATATTATACACTCTTCTATAATATATATATATACACATACATTGGGACTAGAAAAATCTATGGAGATGTCCATCAATGGTACTATGTTATTAGAGAAATGCTTTAATTTTCATATTCCAATCAGATGACATCTTATGTTCCACCTGGTTGGGAAGGGGTTGACAACGGTAGTAAGTGCTATACCAAAGCACTCTCTCGAATTTGGTCATTCTCTTCAGAGCTAAGGTTTGCTCCAGGTGGGGCCAACCTGCAGCATGAGAGAAAGGGCTTTGACTGGGAGCTTGAAATTGGAGACTTGACTGAAAGCAGTTGCTGCCCATGCAGGGCAGTTGTTCCTGTGCAGAAAGAGAATGAATGGCTAATGATGCTCCGGATGAAATTGCCTATTGTTTTATGCCGCCTGATGTGTCTGCATGAGAGGTTTCCTTTTTGTTCATTTCTAAGCTGCTGTTAAACCAAAACCATGTCGTGCTACTGTGTCGGCCTTCTCATTCCTCCAAATTGTCCTTTTCCTATTTCAGTGAATGCGTAGAATCCTATTTGCCAGTGCTCTCAAGGCTTGTGAGGTTCTGAAGGAGCCAGGCCTGGGATACAGCAGGTAACTTAGGCCTGGCCATCCAATCAGCAGAGGGAAAGCAGGGGCTGGTGAGGGCAGAGAGGAGAAACTGTGGCTCAGAGTTCCCATGGTGGACTTAGCTAGAGGTTCCTTCATGGGGCCATTGGCAGGGATACAGGGTGCTTGCCTTTCAGCTCTGTGCTGGGACAGTGAAAGAGCACCAGGCTTGGCCAGCCATGTAGTGAGTTGGATTTGGGTTCTTTTCTTTTGCAACTGCTCCATTTGCCCTCCCCCGACCCCCTCACCAACAGCTGGTAGCTTACTGTTTCTTCAAGACGAAAGTAGACTTTAATGCTGTAAATTTGAGCTGTAGCGCTAAGACTCGCTTACTGGTGAGCTGTGAAATCTTGTTGCTTTTTCCCCCAGAGTCTGATGGCAGTGACTGGTCCAGGTAGTTTTCCTCCCGCCGCCAGTGCAGGCAGCAGGTGTGGTCCAGGCCCTACCCCACCCCACTGTGCTCCTTTGAAGCCAACGTGCCTCCCTCACCTCCACACTGGAGGGATGACGCAGGGGAGAACATAGAATTGCTTGGCCCTCCTGGGTTAGGACCATTGCAGGCAACTCGGTGTTGACACTTTAAAGCACTACCAGCCACATTCAGGAACTCTCTCTGGTCACAGGTATCCTACCAGCATAACGAGGCTAACTGTGACATAATGTGGGGCCCAGATCTAGGAGAAAGAAAAGGCAGCAGCTTTCTCTTGGGCAGTACACTGGATTGAAGGCAAAGAGGGATAAAGTGACAGATGATTGTGACTCTCATGAGGGGGGTGAGCAGGGAGTGTTGATTCTCTGATGGGAACTGACGTGTCTGTACAATGCTCAGCCCTCCCTCCAGGGAAGAAAAGCAAAGATTCAAAGTAAGCATGATAATAGTTGGTTTACCAGTGTTCCTTCCAAGGAGACATATATTTTTTAATAAATGATAGTTGCAATGAACCATGGCTCAGAGACCTTTTTGAAGTAGTCGAGGAGGGTGGTTGGGGCCCAACAACAGGAGGAACAACTCAGACCAATGCTTTTAGAGATGGGGGAGGAGGGCTCACCGGGCAGTCCTTGAGAAGAATGTGGCCCAGGGTGGTGCTGCAGCCTTTGCTACAATGACGCTAAGAGTGTGTACTTGGGCTTCACCCTGACCTAGAAGCTGCCTTCACATCACCAGCTACACGGGGCCCATGTCTTTGGTGGCAAATACTGATACTTTTCTAAAAGTTGGGTTGATTTGGAAGATGGTACCATAACAAAGACACATGCTAAAGAAGCAGGAGCCAGCCTGGCAGCACGGAACTGAGAAGAATGGTAAGAGAAAGCCACCTGCCAGCTACCACTTTACCACAGTGGAGGGAGCATGGGCCCCGGGGGAGAAGGTGGCAGGCATCCTTGTGGCCCTCAGACACTGGGAGAAGTGCTTGAAGCAGGTTATTTCTGACCATGGCTGATGCCATGCAGGCAGCTCGTGGGAAGAAACCTAAGGTACAAGAGTGAAACCTGAATGGTTGGGCCACCCCTAAGGTGTGTGGGCTGAGCCCCAGGAGGGATGATCACCTCCTCTTGTTTGTGGGCTTTCATGGCATGCACAGCTCTTGCCTCCATACATCCTCAGTTGTTAGAGGAGAACCCCTAACAGCTCTGCGGGGTTGAGGAAATTCACTTGGCAAGAGCAAAGGGAATAGAGTTGGCCTGTAGTCGCCCTGTGCTGAGAGTCCGTCTTCACAGTGGATGGCCCATCGAGAGGGAGGACAGCTGGAGAAAATTAAGCCCCAACACACGAAAACAACTGAGTAACTTGGGAAGGCCAAAGGGAAACGGGCCCTAGTGCGTGAGGCCTGACTGCCAGCAAGGATCTATGAAGTCAGGCGGGCTCTTCCCAAGTCTGCTGCTGACTGAGGCCAGGCCTGACTCAATTTCTTCTTCTTCTCTAACAGGAAGAACTCAAAATATCCAAAGGGTGATACCTATCTATAACTAAATAAAATACTTGTTACAACACTAATTACCAACTTTATCCTAATTTGAACATTAGCTAATGAAAGCGAAATCTTTACCTGAAGCAAATGTAGGAGTTGAGAGGCCAGGAATGAAGCTAATATGGACACAAAAGTATGAAGTTGAGGACTTGTATAGCCAGACAAAAGGTGGGGCCGAGAAGGAACCTTTGGGCTCAAATCGAACAGTCACTTCTAATGGCCACCAGAATCTTTCCTGAAGGGACATTCCCTGCCTAGTTTTAAGCACTGTTTAAGCCGAGGGAGCAATGAGATGAACGGGGTTCCCAGCATTCACTTTTTCAGGACAGCCAGCAGGTTAGTGCTGAGCACAGCGCAGGCCCAGAGGCCTCATTCTCCACATGGCTGGTCCATGGCCACTTAGTCTTGCCACTTCAAGTTTTGTCTATCGGCCTGGTTTCCAGCTGGGCTTCCATGTCCTCAATTCCACTAATTTTTTTTTTTTTTTTTTTTTTTACCCATTCGGTAATTTCCTAGGCACCTCTAGGACATTGTATTATCATTGCAAATCATTTCTGAAGCTCAAATCCCAATTTCCCCCAAAACCTCCATCACTTCCAAGAGAAATCAGAACTAGCTCCTGCGCTTCTTCACCTCCCACCAGAAGTGTTGAGACCTGGGCTTTGTCAGAAACTAGAACCTCAACAGTGACACCCTAAGTACTGTGTGTGTGTGCAGAGCCATCACCACTGGGCACGGTGACTCCCAGTGGGTTTTTCCCATGTACATCAGAGTGCATGAGCTACTTCCTAAGGCTAGCCCTCCCCGACTTGGTTGCCCGTCAGCACTCGGCCAGGGAGGAAGAGGCAGAGGCGTGCTACTTGCCCCGTTGTCCACCTCCAGAAGTCCATTGCTCTTTGGTGTGGCCTGTCAGCCCTTGGCTTTTTCTTCCATGGCAGCCTCCTCCAGCCATTTGCTTTCCCTGAAGGCACCCCCCGCCCCCTCGCAAATACCCTGAGTCTTGGTTCTCTGCCTAGAAATGCCCACTCCCCCTTCATAGTTCCCTAGAAGACCCATTAATATGTGAAGACTTGGTACAAGAATCTCATTCATTCCCTCTCACGGGGCCGCACCCTCTTCCCACCAGGAGATAGAACTGATCTCTTTTATACCTTGTCATCTTTGTCACCATTCACACATGTGCTCTCGTCATTCATTGCCAAGAGCAGCTGGGAAGGAGCTGCCTTATCACTTTCCTAGGTAAGGAAACTGAGGCATGGTGTGATCATGTGGTTAATAAGTCACAGAACCATGAGCCAAACAGCCTATGGCTACAGCAGCTGTGCTCCCCGGCACCCCAGCAGCCTGTACCTTTGCTCAGGACATGGGAGCTCGGCTTGCCCATTTGTCCTTCTTTCTGAGAGCAGTTTCGCTGCTCCCCCCACACCCAAGTGCTGCCCCAGAGGGTGGAGCGGATGAGTGAGCAGCAGTCTGTCTCAACCCTGGGAACAGGGATCTGACTAGGCTCCTGCCTGTGGGCGAAGCTTTGCTTTCTGACCTTGCATCTTCCATTGGGATCTTACTCCATTTGCTTAATTTCTATTCACTTTCGAGCACTCTGCTTTGCTCTGCTCATTCCTCTTTGTGCTCTGCTGTCCTCCCAGAGCTAACTGACCACCCACCTTGCACCGCGGACAAGCGACAACACTAGGGCTCAACCACGGCTATCCTTGAACAGCACCGGAAAGCGCTCAGATGCCAGCCTTTTTCCCCAGCAGGACATTTCGGGTCCTGTCCCTACTCTCCACAGGGAATCTCATTTAGCTCTGAGCAGAATCCTTCCCTTCCAGTGTTCACCCAGCTGGCAGATCTGTCCCTGTCCCTGTCCCTGTGGGTGCACCACATTTTCCTATCCCCAGGCTCAAACCTGATCCGACTCCTTGGGTCATCATATGGACTTTCCAGCCAAAACTTGTTGAATATTTATGACTCTTCAATATACTTCTTTGTTGCCATCCCTGTCCAGCCTGTATATCAAGAACTGCTGCTTACTGTAGACAGGCCTTCCTCTTTGTGATAGAAAGACAAGGGCACAAGAACAGTCCCAGTCTGAAGGAGCCTGTGATCTCGTAAGGAGCAAAGAAATAGCCCACGGAATTTTACCTTAGGGCGAAGGCGATGAAGGAAATACACAGGATGGGAAGTGTGCTTAGGAAAGGGTGCACAGGGACACCTCTGGAGGTGAAATTCAGATCAAGACCTTTAAGACCTGCAGAAAAAGCCACTGGGGAAGGAGCAGGGGAGTGGGGGGAGGGGACAGGTTTTGCTGAGCACTCTGCTTACAGGGCTAACTGCCTGACATTTCTTGAAAGACCAGTGTAGATCCAGCTTTTTACCTAGGAGCAAGGCCCTTCCTGTCTGGAGTCTTTGTAGTTCACATCTCTTCTGTGAAGAAACCTTGAAGCTTCCGCTGAAATGTCAGTGACTTCTCAAGAAGAGCCCCCCCCCCCTTCTACCCTCCTAGTATTTCTCCTGACTTACTCCTTTTTGCACGTTGGCTGTATTCACGTGTACTTCTCCAACTAAAGGAGGCTTCTAGGAGGCCTGGAGCGCCTCTGTTGTATCCCGCCATACCCTGGGGCTAATACACACCCTACATTATGGTGCTGGCTAAGTGGCTGTCAAAATTTCCCTTTCTGGGCCTTAGTCTTCCTTGAAACTGAGGTGATCTCAAGGCTCTCCCTGCTCTAACACTTACTGAAATGATTCAGTAGAATGCTAAGGTGACTTTGCCAGGTCCTTGACAAAAAGGTCATGTTTCTGTGAACTTGCACTTGAGACCAACGAAACGGGTAATGTAAAAGGTGTAAGAACAGCCGCTGAAGACGAGCATTTGTTAGCACACAGCCAAACAGTACTCCTTGGCAGGCTAGGAGCTTTCTTCTAAGGAGCAAGGGAACAGGTCCTGGGGCTCAGACCAGGGGAAGTCGTTTCTATTGGCTGCTCACAGAGGTCAAATTCCAGAGCAGATTGAAAAACTAGGAAGCTCTGGATTAGAATAGATCATTCAAATTTCATAAAGAAGTTGTAGCCGGGGAAATTCTGGAATAAAGGTATAAAAACAAACAAAAAAAACCCACCCAGATGCCTGCCTTTGAAGAGATGAGGTGGTGGGCCTTGCCTGAATGGGGCTACCGAAGCAGCAAGAAGGTGGTAGGGTAGAATCCTGGGTGATACTAACCAGGTGAGAGTCCTGCTCCCAGTGCCCTGCAGCTAGCGGAGGGCTCAGTTTGTTTTCCCGGCGGCCTTACTTAAAGAGCATGGGTGAGGGGTTAGGTACAAAGTGTGAGTGACCCCAAAGTAGCACACCACCAAAAAGTCGCCTGACACTAGATGACTTCCCCGTAGGAGCATAGATGGAATCAACTCTCCACTGTACTGGTATCACCTCCGGAGACCATGAGACTCGCATACAGCTTTGAAAGAAGCGTAAGAGGAGTGGCTAGAATCTTCCTAGGCCATCTCTATGATACAGTCTTGTTATAGAGACGAGGCAGACTCTCGGAAGGTCCACTACTCTGTTCATGCCACCAAGCAAGCACCAGTTGTTCCAGGAGTCAGCGCCTTAATGGACAGGTACTCAAGAACATTAGCAAAGTTCAAAAAAGCATGGGCTGATCTTATCGCTTCTATCAGTTGTTTTCATCAGAAGAGCAAAGTTGGGTACAGTGGCATGGATGGTGGTCCTGCTTATATAACCTACCATCTTTATAATCTACCATCTATAATCTGCATCTCTACAACCAACAATCATTCTCAAGCCGTGGTGCTGCCATAGGCTGCATCTCCCCAGCCCAAATGGGCTTCATGAGGCTGACTCAAACTGCTTGGCCTAGCTCAAGAGAGTGAGGCTGGGCTCGCTCTCCTGGCTTGCTCACTGCTTTGGCTGCTCCCCGCTCACCCTCCCTGGTCTGATAGGCTCTGGGTTAGCACTGTGGCTGCAGCTGCTGGCTCGCATCAAACTCACCTGGCTGCTGAGAGGGACTCTAGCTGGGTGACAATCTCTGCCCTTGTCTTGCATACTTTTTGTGTAGGAGAGAAATGGACACAGCTTACTCTGGAGGATACCTGCCCACCCCTGGGACATACCATCTTTATCTTGAGCATCTTTTTCATACATGTATGCCTTCTATGAACTTTAGTCTTCTAGAAGGTTCACTAGTACAGCATTGTAGTGATAGGAGTGGTGGGCTGCATTCCCGCCCACCACTGCTAGCCTGCACAGCTAGCTTTATACCCAAAACAACAACACACAAATTGTATTCTTTTAAGTCTGGCTTACCTCACTCAGGATGGTGTTTTCTATTTCCATCCATTTGCCTGCAAACTTCAAGAAGTCCTTGTTTTTTACTGCTGAGTAGTGTACTCACTCATATTTGGTTTCTAGCCATAAATAAAGGACATTGAGCCTATAATTCGGGTTCTTAGAGAAGCTAAATAAAAAGGAGAACCCAAAGAAAATCATATAGGCTTCCTCCTGAATATTAACCTTCATCAGGCGATGAAAGGAGACAGAGACAGAGACCCACATTGGAGCACCGGACTGAAATCTCAAGGTTCAAATCAGAAGCAGAAGGAGAGAGAGCACAAGCAAGGAACTCAGGACCGCGAGGGGTGCACCCATACACTGAGACAAGGGGGATGTTCTATCGGGAACTCACCAAGGCCAGCTGGCCTGGGTCTGAAAAAGCCCGGGTTAAAACCGGTCTCGCTGAACATAGTGGACAATGAGGACTACTGAGACCTCAAGAACAATGGCAATGGGTTTTTGATCCTACTGTACCTATTGGTTTCTTGGGAGCCTAGGCAGTTTCGTGGATGCTTACCTTACTAGACCTGGATGGAGGTGGGTGGTCCTTGGACTTCCCACAGGGCAGTGAACCCTGATTGCTTTTTGGGCTGACGAGGGAGGGGGACTTGGTTTGGGGAGGGGGAGGGAAAGGGGAGGCAGCGGTGGGGAAGAGACAGAAGTCTTTAATAAATAAATAAATTAAAAAAATGTATTCTTTTAAACACTGCTTGGCCCATTAGCTCTAGCCTCTTATTGGCTAACTCTCATATCTTGATTAACCCATTTCTATTAATCTGTGTAGCACCACAAGGTGGTGGCTTACCGGAAAGGATCTTAACCTGCGTCCATCTTGGAGAGGAGAGCTATAGCATCTGCCTCACTGCCTTCTTCCTCCCAGCATTCTGTTCTGTCTACTCCTCTTATCTAAGCCTCTGTCCTATCAAAAGCCAAGGCCAATGAAAGTAACACATAGACAGATGACCCTCCTCCATCACAGCATTTGGCTGTCATTGCCCTGCCCCCCTTGGGAAGGCTTGACACCTTTCTCTGCTCTGCCCTTCGCTGTCATCTCTGGATTGCTTTATCATTTTACAGGCCCAATTTATATGTCAGTCTAAGTCACTCAGATCAGCCAAAGCCTCTCTGACCTCACAAAATGCCTCACCAAGGGGCTCAGCAAGGCCACTAAAGTTTCTTAAGTTCCCAAGTCCATAATGAATTAAAGTCTTCTTTTATTGTGTGTTTTTTTCACTTTTGTTTTCGAGACAGGGTTTCTCTGTGTAACAGGCCTGGCTATTCTGAAACTATCTGTAGACCAGGCTGACCTCGAACTCAGAGATCCACCTGCCTCTGCCTCCCAAGTGTTGGGATTAAAGGTGTGTGCCACCACCTGCAGTTTTAAATACTTAACTGTCTGGTGAACAGAGTCTTATCCAGCTCAGCAAACTGGGCATCAGACATCACCTTGGGCATGCCCAGTTCCCTCAGTAACTCCTGACTCCTCTGTCGTCTTCGTCCACTCCCTGACATTCAGGCAGACCTCAGCCTGTGATAACCAGGTGTTCTGACTGGCCCACAGGAGCCTGTCCATGGTGGCTGATTTCCCTCAGACTGCCTCAGGTCATGCAGCTCTGGAAGAGTTATATCCTGCAGAGGACTCAGACTGATCCTATCCCATGTCTCACCGCCCTCATAAGCCAGGCTGTGAGAGGCTCTTTCATTCCTTTAGCATACCTTCCAATAAATCAGGCAGCCCCAGGGCTGAGTATTCCCAGATTATAACAGTGTACTAGACCATTTTTAAGGCTCCGGCCTGTGTGCCGAGTCATGGATGTTCCCTTCCTCTGTAATACGTTAGCCCAAGGGTTATCTTGTTCAATGTCCACCTCACTTTCTTCATGCTGTACAATTCTTCCCACGGTTTCCAAGGTTTTAGAGCCCAAGAAGGGCTCTCTAGCATAGATATAACTTATACTCTCCTTTCCCTGCACCCTGCCATCTTGAAGAAACAGCAAGCCGGGGCCGGAGCTGAGTGCAGCTTCAGCTCAGCTGATAGAGTGCGTACCTACCGAGTATGCACAGAGCCCTGGGCTTGGTCCCCAGCACTGCATACTGGACTCTGCGGCACATGCCTATAAACCCAGTACCAGGGATGTGAAGACATGAAGGTCAGAGGTTCAAGACCATCCTTAGCTACATAGAGCCAGTCTGGGCCACATGAGACCCTAACTCAAGCAAGCAAGCAAGCAATAAAAAGTACAGCAAGGCAACACCTCCATCTTGCCGTCCCATTTCCCACATTACAAATCGGAGGCAAATGCAGAGGATAGCATGTCGTCTCCTGTGATTCCTCACTATGTGGTCAAGCTTTGCTCTGTGCTGAGAGCTGCACCTCAGTTGCATATCTTATCACCCAACTCATGCACCTGACACCCCCGCTCCTTTCAGGGAGTGTGGTGTGTTCTCTAGTTCATCAACAGTTTGGGGGACATCTCATCCATCCAGTTGCCATGGCACACGGACAAGATAGAGAAGATGGTGACCATAGAATTCCCACCAAGAATTCCCTCTCAGCTTGCCCTTGCTTAGATGGCCCGTCATCTGGCACAGGTGCAGTCACCAGCACAGCGAGGAAGCACACTATACCACACTACATGGGGAGAGGGAGCCACATCAGGATGGCCCCTGCGGACTCGCTACTCTTTCATGGATCAGCCTCAGTTGAAGGCCTCAGCCCCTGCTGCAGGGCTGTGCAGTCACCCCTCCCAAACTTAGTTCTGGTTCTGTCATGTCTCTCTCTGTCTTAGGCACCAAGAGTTTGGGGAGATTTTCCTAAGGAAATGGGAACAAACGTCTACTTACCCTGCATAAGGCACCAATCACAAATTAAAATCCAATTCTAAA
This sequence comes from Alexandromys fortis, assembly GCF_014885135.2. NCBI lineage: Eukaryota > Metazoa > Chordata > Mammalia > Rodentia > Cricetidae > Alexandromys > Alexandromys fortis. The sequence goes on along the minus strand of NW_026068052.1, from coordinate 1,016,102 downwards.
GTTGGGCCGTGGTAGCATGCCCCTTTAATCCCAGCACTTGGAAGGCAGAGTCAGGCGGATCTCTGTGAGTTCGAGACCAGCTTGGTCTACAAGAGCTAGTTCCAGGACGGACAGGCACCAAAGCTACAGAGAAACCCTGTCTTGAAGGGAAAAAAAAAAAAAAAAGGAAAGACATTAAACCTGTAACGTGTATCCAGTAAGCCAAAAAAAAAAGGGGGGGGGGACAAAGTCCAATTCTATCAATTTGGGGAGCTAATGATCTTTAACTTCATTATGGAAGCCTGGGTGAACAGCCAAACCATGAAAAAGCCTCACCCTCTCCATAGCTGTCTGAGCTAAGCCTAGCCTCCTTCAGTTAACCTTTCGCCTATATACTCTTACTTCCTGAGACCACCAGCGTGCCCGTGTGCCGCCCGGGGCAAGGTTGCGCCCAGCTGGCAGGGAGCGCAGGAGGGTGTGGCTGAGATCTCAGGTGGAATCTAATGACCCTCCTCGCCTCTTCTGTGAGGAAATCTCAACAGGCGTGAGGGTAAGAGTCTTGCAGGAACGCACTGCTGCTCCGAGGAAGGAAATGGCTGTTAGCGCAGAGGACACTGTGCCCTGGCATAGGGTATAGTCTTGGGGCTGATCGAAAAATAATCACATAAATATGTATTTGCTGCTAAGTTCTATTGTTGAAGGTTCAGCGAGTAACTGCAAGGGCTTCCAAATTAGCCTTCCTGCTTCTTCACGCTCCTTTCCCCAATTTACCCACTGTTGCCTAGGTTACCATTCTTAAGGGCCGGTTCTGCCTCTGCCAGTTCCCGGCTTAAACTCCTTCAGTGGTTAAGTTGCTCCTGACTCAGGAAAGGGAAGCTTTTTCCTGACTCTTTCTTTTGGACACTGCCCAGAACCTAGGTACGCTTTCTCCTTATACTGGGGGCTTGCTCACTCTTCCTGAAAACTCACCATATCAGTTATTTCTCCGCTGCTGTGATAAATGCCATGACCAAACAACCCAAGAAACAAAGACTTTCGTTTGCGCTTTAGCTTCAAAGGAGGGCATCTACAGTGGTGGGGGAGGCAGAGAGAACAGCTCCAGCTGCAAACATGGAACAGAGAGAGCCAACTGGAAGCAGGTGGGCCACGGGCTCTTAAAATCTGCTCCCAGTGACAGACTTCCTCCATACCTCCTAAGGATTTTACAACTAGCTCCAAACGGGTATCAGCTGGGGACCAAGTGTTCAAATAAACTAAAAAAGCAAATTACATCCTTATAGCACACAATGGCATGGACTATCCATTGCCATTCAAAAAGGAACGGGGGCATAGCAAGGAAATACTGGCCAACACCAATAATGAACCCCATCCTGTAGTTCTGTATCTGGTATCTGGGACTTCAGCTTCCAAGGGCTTAGATGGCTCCAGCCTTCCAGCTTTGCGCCCTACAACACACATTTCTTTCTTGGGCTGGTTCGCCTCCCTGTATGCAGCTCTCACTGGCAGAACAGCTCTGGTATCTCCAACATCTTGGGGTCATCTTTGCAGCAATACATATCGTCCTGTCAGGGCCCTCTTCTTGTAGCGACTCCAGTGTTGCCACACCTTGCCCACCCTCGGTGGCTCCCTGAAATACATGACCTTCCACTTTGCCTGTCTCCCAAACCACATCCTGTGGATGACACAGCCACGTCTGAGTGGACCTTGGGATGGACCCTGGTCCCTTAAGTCATATTTGCAGTACACTCTGTATGCTGTGTTCTGGAAGCAGAAAACTCATTAGGCCTCTTCCTTTCACAAATTGGAAGCTTAGCTATGTGGGGCTCTTGACCTGAGGGCACCATTCCCATTGTTCCAAAGCTTAGTGGCACTAATCTCCTTAGCAATTACAAGCTCTCTCAGCACATGCTGTAACATTAAGCTTCTTAGTGCCTTCCTGTCCAAACTGTACCTTTTTTATTGCTTTTTGCTCCACTTGCTCTTGACATTGTAGGCCCAAATAAGAAAAATCAATAATGACCATGTGTCTTAGGGTGTCTGTTACTATGCTAAAACACCTTGACCATAAGGAACCCAGGGAGGAAAGGCTATTATTTTGCGCATGCTTCCACATCAAAGACCAACATCTATGGAAGTCTGGCCAGGAACTCAAGGTAGAATCCCAGAGGCAGGAATTGACGTAGACGCATGGAGGAGCACTGCTTACTGGTTTGTTCTTCATGGCTTGCTCGGCTTCATTTCATATAGCATCCAGGACCACCTTCTCGGGGCTGGGTCCTCCCACATCAATCACCAACCAAGAAAATGGACCACAGGCTTGCCTACAAGTCAATCTGGTGGGAGCATTTTCTCAACTGAGGATCTTTCTTCCAAAAGGTCCCTAGCTTGTGCATTTTCTCAACTGAGGATCTTTCTTCCAAAAGGTCCCTAGCTTGTGCATTTTCTCAACTGAGGATCTTTCTTCCAAAGGGTCCCTAGCTTGTGCATTTTCTCAACTGAGGATCTTTCTTCCAAAGGGTCTCTAGCTTGTGCCAAGTTGACATAAAGCTTGACAGCACAATTGACCTTTGTCAACTTGACACACAGACGTCACTGTTCAACTAGAACCTTTCCTTTCTCGTTTATCCCCAAGATGGCACATTAACATGACAATAGAAAACAAATAAGTTTAAAAGTTCCAATCTGTAAATTTAAAACATGTAAAGTTTCTTTCAAAGCTCAGTGTTTTTCTACAGTCTCCCAGGTTTCTCTAAAACATCCAAAGTCTCTGTAAAATTTCATGGTCTCTTAACTGTGGGCTCCTGTAAAATGAAAAAATAAGCCTCATAATTTTTAAATCCAAGGAGGAAGAACCAGGGCACAGTGACAATGTGAACAAAGTAAAACCAAACTCTCACACTGATAAAGACCCCTGGGACTCACTCAGCATCTTCTGGGCTCCGAAGGGCTGTGCAGCCATCCACACATAGCACACACAGCTTGTCTTGCAGGATCAGGCCAGCACCACTCCATGGTTGCTGTTGTCCCATTATACTGGCATCTCCAAAATGCTGGCGTCTGCCGCGCACTGCGGCCCCGTCTGCGCTCTATGCGTCAGACCCCAGTTCGCAAGCTTGGGGCAAGGGGCTGGAGGTTGAGAACACAGATGCAGAGACAGACCGACACGCAGACCTTTTAACACTGATACCAAAGCCCCCCTCTTTACTAGCAATATGTAGGCTTAAATACACTGCAGCTAATCCCATCCACTGATCCTCTAACTAGGCATAGCTTCTAGTAACTTTAATTAGAAGGTTCTAGGAGGGAAGAGCAGCTGAAGGCCAGGACTCATTAGTCCCAACATCCAGCTGAAGGCCAGGACTCATTAGTCCCAGCAGGCGTCTCCTTCGGAGCTGACCTGCACCTTCACCATAGCTTCTCTCAGGTTCTCTTTAGGGAGTCTAAACCAGCTACATAGTGCCCAGCCTCAGTCTCTCTCCATAACTCCTTCCACACTGGGGTGTTCACTGATACCGGGGCTTCTCTTTCACCAGTGGCCTGCCTCGAATATCATAAGTCATGTCTCAGCTGCTCCCCATCGCCCCTTTATACTTTTAAACCCACCAGTACTTGCTGTAACATCAGATTCAGCTGGCAGCATGAGATTCAGCCTCAGCCCATTCTGGACCACAGCTTCTGTGTGCTGACCTGAGGAAACACTTCTCAGAAGACTGCGATTGTTCCAGAAAAGCAACGCTTCCACTATCATGGCTCTGGTCTTTTGTTAATGACAGCTGACTTCTCAGCCCCACATGACTAGAACCAGAAATTGTCCACTGAAAATATAGAATGGCCTTAACAGTTGTAATAAACCAGGCCTCCATCACCTGCATTTCTTCCGCCATTCTCATCTTCCAAGCTCCCACAGAACAGTCCACTGAGCACCAAACGCTCAATGGCCTTGAGAGTCAACTGCCACTAAAATCCTTACCAAAAACACGGGCAGGTCTGCCACAGCAATACCTCATGACTTGGCACTACTTTCTGTCTTAGTTATGTTTTCTGTGGCTATGATAAAATCGTCACCACAGGCAACTTGAGAAAGAAAGGGTTCACAGTCCATTGCTGAAGAAGGTCAAGACAGAAACTCAAACGGGCAGGAGCCTGGGGGCAGGAGCTGAAGCAGAAATCATTGAGGAACTCTGCTTACTGACTTGTTTCTCATGGCTTGCCCGGCCTGATGATAGCACCCAGGACCACCAGCCCAGGGGTGACACCATCCACAGTGACATACACGGACCCTTCCACATCAAACATTAATCAAGAAAATGCAGCACAGACTTGCCCAGAAGCCAGTATAGTGCAGGCATTTTCTCAACTGAGCTTCCCTCTTCCAAAATGACCCCAGTTTGTGTCAAGTTGACATAAACTAAGCAGCATGTCCTGCCACAAATACTTAAGACATTATGCAGCCTTGCTACCTCCTTTGCAAAAAAAATATTAGTCCAGTACTTTCAATTTGACTTCAGGAAAGTTCCCAGAACATGGGCAGAAATGGTCTCTAGCCCTGGTGCTCTTGATTCCCTCTGACACCTGTGGAGCCAGGCCTCTAAGTCCAGCTGATTCTCAGTGTTGCTGTTTTCCAGGTCTGTGCTGGGAAAGTCCACTAAACTCTACTTACAGCATTCAACCAACTTCTTAGTCCAAAGTCTTCTACATTCCTCAAAACCAAACAACAACAGCAGCAATATAACAAAACAAAACAAAATACCACAAAGAAACAACACAGTCTGGTTGTATCCAGCAACAACCTACTTTCTGGTGCCTCAATCTGCGGAGGCGGATTTCTCTCAGGGAACAGAACTGATGGCTGTCTCACACTGGAGAGACCGAGGATCTGGGAGTTGGCTACCAGGCTGGATGGCTCAGTAGTCTCAGTCTGGCACTGGCGTGCTGCAGGATTCCTGCAGAGCTGCTGCCCGGCAGCCTGTGTTGGGAGCCCTGAGAAGCCCTGGCTGGAACCAGAGAAAGGATGCTGCAGTCATGGAACTGATAAACCTGACATCGAGAGGGAGGGAAACAGGCCCAAACCATTCCTTCTCTCGTGTCCTCTTTTTCTGGGCTGCCTCCAGAAGGCGCCGCCCACATCTAAAGTATGTTTCCCTGCTTCGAATGATCTGATGAAGGAAACCCCTCCGAGGAGTCCCAGCAGCTTGTGTTTTAGTTGGTCCCAGAAGCAGTCAAGTTGACAACCAAGATTAGTCACCACAGCCCCACCTCTGCCATGTGGCTGCTACTGCCATGTGGTCCATCTCCACGCTCTTCACTCAGATGCTGCGGCTTTCTCCTTCCCTCTCCCGCTCTCCTGTGGGCAGCTGCTCAGATTTCCAGCTTGCCTGCTCTGCTGTTTTTCTTTTAAACTCCAATAAGCCTGTGCTTTAGCTCAATAAAAATAACCCTTCAAAGTCCTTAGAAAAATAGTGGGAATCCTTCGCCCTACCTTTAAAGCCCTTCCTCTCCCAGTGTTCTCCTTTGAGCCCCAGCATGGCAAAGGCACAGAGCCTCGCAGCGCCTCCTGCAGGAGCCTGCGTGCTTCCCTCGGTCACGGCCTTCCCCTCTTGCTCATGTCCAAATCGTACACATCTCCTCTTTCTTTCTGTCGTGTTCTGTTGCCCAGGACGGCTACAGACGTGATCCCCTGCCCAGCCTCCAGAGTACTGGGACTCTGGGCAAACCTCACCATGCTGAGCTCGGATCTTGTCTTTAAAGCCTGCTCCAACACCCTTCACTAAGCACATCCTGCTCTTCTGCTCTGGAATCCTTGTTCTTCCCTGACTAGACAGTTCCACGGAACTCTTCTACATCCAATCTCTTAAAATGCAAGCCCAGCCCTTTCTGCTATCAGAACACAAAACTCCCCGAGAGAAAGGTCTTGGTCCAAACCACAATCATTTATTGACTGGAAGGACAGATGAATGAATGTATATAAGAGCACACGGATGAATAAACAGTCGAGGTTTCTCGTTAATAGGTATGTGACTGCTACACGGCGAAGGTCACTGATGACGTATTCCCATTTCCAGGGAGCTGTGGAAGATGGAGGTGGCTGTATCTAGAGATGGGATTTTAGAAGAAATGGTTGGAAATGCTGGATTACTGGACTCTTAGCTAAGAACAGAGGAACAAAGCTCTCTGTGATAACTGGGAAATATGTTTCCTAGAGCTTTGATTATGTGATAAAGAAAACTTTAAATTGGAAGCAGAGGGGAAAAGAGAAAAGTACTTTGATATGAAAATCAACTGCGTGTAGATAATCTTAGATATGACAGCAAGAGCGGCTCTCAGGAAGCCACTCATGAAGCCAAAGGAGGATGTATCTAGAAAACAGCACACACATCGAACTTACAACTTTCTGTTCCAATGCTCAGCACAAACATTAAGTTGAACCATATGAAATCGCCAGTATTCAACTATTTTTGACCTACAAAATGGCAGCTCCATATGGTTCTACCTAACAGTAAAGTTGAAGTGCTAGCTCAAGATAAAGCATGTAAGATTAGGAGCCACTAGGTTTTGGAGGGATTCAACTTACAAGGGGAATCTGGCATTAAAAGAAATATTAAGCAGATACCTTCTAGAATGGGAGGTGACACTGTGCTATATAAATAAAACCCCACAGAGGTGAAGGCAGAGTCCTCGACAGAGATGTGACATTTACAAGGAGAAAGGAAGCGAAAGAGTGAAATACATTACATTCCACTGCCCAGGAGAAAGTCGTAAATGGATGTCGTGGTCTACTGATGGATACAGGACACCAACATTTTAACATGGCTAAATACAGTGGAATTGAGAGACTTGGACCAGATTTGCTGTGTTGGACATGGGGACACACATCATAATCCTAGCACTTGGGTGACGCAAACAGGAAATTCAAGGTCATCACAAGCTACATCATGAGTCGGAGGATAACCTGTCTCAAAAATAAAAGTTACTTTAAGATTCATCTGCAGAACATTTAAAGAGTGTTTACCTTTCTTCCTGACAGCATTACCCATCAGAGAGAATAACAAAATCTCCAAGAGGGATTCTTTGTTATTCTGACTTAATTCCATACCCATAAAGAACTGACCCATAATGATTGGTAAAGTGGAGGCTTGCAGATGGCCACATAGTACCATCTTAGAGTTCGTGAGAGTTCAAAGCTAGACAGTACTAAAGTGTTTTGTCTTAAAAGTTAAGAAGGCAGATTTGGAAGAATTCAGAGGACATAAGGGTGATGTGAAGGCAGGGGGGTTGGGTCCTGCGTAACTGGGGGCCTTGTGCATGCTGGGCAAGGGCTGTACCATGGAGTCTATCTCCTCGCCCTTTATGCTTTTTATTTTGAGACAGGTTCTTGTTAAATTGTCCAGGCTGGCCTTGAACTTATGATTCTCTTACCCCAGCCTCCAAAGTAATTAGAATAACAATTATCCCACTAAGGTCAGCTTAGGTCTGACTTTAAGTCACATCTGTGCCACTCACCAGGTGTTTTGTTGTGCTGTGGTTTGAATGTGAAGTGTTTTCTGTAGATTCATACATTTGAATTCAGTCCCCACATGGTGATGCTACTTGGAACTTGGGAAGGTAGAACCTTCCTGGAGGAAGTCAGTGCTTTCTAGTCTGGCCCCCTTTGTTCTCTGCTTCCTAAGACTGGGTTCAATGTGACTATCCAGCTTCTTGCTCCTGCCTCCCTGTCTCTCCTGCCTGCTACCATGTCTTTCTTGCCACAATGGACTGGATTCACCTGAGCCTGTGAGCTGAAATAAATCCTTTGTCCTGTAAGCTGCTCTTGTCAGAGAGCTTTATCACACCAGAAAAGTAACTAAGTCACTCTAAGTTCCTTAAACTCGCCAAGCTTCATGTGCCACAGAATGACAAGGTGGGGAGGGGAGCAGAGAGAGCTATAGAATCACCTATCTGACAGTTATTTTGACTGCTAAATGAGAACACATGTGTTAGATTTCTTTTTAAAGCTGTGCATATAAGCAGATGATTCATTAATATCAATATAGATGGAAAAGCAAGCATAGAAATTTCATTCATTCTTTTAACAATATTTATAAGTGTGCCAGGTGCTGTATGAGTCATTGGAATGTACAGTTGTAAGGAAAACATATTGCAGTGTCTTCCTGGAGCTCAGGGGATGCTGAGGATGGGGCTGGGAGAGGTAGTTCAGCTGGCAGAATGCTTCCTAGTGTGCATGAAAGCCTGGAGTCAACCCCCAGTACCCCAGAACTGGCTGCGGCAGTGCACGATTGTTTTCTCAGCACTTGGAAGGTGGAGGCAGGAGGATCTGGAATGAGAGCCTTGCAGATGAGTGGGGTGGAGTGAGAGGGGCAGCTGGTGGGGGGCTACAGCTTAGGAGAAGGGCTGAGTGGCTGGGAGATTGGGGTCATGCAGAGCAAAGGAGCAAAGCACAATGGTGGAAGAGCTAACAAATATGGAAAGGAGGAAGCTGTGAGATTTGTCTTTGTACTGATTTAATAAAATGCTGATTGGCCAGTAGCTAGGCAGGAAGTATAGGCAGGGTGACCAGAACAGGAGAATTCTGGGAAGAGGAAAGGCTCAGTCTGCAGTAATCACCTAGACACAGAGGAAACAAGATGAGAATGCCTCACTGATTAAAAAAAGGTGCCAAGCATGTGGATAACACAGACAAGAATTATGGGCGAATTTAAGATGTAAGAATTAGTTAATAAGAAGCATGTGCTAATAGGCCAATCAGTTTATAATTAATGTAGGCCTCTGTGTGTTTCTTTGGGACTGAATGGCTGCAGGACTGGGTGAGACAGAAACCTCTGACAATAGGAAGGCTAGAATCTGAGTACTGGATTGAAAATGGAGGCATCAGTATAATCTATTATATAAGTGTGTGTGTGTGTGTGTGTGTGTGTGCGTGGTTGTGTGCATGAGTGTTGGGGATCATGTATAGGCATAACCGTGTATGCACATATACCCACAAGTTTATTTCCTAGCTCTGTTGGCTCCGAAGACCTAGCAACAGTGTGACCCTAGTTAATAATGAATGTAACTAGGAACTAGATCCTGGGACCTATCACCATTCTCTGTCTAAAGGAACCAGGTCTCTTTGGAGAAATCACTGATCTAAGATTGGAGCAGGAAATGTCTGAGATGAGCCTGGAGCATCTCACTGTGCCACAGGTAAAGAAGTGCTTACAGAAAATGGGGACATACCAAAAGAGCACAGGACAAATAACGATGGCGAACTATTGGTCACTCAATAAGTAAGACTCTATTAAATGTATGCTAAAATGTAGGTTAAAAGAATGGCTGAATAAATAAGTGGAGATGAGCCGAGTGACGGAGCATTTGCATGGACAAGTCCCTGGAGGGGATAAGAAGTAGAGGGGCGGCCAGTGTGCACGCGCCTTTAATCCCAGCACTCGGGAGACAGAGGTAGGCAGACCTCTGTGAGTTCAAGGCCAGCCTGGTTTATAGACCAAGTTCCAGGGCAGCTAAGGCTGTTACACAGAGAAACCCTATCTCAAGAAGAAGAAGAAGAAGAAGAAGAAGAAGAAGAAGAAGAAGAAGAGGAGGAGGAGGAGGAGGAGGAGGAGGAGGAGGAGGAGGAGGAGGAGGAGGAGGAGGAGGAGGAGGAGGAGGAGGAGGAGGAGGAGGAGGAGGAGGAGGAGGAGGAGGAGGATCAGAAAGGCCTTATTTTACCAAGGCCACCTAGGAAAGGGAACAATGAGAAAGAAAAACCACCACTTACCAAGACATCACATAAAAAGGAATTCAGGTAAGAATTAACACTTGATGCTAAAATTTGTTTGTGAGCATTAATGAGGAACAGGATATTGCTTAGTCTCAAATTAGCTTCCACCAAGCACCTCCTAATTATTTACTAATTACTAAGTACAAAGTGTTTATCAATTAACCTCACACCGGAGAAGCCTGGCAGAGATCATCTTAACTTCAGTGAGTAACAGGGCGAACTGACACTGAGAGCTTGCTGGTGGGCCGCACCAGGAACACACTGTTGTTGCGCGCTGCCTGTCCAAAGGGAGTAAAGAGAATCTAATCAGCAGGAAACATCTGACCCACCAAAACTGAGGCTCAGGCTACAGAGCCATTAGTCTGTTCTTGGAAGAAAAGCTAAGGTCATTTGCAAGAGATAAAAAACATGACAACTCAGTACAGCTTGTGATCTTGAATTTGTGAAGGACGATGGGGACAGCCAGTGGCATGTGGGGCAGACGCTGGAACTGGAGCATTGCTGGCCTTCTGATTCTGATGTTTGTGCCATGGCTAGGCATGCAGGACATTTTTACAATGTGCACTCTTGCAGCAGTGAGCGTACGTTTTGTTTCGGGCTCCTTCTCTTGTCCTGCCATGCGTTCTTGACTATGATATTCTAACCACATGTCCAGAGACAACAGAGCCAAGTGATTGCATACAGAAACCTCCAAAAGTATGAGCCAAAATTAATCTTTCTCCGTCTAAGTTGACTTTCTTAGGGATTTTTGACACAGTGGAAAACAGACCAGAGAGTAGTCCTGTATATACATAGCATCTCTGTACATGGTCCTTATTGTTTATAGTTTAGAAATTTTAAAGGAGTTTTTTTTTTTTTTTTTTTTTTGGTTTTCGAGACAGGGTTTCTCTGTGGGCTTTGGAGCCTGTCCTGGAACTAGCTCTATAGACCAGGCTGGTCTCGAACTCCCAGAGATCCGCCTGCCTCTGCCTCCTGAGTGCTGGGATTAAAGGCGTGCGTCACCATCGCCCGGCTTAGGAGTTTTTTTAAAAAAAAAAATCAGCAAGCAAAGAGTTTGAAGTGAAGAGTTCAGAAGCCTATTAAGAATCTGAGAAGATCATGCTGCCAAAGATGTCACGAATAAGCATTTAGAGTTAAGACTAAACTCAAATATCAGCCCTGAAACATGCGTAAGAAACTGTGAAAATCTGTCTAGTGCCAAACACATCACATCTTACAAAATTCACTTTAAATATTATCTTCTCGACATCTCTTCCAGGTTTTGGAACTAGGAGCAAAGTGAGTGACCAAATCTTACTCAAGCATGTTCTCATAAGCAAAATTAGAGGGTAATAAAGGAGCTCCTCTAATGTCCATGGTGGCGTGTCCCCGTGTCACCCCCCCAACAGGTTTCTAGGATTGCAGAGTGTGCCTCACCTTCCCTCTCAGAGGCAAACGCTCATCACATTCGCCATGTTCTCCCTCTAATGCCAAGTGCTCAACACATAGCATGCTTCAGTTCATGGATCACAGGAGTGGAGGAGTCACTGGGAATTTGATGCAGAAGACTGCCCATCCCCAGAGAGTCTGCGGAACAATCTCAAGGGACTGAGAAAGCAAGAGAGCAGAAATAAGGCAACGTGGCCAATTAGAATCCAGGGAAGTGGAGGAAGGGCGCACAGCAGGTGTTTGTGCTAACCTACAACTTTTATTCCATCCACAGGTATTTGGAAACCAAAGGTTGAAAATGTTATAAGTGGAATAGGAACCAAGCAGGAGCAGGACAGCAATGTGGTACTGCACCATACCACTGTTAGTGCAGGCGGAATGAGCATACTGACCTCTGCACGGGCCAGGCCTCTCAGGAATGGGGATTTGGCTCTTGGAACGTAAGGGGACCAGATCACAGGAAGAATGACTGAGAGGATGCTGAAGCTGAAGAAGAAAGAGCTGGATGACGGAGTGGTGGTGGTGGGGAGTGGGGACAATTTCCGTCATTGATTCTCTAAAGGGCACCTGAACGGCACTAGCTGAGTTACTGGGAAACAGATTTTTGTTCAGTATAAGGAAAAGCTTTTTACCAATTAGACAAGCCAAAAAGAAGGATGTGTTTGAAGAGTCACAGGATGTGATTCATTCTCCTCTCCCACTCTCTGACCGGCGCTGACTGGAGCACAAGATAGGATATAATAGAGATGGGGTAACAAATTCTCACGGATTTGAAAGAAAGATTTCATGACTCTGATAAATCCAAGAGCCAGTGACCACTAAGGTCACTTCCAATGACGTTTGCAGTTTTGTATTATCCTTTAGTTTGGGGAATTTGGGCACTTTGGGCAGGGGTAGCCACTCCATTTAATTTACAAGAGGTATCTTGCTCTAGCATGGAATCTTCCAATATAACTCTTAGTAGTTAGGAAATTAGCTGATCACTGAGTGAAAGTCAAAATGTTTTTATTTGAGAAAATTTCATTTAACATAAAAATAGTGCTTAAGAGAAGAAAAAGTTCAAGGGAACATATGGCAAAAACTGAACTATTCAAGAGCTTATGAAGATACACCTTCAACTTTCTCTGAGCCAGCCTGCTTATCCACCCTCTTCCAATCAGTATCACCCTTCACTGAAAGATAAACCCCTTTAAAAATAAATATCAATTTTATTTCATGTGCATGTGCCATGTGCATGCCTGGTACCCCTGAAGAGATCCCACAGGGATCTGGTACCATCAGATACCTGGTATCCCTCGAACTGGAGTTACAGATGGTGGCGAGATGTCGTGTGGGTGCTGGGAACTGAACCTGGGTCCTTGGGAGGCTCAATCAGTGCTCTTAACCGCTCAGCCATCTCTGCAGACCTTAACTCCCACCTTTTATCTAATGCTTCCATGAGGTTGACATACAGAAGATTCACCTGAGAAAGAAGACAGAAAATAAACTTTGAGAAGAAAAAAGTAATGTAGGAAAGCTTCCCGGACCCATAGCGAAGTCTGGTCTAAGTTGCCATTTGGGGAGTACACACAGTCCTCTCTTGAGAAAGTGGAATCCGAGGGCAGGAGGTCTGTTTAATTAAGAACAGACAGCTCTAGTAAGGGAGGAGGTATTCAAAACAAAATTTATTCTTATTTGGTACTCAAAACAAAATTTATTCTTATTTGGTAATAAGGCTTTTCCCTTCCCAAACCTACCCTGGTTAGCTAATGGTCTAGATGCTTGAAACTGAGAATAACAATCCCTGGGGAAATTGGGGTTTGAACAGTCATTGTCTACAGAGGTCAGCCCTGGCCCACATCCATTGGCACTGGCAGTGATACATCTTTCCGGAGCTCACTCCTGGCAGTGCATCCTCCTGGTCAGATTCTGTTCACTATCCCTGTGTTTGCTGTTCCCCATCCTTCTCGGTGTTCACCCTAAGAAATTACTACCCTGTCTCCTATCTCATGAAATGATATGGAATCACTGAGCTCTTCAAAGATGAAGATTTCCCCCCAGTCAAGCAAGGTAAGATGTGCTTATGGGAGCCTGTCATGACTTCTGTGCCCTCTAAGTCCTCCACCTTCTGCAGAATTCCCCTCCTACCTTAGCTTCATAGCTTGTTTTGAGGGAGCCAAGGTGGCCAAGGAAATCCAGTGCCAGGCCAGCCCATCTTTTTGCAGAATCATACATGTTCCTGCTGTACATCAATATTCCAGTATTCCAAGACTTGATCATTAGCCAGAGAATCTCCTCTTCTGGGTAGCCCTCCTAAAATCCAAGGGAGTGAGTGTTTCAAAGTTGTCACTGTCACTACTGATCGTAACACTGTATCATGTCCCATTGTTATTAAACAAGAGGTGTTCAGTTAGCCCTAAGGAAAGACCGCTCTTGGAGAGCAGGCAAGTACCTTCACGGCATGGCAGCTGTAGAGTGTTCTACAGCGAAGTCTTGTGGAGTGACACAAAAATGGAAAAAGGCAATGAGGCCCTCTACCACTGAAAGAAAAAATATCAAAGAGACTAAGTCCTGCTCTTTCTGAAGCAAAAGAAAACTCTGCATCCGGCTTGACTCTCCTGTTGCAGCTGTCTTCAGCTAATTATCTTCTCAATCCGCACGTTTTCTTTTCTGACATGGTCAAGAAACTGTTCTGTTGAGTCTCTTAATTCCCTTGACCACAATGAATTTCTCTTCTTGCAAAAGAAATATTAATCTTTAGTGTTAAGATAATCTACTAAGCTACGAACAAAGGGCCCATTTCTAAGATGGCACTAAAGCCTTATCAGTGGTTTTTAACTCCGCTCATCACAAAATTATATTTGATTCTTCACTGTATTTTGTAATAGTGAAAAGGATTAGTATAAGAAGAAACTTGCCCTGTCCTTGTAAAGGAGATGGAGAACAAAGACAGCACTCATGTTGAAGCCACATACCAAATATGGCTCAGGCCCTGGAGGGCAAAGATGTGACAGAAGACTTGGGAAGACGCTTCTTGAGTGGCAAGGGTGTTGTCTTGGCTTTTATGCACTATTGTTTTGTTTAAGACAGGGACCTTGCTATGTTGCCTAGTCTGGTCTTAAACCCCTGGGTTCCTCTGATTGTCCCACCTCAGCCTGCCACGTGCTGGAACTACAGACCCATACCATCATACCCAGCTGTCCTTCAGTTGGAGCCATAAAAACTACTATGTATAAGACAGTACAATAAGGAGGCTGCTAAAGGGATGAGACAAAGCTCTCATCTTAAAGGACCCATGGCAGCTTTGGGGGAACAAGGCATCAGCATAGAAAGATGACTTCATGGATCTGAGAGGACAGCTCAGTGACAGAAAGCTTGCCAAGCCTATGAGGCCCCGAATTTCACCCTTAATATCACAAGGGAAAATGGATTCCCAAGGTATGGTTAAGGGTTTGTTGGAGTGACGTGGACACGAGGCAGAGTCCTGATACAGTGATAGGGAAGAACACTGCAGAGCTCGGTCAGAGGCAGTCTAGTTTGCCGAAACATCAGCTTTGCAATAGAGTTGTTTCTTTCCATTTTTATAGCAAGCTTTACATTTCTCTAATATAATTTATAACACATCATTTTGAAAAACATTACATATTTATTTCTTCAGTGATGTGGGAGTGTCATATATCAATCTGTTGATTTCATTGGTTAAGCAATAAAGGAACTCCTTGGCCCTGATAGGTTAAAAGATAGGTGGGAAGAGTAAACAGGAGGAAGAGGAAGTGAGGTCAGACTCTGCTCTGCTCCCGGACAGACCAGACAACTCTGCTCTCTGGAGCAGAGACACCATGATGGACGGAGGCTAGAATCTTCCCGGTAAGCGCACCTTGGGGTGCTTACACAGATGATTAGAAATGGGCTAAATTAATATGTGAGAATTAGCCTAGAAGAGGCTAGATAGAAATGGGTCAAGCAGTTCTTAAATGAATACAGTTTGTGTGTTGTTATTTCGGGCATGAGCTAGCCAAGCGGCCGGGGTGTTGGGGACGCAGCCCCGCCGCCGCTCCTATTTCAACAATTACATATTTATTTCTTCAGCCTGTTGAGTTCTTTGTGGTATACAGATTTTTTTGTTTCATTTTTGTATCCTCAGAGTACAACACTATGCATAGCATTCAACAGAGGTGCAATACATTTGCTGAATGAATTAATGAATGAAGAAATGGTCCAATCTTCAATCAAATGTGACTTTCTCAGTGAAACCCTAAAATGGCAAGAGACTTAGCTCCATGGGGATGTCCCCAGCTAGGTCCTTGGGCAGCAGAGGAGAGGGGGCCTGAACTGGCCTTGTCCCACTATCACACGGATGATTATCTCGAATATCACCCTAGAGTCTTCGTCCGGCGATGAATGGAGAGAGAGACAGACCCTCATCAGAGCAACGGACTGAGCTCCCAAGGTCCAGTTGAAGACCAGAAGGGAGAACATGAGCAAGGAAGTCAGGACTGCGAGGGGTGTGTCCACCCACTGAGATGGTGGGACTGATCTAATGGGAGCTCACCAAGGCCAGCTGAACCAGGACTGAATGAGCATGTGATCAAACCAGACTCTCTGAATGTGGCTGACAATGGGGGCGGATTGAGAAGCCATTGATAATGGCACTAGGACCTGTTTCTACTGGATGTACTGGCTTTTGGGGACCCTAGTCTGTTTGGATGCATACCTTCCTAGGCCTGGATGGAGGGGGAAGGGCCTTGGACTTCCCGCAGGGCAGGGTATCCTGCCCTCTCTTAAGGAGGGAGGGGGAGGGAGGAGTGGGAGTGGGGAAGCAGGAGGGGAATGGGAGGAGGGGAGGAAGTGTAAATTTTTGAATGGAAAAATAAAAAAAGAAAGGGAAACAAGTTTGCAAATGCAGGATCAAATTTCTGATCATTTCCTCAGAATAGTGTTGGCATGAGATAGTCTAATGTGGTACTTCAGTGAAATACATTCATTTGGAATTCTACGTTCTATAGGCCACTCTCTTAAAGCATTAGGACACATATTAATTCATTGCAAGCTTAGGAAAGTTTTATAGTAAAAAATGTTGTGAGGCTGGAAAGATGGCTCAGCAGCTGAGAGTACTGGCTGCTCTTCCAGAGGACCCAGGTAAAATTCCCAGCACCCACATGGCAGTTCACAACTGTCTAACACAGGTTCTAGGGGATATGACATCTCATACAGACATACATGCAGGCAAAACACCAATGCATATTTAAAATATGTTGTAGCATGTAACTGTTAATACAAGGCATGTGGAACTGTTGTAATAATGAGCGGCGGGGCCGTGTTTCTGGCACCCGGCCACCCGCATGGCTAGCTTTATCCAAAATAATTACACGGAAATTGTATTCTTTTAAACATTGCTTGGCCCATTAGTTCCAGCCTCTTATTGGCTAGCTCTTACATATTGATCTAACCCATTTCTTTTTTTTTTTTTTAAATATTTATTTATTTATTTATTTAGTATGTATACAATATTCTGTCTGTGTGTATGCCTGAAAGCCAGAAGAGGGCACCAGACCTCATTACAGATGGTTGTGAGCCACCATGTGGTTGCTGGGAATTGAACTCAGGACCTTTGGAAGAGCAGGCAATGCTCTTAACCACTGAGCCATCTCTCCAGCCCCGATCTTACCCATTTCTGATAATCTGTGTAGTCCACGAGGTGGCTTACCAGGGAAGATCTTAACCTGCATCTGTCTGGAGTGGGAGAATCATGGCAACTCACTGAATCTTCTTTCTCCCAGCATTCTGTTCTGTCTACTCCGCCTATCTAAATTCTACCCTGTCAGAGGCCAAGCAGTTTCTTTATTACTTAACCAATGAAACAACAGATAGAAAGATGACCCTCCTCCATCATGGAACACTTACGACACCATAAGGGCTGGAGTGTAAAGTGTTTCATGTTGTGGAATATTTGTTTAACTATGCAAAGATGTGCTGCATTTGTTTTATGTTGTGGAATGTTTGCTTAACTATGGAAAGATGTATTGCTGTTTTACCTTGCCTGTCTAAGGCACCTGATTGGTCTAATAAAAAGTTGAATGGTCAATAGTGAGAGAGGAGGTATAGGTGGAACTTCTAGGCAGGGAGAGTAAGTAGGAGGAGGAATTTAGGCTTGAGGAAGAAAGAAAAGATGCCAGGGAGATGCCAGGGGCTAGACAGCCAGACACAAAGGAAGCAGGAAAGTAGAACCTACAGAATGAAAGAAAGGTAAAAAGCCCCAGAAAAAAACACAGGTAACTAGAAACAGGTTAAGTTAAAAGAGCTAGTAGGACAAGCCTAAGCTAAGGCTGAGCATTCATAATTAATAATAACTAACAATAAATTTCGTGTCTTTATTTGGGAGCTGGTTGGTGACCCAAAGAAAGTGCCAACTACAGTTTTGCATTATACATCAGAGCTTAGACTACCAAGCTACTCTTGGGAAGTCACTGAAATGTTTTGTGTCTCAGTGACTGTCCTCTGAGCCAAGAAACCACTATTTTAAGGAGTTC
Source organism: Alexandromys fortis (assembly GCF_014885135.2). Taxonomy (NCBI): domain Eukaryota; kingdom Metazoa; phylum Chordata; class Mammalia; order Rodentia; family Cricetidae; genus Alexandromys; species Alexandromys fortis. The sequence continues at coordinate 998,432 of NW_026068052.1, read as the reverse complement.
AACTACATCCCCCTTGCAAAAGATCATCCCAGCTGATCTGGTTCAAGGTTGACAGCCTCTCATAGCTGCGCAGAGTAGATCTGAGATTTGAACCTGAGTATACAGCTGTTTCTTTAGCTGTATACAGCTCTGCAATGCTTTATGTGGCCTGGGGGAGGAGTTAGAGAATATAGAGGCCAGAGAAGATTAGAGCTAGGTGGGAGACCCATCTATATGGCTACAGGGAAGCTCTCATCCCTGCTTGGTAAAGCTTTTCAGGTTTTGCAGGTTGGGAGAGGTGTGCCCACACCCCTGAAAGTCGTCAGCCCACACCGAAGCTCTGTAAAGAAGCCCAATAAATTGATTGATTACCCAGAGTGAACTCTGGCAGAATTGTGCCTGGGTTTGTGACTGGGACATTAGGAAGAAGGGTAGATGCTGCTTTATGTCTCCTGCTGGGAAGGGATTTTAGCAACACTTCATGAAAAGGGAAATGATGAGATGAAGAGGGATTTTTCTTTCTCCTCTCTTTCCCCTCTTCTCTCTCTTTCTCTCTCTTGCGATGTAGTTAGACTAGCCTAAGCCTGGTGATCTTCCTGCCTCAGTCTCATGAGTGCTGGGATTATAGACATGGACCACCAGGCCCAGCTGAAACTAGTTTTATCTGGTGCTGGGGATTAAACTCAGGGCATGCTAGGAAAGCAGTCTACCATTGGGTCACATCCTCATCCCAAGACTTCAGAATTATTATCTATTTATTTGTGTGTGTATATGTTCATGGGACCCTACTTGGGTAGAGGTCAGATGATTTGCAGGAGTTGGTTCTCTCCTTCTACTATGTGGGTCTTGGGAACCTAAATAAGCTTGTCAGGGTTAGCAGTAAGTGCCTTTACCCACTGAGCTATTGTGGCAGCCTAGTTCTACTCTTTTGCCCTATCATAGACCAAGACAATTTCTTTATTAACCAATGGTATTAACCAATGGTATTCACAGCATACAGAGGGGAACCACACATTATCTCCCCTTTTCTCTTTAAATAAAAAGGAAGGTTTTAACTTTAACACATAACAATTACATATAACAAAATAGGTGTCAAGCAAGAATTACAGTCTCACTTTCAGTATACATTGTTTCTCTTGGGTATATAAACAGGGATGGAATTTCTGGGTCATATGGAAAATATATTAACCTTTGGACACACTTTTAGGTTCTTCTTCTTCCTTCTTCTCCTTTTACCTTGTTGGGAATCAAATCCAGGACCTTGCACATTCAAGGCATGCACTAATCGCCCTTCAGCTGATTTTCAAAGCTTCTGTACCACTTTGCTTTGTAATCACAGTCTTTGTTGAGAGCACTAATTATTTGCCAATAGTTGTTTTTTTCTGTCTTTTTGAGTATAGTCATCTTATTGGATGTAAAAGTGACAGATCACTTTATTTTTGTATTTGTATATCTGTGATAACTAATTATACTGAACATATTTTCATATGCTTGCTGGTCATATAACTGTCTTCTCTGGAAAAACAGCAACTTCCATTCTTCCCCCACTGGAAAAATGTGGCTGTTCTTATGGAGTCGTAAGATTTTTTTTAATATATATTCCACATGCAAATCTCTTTTCTCCAGCATTTACTCCCATGCTTTCAGCTATTTTTTTTTTTTATTTCCTTAGTGGTGTCTTTTATAGGAAAATGTTTAAATTTGTCTCAAAACGAATTATTTATTTTTATTTCATTTCATGATAGGGGATCTAAAATTCCATTTCCCAATACAAGATCACAAAAGATTTAGGATTCTGTTTTAGAGAAACTGAACCACATGTGCTGGTACATTCTGGCAATCATAGCAATTGGAACATAGATGCAGGAAGACTAGGCATTCAAGATTATTCTCAGCTATACAATGAGTTTGAGGACAGCAACATGAAACCCTGTCTTAAAAAAGAGTAAAACAAAACAAAATTTTTGAGTTGGCAATGAATATGAATAAATGAAATAGTAAGCTACCTGTATGGAATTTCTGTGAGGTTAAACAACTGCCAAGATGGGTAGCAAAATCACATAGAATAACAAATAACTATGAAATTATCAAGGAGGGAAAATCAGCCTAGGAATTCCAGCCCATGACAACACTGGCTAATTAACATGTAAAAGACATAATTAGTTTCCTTTGGATTGAGATAGAATCTCTTTATGTATTTCAGGCTCTCTGGAACTCAAAATAGAGCCAGGCTCATCTCAAATTGATAGTCTTCTTGCCTCAGCCTCTCAAGTGCTAGTGTTATAGATGTGTGCCACTGTGCCTGGCTCTTAGGCTTAGATTTTAAGTGAAAAGAAGCAGCAGGGGGTATTATGTAAATAGTACACAGCAGGGAGAGGAAGGCGTGATAGTTGATAAACAAGACAATGTTGATTACTGTATGGGCAAGGGAACATCTTGTTTTTCATTTGGATGAGGCTCAGGATAAGGATTTGGGAAATACAAAAGCTACTAGAGACTTAGGGGGAAGAAAGTGATATATAAAAGTTGTGCTTTGGGAAGATATACTTGATAGGGATACAGAGGAAAAACAAAAGAAGAAAAAGACAAAGAGAAACTAGGAATCAAACTACAGAAACAGAGGAGAAAACAAACTTTCAAAATCTGACTCAAAGATGCCTTTGTAGAAACCTCAATTCCAATGCTAGAAAAATACGAGGATAGGAAGAAATAAGATTTAAATGAATGGAAACCCAAGGACCATTGTGTTGTGAAGAAAGAATTCTAGTTTCAATTCTTGACTTTTCCATTACATATTTGCATGCCTTACTCAGGGAGCTGATGCAGGATGATCGTGAGCTTAAAACCAAGTTGAAATACATACTGAGACTCTATACAAAAAAGTTAGACATTTAATTTGGTAACCCCAAAGACTATTAATTCTCCAGGTCATAGAATGAAAATTTATATGATTTTTAGATCCCAATGGTGTTACCTAAACTAGTAGATGATCATAAGAGAGAAGACAATATTGCTAAGTAAATTTCTCAGATGCTAATATGCATACAGAAATATTCTTAAAATTTAGATTTTCGCTTCTCCAAGCCTACATCCATCTCCTAGGGACTCAGCCTCTTGGTGAAAACCCAGAGGCTCCTAATAATTTCCTGCCACCCCCTTTATTTTTTCCTTCTAGTACATCTATTCCTTTGTGACTTCTGCCAACCTGTAGAATCCCTCTCTAACAGGGACCCACAGTGGCTGTGCTAGACAGAGACTCAGGGACTCCACCACAGCTAGCACATTTGACTAAGACCTAGAGTGGGCAATAGCAAGTAAAGTATGGGACACCCATTCAATGATGAAACGAGATACACACACCAAGAAGCACATCAAATGTTGTAACTCCAGATGTCTAGATCTAAGTACAAAACCATAAACAAGAAAATATGCCTCCTCCAGGATGCCAAACAAAAGCCTCAGGGATAAGCCTCACCAATAGATTAAAAAACATGGAAGAAAGAATTTCAGGTCTTGAATACAGGTAGAAGAAATGGATAGTTCAGTCAAAGAAAATGTTAAATATAAAAATATCCAAGTACAAGGCATCCAGGAAATCTGGGTCATTATGAAAAGACCAAGCTTTTTAATAATAAAGAACAAGGGAAAAAGTCCAAGTGAGAAGCACAGAAAATATTTTTAACAAAATCATACAAAAACATTTCCAAAACCTAAGGAAAGAGATTCATATCAAGGTTCAAAGGGCATCCAGAACACCAAATAGATGAAAAGAAACTCCTCATGATACATAACAATCAAAATACTAAATGTATAGAACAAAGAACAGATATTAAAAGTCACAAGGGAAAAAGACCAACTCACATATAAAGGGGAGGCCCATTAGAATAACACATGAGCTTTCAGTGCAGACCCTGAAAACTAGAAGGGCTATGATGGATATTCTTCTAGCTCTGAGAGATCACAGATTCCAGCCCAGAATACTATACCGAGCAAAACTACCAATCACAATTAACAGAGAATGAAAAACATCCCATGGTTAAAACAAATTTAAGCAGTTTCTTTCTACCAATCCAGATCTACAGAAATCATTAGAATGAAACCTTAAATTTGAAGAGAAGGTTAACTACACCCACGAGGACATTAGGAACAAATAATCCCAGCACAGTTAATCAAAAGATGGCAAGAAACCTACACCAAAATAATAGGATTCGATAAATACTGTTCACTAATAACTCTCAATATTACTGATCTCAATTCTCCAATAAAAAGACAGACTGGCTTAAAAATATAATCCAGGCCTGAGGCAATGACCTCCACAGGAGCAGGTACAAGGGAGCCACCCCTGAGGGAACAGGCCTGAGCCAGAGACCTCTGCAGGACTGGGCCCAAGCCAGGGACCTCTGCAGGAGCAGGCCTGAGCCAGGAAAATCTACAGGAACAAGCCTGAGCCAGCCACCTCTGCTGAAGTAGGCCCAAGCCAGCAACTTCTGCTGAAGAGGGCCTGAACCAGCGACCTCTGCAGGAGCAGGCCCAAGGCATCAACCTTAGCAAAAGCAGCCCCAAGCAAGCAACCTCTGTGGGAGCAGGCCCAAATGACCCCTGGTATTGCAGAATGACCCCTGGGAGTCCTGAGACACTTCCAGGAACACTGAGTGACTTCCAGGGTGACTGGAACCATGGTCCTGACTGCACCACGAGGAGCAACCATCTGAGCCTTGGATCCATTGACATCTTGGATCCACTGGGAAGATTGATCACCAGAGATACATCCCCAACTATACCACTCAGAGGAAACAATAGGTAGACAAGGTAAGAACACACTTAGCGCCACAAAAGAGTAACAACACACCAATAAAAACTAGTGGTCCTACAACAGCAAGACTTGAACAACCAAATATAGATGATGAAGAAGAAAATTACCTAAAAAATAACTTTAGGAGAATATTTGAGGCCCTTAAAGAGGAAATAAAAAATTCCCTCAAAGAAATGGAGGAAAAGACAAACAAAAAATTGGAAGAAATCAACAAATCCCTTAAAGAAAACCAAGGAAAAGCAATCAAAGAGATGAAAGAAATTATTTAAGATTGGCAGAACAGGACTGAGTCAGCAACCTGGGCCAGAGCATACCCTAGATAGCGAAAGCCACCAGAACAAGTACAGGGGAGCAACTGCTGAGTGAGTGAGCTAGAGCCAGAGCCAGAGACCGCTGAGGGTCCAGATCTGGGACCTTCAAGGGAGTAAACCTAAGCCAGGACCCCTGTGGGTCTGGGTGTGAGGTGTGAGTCTAGTACCTCTGAGGAACTAAGACTGAGCCAGGACCTCTGTGGGTCTGGGCGTTGGTCTGGGACATCAAAGGGAATAGGCAGGAACCAGAAACATCTGCAGGTCTGATCATGAGTCTGGGACTTTTGAAGGAGTAAGCCAGATCCAGGTCCTCTGTGGGTCTGGGCATACCCAAGTCTGGGAACTCTGAGGAAGTAGACCAGAGCCAGGATCCTTTACAGGACCAAACCCAAGCCAGGGACCTCTGCAGGAACAGATCCAGACCATGGGCATTTATAGAAACAGGTCCGAGCTGACAACCTAGGCTAGAGCAGGCCTGAGACAGCAAACTCCAAGGGAGTGGAGCAAAGCTTGGGAGTGCTGAGCGACCTCCAGGAACATGGAGTGACCCACGGAGTAACTAGAACCATGGCACTGACTGTATCACAAGGAACAACCGTATGAGCCTTGAATTCACTGGCACCTAGAAGATTAATCAATAGAATCTCAGACAGCCCCAAGTACATCTATTAGAGGAAAAGATGAGTAGAAGAGGTAAGAACACACACAACACCACAAAGAGCAACACACCAGTAAAACCTAAAGACCCTACAGCAGCAAGACTTGAACAACCAAATATAGATGAAGCAGAAGAAAATGACCTAAAAATAACTTCAAGAGAATGTTTGAGGCTCTTAAAGATAAAATGAGAAATTCCCTCAAAGAAATGCAGGAAAAGACAAACGAAAAATTGGAAGACACCAGCAAATCCCTTAAAGAAAACCATGAAAAAACAATCAAACATATGAAAGACTCTGGTCTACAGAGCTAGTTCCAGGACATGCTCCAAAGTCACAGAGAAACCCTGTCTCGAAAAACAAACAAAACAAACAAACAAAAAAGAAAACAACAACAACAACAAAAAAGAAAAGTGAAATAGAGACAATAAAGAAAACACAAGCTGAGGGAATTATAGAAACAGAAATATAAGAAAACGATCAGGAACCACAAATGCAAGCATGAACAACAGAATACAAGAGATGGAACAGAGAATCTCAAGCACTGAAGATACAATAGAGGAAACAGACTCATCATCAGTCAAAGAAAACATTAACAAAGCTTAAACCAAAATACCCAGGAAATATGGGACACCATGAAAAGGTCAAACCTAAGAATAATGGGTATAGAAGAAGGAGAAGAAGTTCAACTCAAAAGCACAGAAAATATATTTAACAAAATCATAGAAGAAAACTTTCCCAACCTAAAGAAAGATATGGCTATGAAGATACAAGAAGCTTGCAGAACACCGAATAGACTGGATCAAAAATGAAGTCCCCTTGCCAAATAATAATCAAAACACTAAACATACAGAATAAAAAAAAAGACTATTAAGAGCTGCAAAGGAAAAATGCCAAGTAACATACAAAGGCAGACCTATCAGAATTACACTTGACTTCTCAACGGAAACAATGAAAGCCAGAAGATCCTGGTCCAGTGTTATGCAGACAATAAGAGACCACAGATGCCAGCCCAGACTACTATACTCTGCAAAACTTTCAATCACCATGCACGGACAAAACAAGATATTCCATGACAGAATCAGATTTAACTAATACTAAGTCACAAACCCAGCCCTACACAAAGGACTAGAAGGAAAACTCCAACCCAAGGAAGTCAGCTATATCCACAAAACCACCGACAATAGATGATCTCACAGCAGCAAATCCCAAAGAAGTGAAAAACATGTATGATAACATCACCAACAATGAAAAATAAAATAACAGGAGCTAGCAATCACTGGTCATTAATATCCATTAATATAAATGGACTCAACTCACCCATAAAAAGACACAGGCTAACAGATTGGATATGAAAACATAATCCATCCTTCTTCTGCATACAAGAAACACACCTCAACCTCAAAGACAGACATCGTTTCAGAGTAAAGGGTTGGACAAAAAAAAATTCCCATCAAATGAACCTAAGAAACAAATGGGTATAGCTATCCTAATATCTAACAAATTAGACTTCAAACTAAAATCAATCAAAAAGAGACAAAGAAGGACATTAGTCACAAGAAAAATCCATCAAGAGGAAATCTCAATACTGAACATCTATGCCCCAAATACAAGGGTACCCTCATATGTAAAAGAAACACTTCTAAAGCTTTAATCACACATTAAACTCCACACACTAATAATGGGAGACTTCAATACCCCATTCTTACCACTGTACAGGTCTGTCAGACAGAAAATTAACAGGGAAATAAGGGAACTAACAGATGTTATAACTCAAATGGACTTAACAGACATCTATAGAACATTCTATCCAAACATAAAAGAATATACCTTCTCAGCACCTCATGGGATCTTCTCAAAAATTGACCACATACTGGTAACAAAGCAAATCTCAACAGATGCAAAAAAACTGGAATAACCCCATGTATCTTATCAGATCACCATGGCTTAAAACTAGAATTCAACAGCAACACTAATTCAAGAAAGTCCACAAACACATGGAAATTAAACAATGCTCATCTGAATCATCAATGAGTTAAAGAAGAAATAAAGGGAGAAATTAATTCTTTTTTTTTTTTCGAGATAGGGTTTCTCTGTGGTTTTGGAGCCTGTCCTGGAACTAGCTCTGTAGACCAGGCTGGTCTCGAACTCACAGAGACCCGCCTGCCTCTGCCTCCCAAGTGCTGGGATTAAAGGCGTGCGCCACCACCGCCCGGCTAAAAGGGAGAAATTTAAAAGTTCCTAAAATTCAATGAAAAAGACCACACAACCTACTCAAATTTATAGGACACAATGAAAGCAGTGTTAAGAGGAAAGTTCATAGCGCTAAATGCCTATATAAAAAAGCTGGAAAAAATCCCACTCTAGTGAGTTAGCAGAACATTTGAAAACTCTAGAACCAAAAGAAGCAAACTCACCCAAGAGAACTAGATGGCAGGAAATAATCAAAATGAGAGCTGAATTCAACAAAATCGAAACAAAGAAAACAATGCAAAGAACCAATGAGACAAAGAGTTGGCTCTTTGAAAAAAATCAACAAAGTAGACAAACCTTTATCCAAAATAACCAAAAGGCAGAAAGAGAATATCCAAATTAACAAAATCAGAAACAAAAAGGGGTACAAAACTACAGACATGAAGGAAATCCAGAGAGCCATTAGGTCATAGTTCCAAAACCTATACTCCACAAAATTGGAAAACCTAAAGGAAATGGACAATTTTCTGGATAAATATCTCCTGGGTAAATTGGGAGCATGGGGACCATGGAAGTAGGTAGAAGGGGAGCAGAGAGGAAGGGAGGGGAGAAGAGAAAAATGTATAACTCAATAAAATTCAAGAAAAAAAGAAACAGGACCTCATGAAGCTAAAAGCTTCTGTACAGCAAAGGACATCACCATTCTAGCAATTAGAAGCCTACAGAATGGGAAAAACTTTATCAATTATATAACTGATAGTTAGTGTCCAGAATATATAAAGAATATGTGTGTTTCATTCAGAATATCCAGAGGTCAGGTGGCTAGTATGGCCTCAGAGGAGAGGAGGGAATCTTCTAATGGAAGGAAAAGAGAATATAGCATTATAAAGAGATAAAGAAGACTAGAAGTATTAAATGAGGCGAGGAACTGGAAAGCAGGGTAAAGGAAGAGATATGGGGAGAGAAGCTAACACTAAAGGCCTTTTTGAAAAGTATAAGGAAATCTATTACTATAGTCATTTCCTAAAACGTATACATATATAAAGGAATTTAAATGGAGTCATATAATGAGGTAGACAAGGTCTCAACTAGACATCTTATGCCACTAATCAAAACCTTTTGTGCTAGGAAGGGGTTACATTGGTCAAAGAGGTCTTATAGGCCTCTACAAACATCACAGGCTATTGCCAAGGCTACCGGCTACTTCTCCACAATCTGAAGACATCAATTATTTATGTCACTGAATGCAAGAGAAATCAAACTGGTGCTCAATTAGAAAGAAGCTTTACTCCTACTGACCAATACTCATATGCTGGAAGGTGCTCTGCAAGCTACTGAAGGAGGGAAGCTATTATCCCGCATACAAAGCCTTTGGCCTACCACATTCACCTGCCTGCATCATATACAGGTGAAATAGCACAGGTGTGACGTCAGTAGCCAATTAATTTTTGATTGAATTTAAGGCCCACTCCATGAGATGGAATCCACACCTCACATTTAAGTGACCAACCTCAGACTAGATAGGTCACAGGTTCTAGGGAAAAACTTACTGTTGTAGGATCCCTGGGTATTCTTTTGCTTTAATTATCCCCAGACGAGATACTAGAGACCAAAATCAGATGCAAACAAAAACAATATGTTCTCTCTAGTAAAGAGACCCACAGGAACAAGGAGTCCTCTGCCTCAAGCATCAACAGAGGCCAAGAGGACAAAAATTTATGTTTAAGTGTGTGTGTTTGTGTAACACTTGTGTGCATGTGTATGAGTGCTGGTGTGAGGCCTCTATTTGGAAGCACCAGGGTCAAGCTTCCTCCCCTGCACTGTGGTGCTAGAAAAAGCCAGCTAAAACAGAAGGCTAAATGAGATTCAAGAATAAAATGTCTTTATTTCAGTAAAAAAAATTCACTAAACTAAGAACTCAGAATATCTTCCACTGAACAACAAAAAAGACAACCACTTAATATTTCCGAGATGACCAAAATGTTACAATATGTGCTAAAGATTTTTTCTTTGGCTTTAAAAAATAGTAGTAAACTACAGCACAGTTTACTACTTAAGCACTTTTAAGTGTACACTTCACATTCACATTGCTGGGCTATTATCACCACTACCCCCACCTACAAAACTGCTTTAACCTTAAAAACTCAAATTTCCTGGGCCCTGTCCCTAGCAACCACCACCACTCTATTTTTCATATTTATCAATTTTACCACTCTTGGTACTTCATGTAAGTGGAGCCATACAGATTTATCCTACTGTGACACATAATAACTTGATGAACCTCCAGAGAATGATGATGAGTCGAAAAAGCCAATTTCAGAAGGTTATATATTATACTTTTCTAAAGCTTAGTGTGTGTGTGTGTGTGTGTGTGTGTGTGTGTGTGTGTGTGTATGTGATAACAGTCTTGGAATGACAAAGTTATAGAATATAGAAACTGGCAATGTGCTAGTAGTTGGTTATTTTTAAAGCTGGGACTGAGAGAAGTGGGAGGCATAAAAGGGCAACAAGAAGGATATCTGTGCTGATGGAGTTGTTCTCTGTGTTGCTTGAAATAATGCCAACATTTTGGTTGTGATTTTGTTTTTTTCTTTCTTAGGTTTTGAGGCAGGTATATATGTAGCACAGATTGGACTCAAACTCTCTATGTAGTAGAGTATGGCCTTCAACTCCTAACTTTCATACCTCCATGTCCTGTGTGCTGAGATTATGAGTATGTGTCACCATACCCGGCTTTTGATAATGATGTTGTGTTGTTGTTTTGTAAGGTATTATCATTTGGGGAAAGCTACGTAAAGAGTATACAAGATTGCTACGTTATTTCTTAAGTATAATTATTTCAAAATAAAAATTTAGTTAAGGAGTCTAAACAACCTGATTCTTTAAACCGGACTCGCTGAACATAGCAGACAATGAGGACTACTGAGAACTCAAGAACAATGGCACTGGGTTTTGATCCTACTGCACGTACTGGCTTTGTGGGAGCCTAGGCAGTTTGGATGCTCACCTTACTAGACCTGGATGGAGGTGGGTGGTCCTTGGACTTCCCACAGGGCAGGGAACCCTGATTGCTCTTTTGGCTGACAAGGGAGGGGGACTTGATTAGGGGAGGGGGAGGGAAATGGGAGGCAGTGGCGGGGAGGAGGCAGAAATCTTTAATAAATAAATAAATAAGAATCTAGATTATGAACCTATTATTAGAGTACATAGGAATGCCTACTTATCATGTGATCCCCTCCCCACTGGGCTTTTTCATTGCCACTAGGTCTGAATAGAAACCCAAGCTTCTCATATGACCCAAGATTTCCTAGCAAAAACTGGTAAAGATGTATGTTCTTGTAGAACGAGTCCAGGAATTAGAGACAATTGACTGAATGTTTATATAGCCTCCCGATTCACATGTTAAAGTCCTAACCTTCAAAGTGCCAATATTAGGAGTTTGGATCATCAAGAAGTGATTAGATAATAATGGCAGTCTTCAGAAATAGGGTTAGTGCAAGTCTAAAAGATCCTAGAGCGATACCTTGTCGTTTTTGCCATCTGAGGTTACAGTAAGAAATGATCTCATCAATGAGGGAGCAGGCTCTCACAGAGACTGTATTAGGCCTTTATCTCAGGGACTTCTCAGCTGAGAAAAAGTTGAGGAAAGTAAATTTCTATTTAAAAATATTTCTTTATTATTAATAGATATAATTAATATATATGTATATATGTGTGTGTGTATGTGAGTGAGTGTGTGCGCATGTGCATTGAGATGGGGCACATGTATACCACAGCATGCATATGGAGGTTAGAGGACAACTCTTGGGAATTGGCTCTCTTCTTCTGTCATAATTTCTCAGCATCAAACTCAGGTCGTCATGTTTATGTGGCAAGAACTTTTACTCATCGAGCCATCTTGCTAGCCTAAATTATAATGCACCCAGTCTATGATATCTCACTATACCAGTCCAAACTAAGACCTGGGTTCTAGTTCTGACTCCCATTCGTTAACTACAAATGATTTTTATCTGAATTAGTGCCTTGATTTTTTTAATTTAAAAATGTCTTTAATTGTAAACCCAAGATAAATAGTAGTGTCACTGTCTGTAGAATCACTGTGGGGGAATCATGAGATAATGATCTAAAAGTAAAACATGGCCAGGCACTTGGGAGGTAGAGGCAGGCGGATCTCAGTGAGTCTGAGGTCAGTCAGGTCTACCAAGGAAGTTCCACGATAGCCAGGACTGTTACATAGAGAAATTCGATCCTGAAAAACCAAAAAAAAAAAAAAAAAAAAAA
>NW_026068052.1:910842-985784 GCF_014885135.2 Alexandromys fortis | reverse complement strand
TGGAACCATGCAGATTGACAAATAGTCAACATGGAGTTACAGTAAGTCTACTTTATATAGAAAACATAGCTGAAGGGCTGGATGCAGCTCCTGTTTTAGAAGATGATTTTTCCCTCTTTCTAGAGGGTTGCAAAAGAAAAGACATCCAAATTGTTCAGTGCTGAAGCTTTTCCATCTTTAAATTCAGATAGGTCAGAATTTAATTGTTCCAGGAGAATTAGAGGTTCCTTTAGTCACTGATAGTTTGCTCTAGGTTGGCATCCTACTATATCACATCATGAACTGCAGATACTGGCATATAAACTCCTTTGAGGTTCTTCTATGCTATCACATTACCAATATTTCATTCTTATTTTTAGCTTGAAATTTTAAAATGAAAGTAGATTTTCTTTTTTCCCTTTTTCTTTATTTTTCTCTTATACAATATACTCCAACCACAATCTCTCCTCTTTTTGCCTCTACCTTCCCTCTCCTCCAGACCATTGCTTCTCTGTTTCCCTTCAGGAAAGAGCAGGCCTTCCAGGGACATCCACCAAACCCAGCATAACAGCATACAATAAGACCTGCCACAAACACTCATATTAGGGCTGGATGAGGCAACCCAGTAGGAGGAAAGGAGTCCCATGAGCAGGCTAAAAATAAACAAATGGGCAATCCTGCCTCTATAAATCCTCAGATTGAGACTGGGGGTGAGACTTGTCTCCTTCTGTTTTATATTCCTCTCTAGGGCTGGGATTAAAGGTGTGCACCACTACTGCCCGACCTGTATGGCTAACTAGTGTGGCTGCTGGGATTATAGATGTATGCAACCACGGCCTGGCCTGTATGGCTGACTAGTGTGGCTGCTGGGATTATAGATGTATGCAACCACGGCCTGGCCTGTATGGCTGACTAGTGTGGCTGCTTTGTACTGCTCTTTAGGCAAGCTTTATTTATTAAAACACAAATAATATATCACTATAAAAACCTATTCCTTAGAAAACTTATACTAGAAAATTCCTATCATTAACTATTTATATTTCATAAATACTTTGTAGTATGTATCTTCCTTGTAATGTAAATTCACCACAAAACTCTTATCAGAAAGTATCATTCTATATGAATTCTATTATACAAGACACATTGGCTCCTTAAAATCAGCTCAAAGTTTAATATTGCTCTTTGACTTACAGTTTGGCTAATGAGGCTCAGAGCATTTTTTAAATGGTCCCAAATCTCTCTCAGAGAATACAGAACTATACTTGATACTGCATCTGACACCAAGAGTTCAATCAAGTTGCGCATGCATTCACTGAAAAACAAAAAGAGAAGAGTCATCCCATAAGGAATGAAATCAATGGCCCTGGGGCTAAGAAGTCAAATTTGAGGCTCATCTACACCAAGAGCTTCACAGCATTTCTGCTTTCCTCCATTTTCTCTTGCTTCTAACTTGGAAGAGATTTCTGAAGGCATAATAGAGGTCCACCAGTCCTTCCTTTGATCATGCCTGTGATGTCTTTTTAGACAACCTTGCATTTCCTTCATGGAGGAATTGATTAAGTGTGTGTGTGTGTGTGTGTGTGTGTGTGTGTGTGTGTGTGTGTGTACATATGCGCCTGCTCATAAGGAGGTCAGGGGACGATTTTCTAGAGATGGTTCTCTCTTCCCACTATGTGAGTCCTGGAGGTTGAACTCAGATCTTCAGATATGAGAACAGTCACTTTCATCTGCTGCACCATTTTGCTGGCCAAATTATGCCACTGTCATATTCTATGAGCTGATTCAACTCATGGGCATTTAAAGGATCGTGCTATTCTCTAACTGGACAAAGGAACTGGGATTTAAATTGTAAAAAAATGGAAATCTCACCTCTTAGAACAGAAAGACTGTCACAAATTTTTCAAGAGAAAACCCCCCATATCACCTATTATTGTTACTTAAAGACAAGTAGTAGGTAAAAAGAAGAAAACAAAGAAAAGCTGTTGAAGTTGAGTGGTGGCTACTAATTTCTGATCACTTGGGATATTCAGCCAATGACATGAAGGAAGAAAGATACATAGAAATATTTTATTATATAACTAGACAATGAAAATCAAGATACACCCCTTTTTTTTCTCTCCCAGGAACAGCAGATTCCTTGATCTTCCTTAACATTCCCCAGTGTCTAATGTCTAATATAATTCTCACAGGTTAGTTTCGCTATCATCTTCTATGTTGGCCCAGCTGATTATTGTGGATGACTTATGAGGTACTGATTACAATTTTTTTGACTTCCAAAAAAAAACCTGATTTAGGTGTCAAATTACATTTACTAACCTGTATTTCAAAACATCAATTGGCTGTTTATTTTTGTGGATGAATAAAAGTCTTGTCAAGGCCTTCCGTGCAATAGCAGGATAGTGTGCAGGCTTATCCATAGCTAGTACTAGAGGAGGGAAGGGAAACGGCTGTCAGCACCACCACGATCTTATTCATCACAGTCTGCATGCACAGCTACAACCTACACTCTCTAATGGAGCATGATTCTCTCTCTCTCTCTCTCTCTCTCTCTCTCTCTCTCTCTCTCACACACACACACACACACACACTAAATAAAATGTAATACTGCATCAAATATTTAAATATTTCCAAATTGCTCTATAGATTTTAGCAAATTACTAAGGTCGAGTCGTCTTTTGATCATCAAAGTAGCTAGTTATGATTTCTAGCTGCCTAAATAAAACCAACTTTCTAAGGTTTGAGCTTCCCCTATCATGTAGTTACATAAATAAATTCCACATATAGAATATATTTGAGCACCTATTGTGAGCAGTGTTTTCCACTAAGATTTATTAGTAGAATACAAATATGTAACTATTGCTAACGACTCTAGTGAGATTACAATCGTATAGAGTGAAACTATCTAGATAAACACATAAATGATTCCAGTTCAAAACAGTTTAAGAATGCCATCACAGAGGGAGAAACAAAGTATTATTAGAAAAAAATCATTTTCTAGCTCAAGGTCAGAAGAGAGAAAACAGTAGGATCTAAATGGGCGCTAACCTTACACAAGCAGAAATAAAGCACTTACACGCTATTGTTTCAAGTGTTCTGCTTTCTATATCAGGCATTTTCCATACTGAATCCATGAAGCTGTACAGTGACGGATCATTCGTTTTGGTCTTAACTTCAAACTCATACAACAGAAGCATTGTTCCACAGTGATCACCTGAGAAGTCTCCTAAAGAAAAGGCAAAGTGTAACATTTTCTGTTACTGCACGTTAGTACTGCCTCCTGGGCTAACCTAACTGGACAGGTCTTCCCATAAGGAAAAACTGATTTCACTTACAATAGATGCTCAACATTTTAATATCTATAAACACATCACTATCTTTACTACCCTGTAATGCATTTACTAGCATTTCTTATATGTTCTGCAAGTCTGTTGCCATGCTTGTAACTGGACTGAAAATTCTCTGCTGCTGTTGATAAGATTCTTACTTGCCTCCTTTGAGCTTGAACTTATATCCGTGTTCACTGTCATAGCGCAATTAAACAGAAAATACAATGCTGTACGAACTAACTGGTTTTATTTTGAGCAAAAGTTTGCAAATTTGTTTCATTTGTTAGGTCGATAGTTCTCATCACGGAAAGAATCTTATTTCAGATGACATACAGCATATTTTGTGAGACGGTTTCATTTACCTTCTGTTGAATGAATGTTTGAGGTAGCTGGGTGCAGTAGCGTGGCATGGTGGTGCACTAGGTAGGTGCTACACACCTGCAATCTTGGCCTTGGGATGCTGAGGGCAGGATCATTGAGAATTGAAAGCCAGCCTGAACTACAGTGCAAGATCCTGTTTAAAATGTTTTAAGGTATAGAGTAAGTACAATAAACAGAATGAAGTGTCTCTAAACCTCATTAACAACTGGATGAATTTCTGTACCCTAAGTCTACTTTGAACCACTATTTGACTAGAGTTCAGAATGATTTGCTGTGTTGTGTTTTGGTTTGTTTGAGATAGTCTCCTTGTGAAGTTCAGGTTGTTCTAAAACTCTCTGTCTTGCATCAGCTAGGATTACAGTATGTGCCATCATAACCAGCTAGAGAGTTCATCAAGTCAACTTTTTGTTCATGGAATGTTCTCATTTTAGTACAAAAGCTGCAAAATAACAAAGGGCTAATTAGTCATAAATAAAATGCTGGATTAATTATCATGTGTCACTATTCCTAGGGAGATGTGACAAAACATCCACTCATGCCAGACAGGGAATGAAGATACACCAAAGTAAGGATACTACCAAAGACCAACTTGGTGAACCAATGAGTTTTATTGGTATCACTTAAAGAAATATCATTGAGGGGTCACTTACAGGAGCAGAAATGACTCAAAGACAGCTGCATTATCAAAAGCCCGCCCCAGCATGAGTGACAGCTCACACAAGCTGGAAATCTGGAGCACTGCACAAACTGCGAGCATCTCACAGGTTCGAGAGTGCCCTTTCGAGGTACTTCAGTTGTTCTGAGCGTCTTCTAGGCAGCTTGCTCGTCTCTGCTTCTTCCAGGCAGCTCAGCTTAAGAATGTCTCTCAGAAGTTCTTACTGCTTAAATATGCTTCAGGAGGGAAGGACCCAGTGCATATGGCCAGTTTCAGGGACTTCTTAAAGCCAGTAAGTTGTTTACTTCCTGATTTTAAGGAGTTTGTCTACAGCAGGGAACTTTGCCTTCTAGAACATCCCGTTGTTTTAACTCCCTACAACCACCCTGTGTTTTAATGAGTCCCCCTTAGGATATCCTGGTGTTGCGCTGGCCTTTGAATATACATCCTGTCTTAAAATATCCTATTGTTGCACTCCCTTTAATATCCTGGGTTTAATGAACTTCCTTCCAAGATGAAAAGTTTTGATCATGGAGAAAACTGCTACACAAAAGAGCGCTCTTTCTGAAAATGCTTAGGAGCAGAAGTATTTCAGAGTTTTCTAGATTTTGAATACTTGCATATTTATGAAATTTAATATTTGAGAATTAGACAAAAATCTAAAGACAAAATTCATTTGTTCTGTTATACGTCTATGCAGAACATGAAGGTAATTTTGTATATGTCTTTTTTGCCTTTCTCCCTCCTTTATCTCTCCTTTCTTCCTTTTCCTTCTATTTATTTATATGTGTGCAGGCATCTGGAGTTTAGAGGACAACTTGCAGGGGCTGGTTCTCTCCACCTACCATATGCATCCTAGGGATCAAACTCAGGTCATCAGGATTGACAGCAAGCCTTTTACCTATCTTGCCATTTTGCAGGCTTTCCCCTCACTTTTTAGACAGGTTTTGGTATGAAGTTAAGGTTGGCCCTGAATTCATCCTCCTCCGCTCCCCACCTCTTGAGTACTGGAATTATAGGTGTGAACCAATGTACTCAGCTTATATAATATCTTTAGTACTCTTTGGTTTTTATTCTGACTGGTCATACGAGGTCAAATGTAGAATTTTCCCCTTGTGGAATTATATCTATCCTAAAATGTTTGGATTTTGGAGAATTTTGTGATTTGGATTTTCAGATTTCAATCTGCAAAATAAATTGTAATTTATAATCACAGCCATAGATAGAAAACTTCTATAACTGTCATTACTAGTACTGAAGTTAGAACATGATTTGCCTACAGTTTTATGTTACCTCCTAAATAATACTACCATTAAATTTATAGAAACTTTAGTGGGTTCTTTCAGTTTTGCACAGTTTTCCAAATGAGTTTACTCTGGTTGCAAAGAATGTTCATTTCTTCAATAATTTTTCAGCTGTTCTAGTTTTTCAACCTTTCCTGGTGTTTTGTTTTTTTTCTTTTACTCCTTCCTGGTGTCCAATCACCTGGCTTCAATTACTCTTTACAAGACACTACAACACTTTCTAGGAACAGTGGAGTGAAGGCCAGTGTGGACCCTTTGCAGCACATTCTACAACATACTCAGTCCAAGTCTTTTTTTTACCAAACAACTTTGTGGCAGTCCTAGGAAAACTTAGGCCCCAGTTGTGATCCCTAACTTGATCTTAGGAATGTTGGTGAGCCAATGCCAAAGTTAGATGATTTTTCATTGTCTTCTTTGGTTCTTATGTATGGCTCTGAAGCTTTAAATTCTTTTCTAATCATTAAAATTAGTGCTTTATTTTTGAAGCATAATTTTACTTTAAAGAATAGATAATAAAGCACAGGCATTCAAATTTAGGCATCTGACTAAATATTTTAGCCAAAATTAACAAAAGAAAGCTGTTACTTTAAGAATAGTAGCATTATTTTTGCCAATATTAAACTTAATATTTCAAGCAAATGTTTGAAATAAATTATTTTAGATTTATTTTTTTAATTTCATGTTTATAGGTGTTTTGTCTGCATGCATGTCTATGCACTACATCTGGTAGCTGTGGAGGCTAGACAAAGGCATTGGATCCCCTAGAACTGGAGTTACAGATGCTTATGAGCTTCCATGTGGGTGCTGAGAATTAAATCTGGATCCTCTGGAAGAGCAGTCAGTTACCTTAACCTCTGAGCCATCTTTCCAGCCCAAGTGTTAGAATATTAAAACACTGTTTTCATCACTATGAGATGGTAGCTTACCAAAGAACATCTAAAGATTTTTCTTCTGAGATTACTTATATTAACAAAAATGAATATCATTTGCTAAAATTTTAATATATAACAAATGTAACTATTTTATTGTATAAATTAATGTGCCAATGTTTGGACAACCTTCATAATTAGGGAAATAACATTTTACAAATGACAATGTAGAGTATCACTTTGATAAAATCATTGGGAAGAGGTCCATTCATAGTAACAGACACTAGATTTTAGTGTAGCTGCATGAAAACTGAATGGTATTGTTTCTATCCTTTAGCTAGCCTGCTTTTTTCTTGACTTGAGATAATTCAACAGATAAAAATGTTAATTAACCTTGATTTGATCAGTTAATGCTGTGTTGATATATGACTTACACATAAATACCATAGAAATAAAGTCTTTGAAGAAAGAAATCTAAGAAGATATCAGAAAATGGAAAGATCTCCCATGCTCTCTGATAGGTAGGATAACACAGTAAAAATGGCAATCCTACCAAAAGCAATCTACAGATTCAATGCAATTCCTATCAAAATCCCAACACAATTCTTCAATGACCCCGAAAGAACAATACTCAACTTCATATGGAAAAACAAAAAACCAGGATAGCCAAAACAATCCTGTACAATAAAGAAACTTCTGGAGGCATCACCATCCCTGACTTCAAGTTATACTATAGGACTATAGTAATAAAACCAGCTTGGTATTGGCACAAAACCAGACAGGTGAACCAATAGAATCGAATCAAAGATCTAGGTATCAATCTACACACCTATGGACACCTGAGTTTTGACAAAGAAGCTAAAATTATGCAATAGGAAAAAGAAAACATCTTCAACAAATGATGCTGGTATAACTGGATGTGTACATGGAGAAGAATGAAAGTAAATCCATATTCATCCCCATGCACAAAACCTATGTTCAAATGGATCAAAGACTTCAACATGAATCCAGCCACATTGAACCTCATAGTAGAAAAAGTAGGAAGTAGCCTTGAACGCATTGGCACAGGAGACCACTTCCTGAATATAACACTAATAGCATAGATACTGAGAAAAGCAATAATAAATGGGGCCTCCTGAAACTGAAAGGTTTTTGTAAAGCAAAGGACAGGGCCAACAGGATAAAATGGCAGCCTACAGAAAGGGAAACTTCTTTGCCAACCCCACATCAGAGAGAGGGCTGATCTCCAAAATATACAAAGAACTCAAGAAACTAGACATCAAAATGCCAAATAATCCAATTAAAAATTGGGGTATAGATCTAAGCAGAGAACTCTCAACAGAGTAATCTAAAATGGCTGAAAGACACTTAAGAAAATGCTCACCATCCTTAGCTATCAGAGAAATGCAAATAAAAACAACTCTGAGACATCTTACACCTGTCAGAATGGTTAAGACAAAAAACACTAATGATGACTTATGTTGGAGAAGATGTGGATGGAATAAGGGGAACACTCCTCCATTGCTGATGGGTGTCACTTTGGAAATCAGTATGGCAGTTTCTCAAAAAATTGGGAATCAAGCTACCTCAAGACCCAGCAATACTATTCTTGGGCATATATCCAAAGGATGCACAATCATACTATAAGGACATTTGCTCAACTATATTCATAACAGCATTATTCATAATAGCCAGAATATGGAAACAACCTAGATGCCCCTCAACCAAAGAATGGATAAAGAAAATGTGGTACACAATGGAGTATTTTTCAGTGGTAAAAAAATATTACGTCAGGAAATTTGCAGGCAAATGAATGGAACTAGAAAAAAAAACCATCCTGATTGAGGTAACCCAGACTCAGAAAGACAAACATGGTGTGTACTCACTCATAAGTGGACATAAAGCAAAGAATAACCAGCCTACAGTCCACAACCCCAGAGAAGCCAGGTAACAAGGAGACCCTAAGAGTCCTACATCCCCCTATACATGCATCCCCCTAGAAAGGGGAAATAGACAAGATCTACTTAGTAAATTGGGAGTGTAGGGGTAGGAGGGAGGGTGCAAAGGAAGTGGGGAGGGGAAGAGGATAGAGGGGAGGAGAATATGAGGGATTGGGAAAGTCAAGTTAGGGGAAGGACAGAGGAGAGCAAGGAAAGACATATCTTGATAGAAGAAGCCATTATAGAGTTATCAAGAAACCTGGAACTTGGGAAATTCCCAGGAACCCACAAGGATGACTCCAGCTAACACTCTAAAGCAATAGTGGACAGGGTACCTGAACCAGTCTTCCCCTGTATTCAGATTGGTGACTCCCCTAATTGCCATCATAGAACCTTCATCCAGTAACTGATGGAAGCAGATGCTGAGCACTGGGCCAATCTCCTGGAGTCCACTCATAGAGAGGGAGGAGCAATAATATGAGCAAAGGGGTCAAGACCATGATGGGGATACTCACAGAAACAATTGACCCGAGCTAGTGGGAGCTCACTGACTTTGGACTGACAGCTGAGGAACCTGCATAGGACTGAGCTAGGTCCTCTGAATGTGGGTGACAGTTGTGTGGCTTGAACAGTGTGTGGGGCCTCTGGCTGTGGAACTGTATTCATCCCTGGTTCATGAGCTCACTTTTTGGAGTCCATTCCCTATGGAAACCTTGCTCAGACTAGATACAGGGAGGAAGGTTTGGTCCTGCCTCAAGTGATATGACAGACTCTGTTGATTCCCCATAGGAGGCCTCACCCTTTCTGAGGAGTGGTTGGGTAGTGGGGTGGGGAGAACGTGGGGAGAGTAGGAGGAGGGGAGGGAGAGGAAACTGGGATTGGTATGTAAAATTAAAAACATTGTTTTAAAAATTAAATGTGAAAAAAAGAAATAAAGATATAATGAAGTGTTAAAGAATTAAACACTGTTAAGAAGGCAAATGATATTCAGATTTGATATAATCCCATCAGGAGTATTTTCCTCAAGAAACTGACAAGTTGTTTCAAAAATTCATATGGAAAGTTAACTTACACAGAATAAGGAGAATAATCTTGAAAGAATATCTGATTTCAAAGTTTACTACAAAGGAACGAAAGGATGGATATTAGGGTACTGCCATAAGAACAGATGCATACACCAATGAGACCTAATTGATAATCCAGAATACAGACATGCATAGATATCAGACTCATTTTTCACAAGTGAGAAAAGACTATCCAGAGGGAATGACTGGCTTTTGAAACAAAGTAGACAATTACATGATAAAGAATGAAACTGGAATTTTACCTGATAACACATACAAAAAAATTCAAAATGGATCAATCTTTTTTTTCTGGGTGAATTCCAGTCTGAAGGGACTAGATTGGGCACTGGGTTAGTGGGTTCTTTTTCTTTATTTGACAATTTATAGATATTTATTTAGGATATACTAATAAAACGAATTCATGGATATAGTGACAGATGGGAACTGTTTCTGTATCATATTGCTGTAAAACAACAGCTAGTTGATATCAGTAATATTAAACAAGTCATCTTTTGTTCTATATTTTTATCTTTAGTGCCCTGATTGAAGAATGATAGCTAAGAGAGTATTTCTTTGATAGTAACGGCCAAATAGAAAAGCACTAAGGCAAACTGTGTAGCCAATCAGATGCTAGCAGAGAAAATAGAAATAGAAATAGAAAATACATCTGCACAGTTTGCCTCGTTAGTGGGTTCTGAAAAGGTATAGCTATCCTTCCTGTTTCTTCTTTTACATACTAGCTTACCCTTTAACCTTCTGCCACGTTATGCTCTCATAGATACTTTCGCTGATTTTGGACCCCCCGGCCTCCAGAATTATGAGACAAATTATACAGTAGATTGTTGAAATAAGAAGTGGCGGGGCTGCGTCCCCAACACCCCGGCCGCTTGGCTAGCTTATGCCTGATATAACAACACACAAACTGTATTCATTTAAGAACTGCTTGGCCCGGCTAGTTCCAGATTCTTATTGGCCAGCTCTTACATATTGTTCTAACCCATTTCTAATAATGTGTGTAAGCACCCCAAGGTGCGCTTACCGGGAAGATTCTAGCCTATGTCCATCCTGTGTTGGAGTTGCCTGGGAGAGCTGAGCATGGCGTCTCTGCTCCCGAGCTGTCGGCTCTCTCTCCGGAAGCAGAGCAGAGTCTGACCTCACTTCCTCTTCCTCCTGTTTATTCCTCCCACCTATCTTTTAACCTATCAGGGCCAAGGAGTTCCTTTATTGCTTAACCAATGAAATCAACAGATTGATATATGACACTCCCACATCAGTAGATAAGAGCTATTTGAAAAAAAATGCACATCATTGGTCATCAGGAAAAATAGTCACCAGTAAAATCAAAGCCATCATAACCTACTACTGCACACTCACTAGGATGGCTGGAATTAAAAATCAATATTGCTAATAAGGTAAAGAAATTTGAAGCTCTATATATTACTAATTGGGATGTAAAATGTACAAATTCTTTGGAAAGTATTTTGGCAACTTCTCAAATGATTAAGCATAGTTATCATATTACTAGCAATTCCACTTCTAGGTACATACCCAAGAAAAGTAAAAATATGTAACAGACAAAATGTCTATATAAATATTTATAGCAGCATTCCTCATAATTACCATAAGATAGAAACAAGCCAAATGTCTATCATTGATCAATAGATAAGTAAAATAAAATAGTATATTTGAGCCGGGCGGTGGTGGCACACTCCTTTAATCTTAGCACTTATGAGGCAGAGGCAGGCAGATTCTGTGAGGCTGAGGCCAGTCTGGTCTACAAGAACTAGTTCCAGGACAGGAACCAAAGTTAAAGAGAAACCCTGAAGAAAAGAAACAGCCTGTATTAAATAATATAGTCACAAAACATATATACAATATAATTTCATCTACACGAAACATTCAGAATATGCAAATCTATTTGAATAGAACATAAATTAGTCGTTCGTGAAATGCAAGAGTTGAGAAAAGGGTCCAAGTTTCTTCATGAGGTAATGAAATGTTCTCTTAGTATGGTGGCAGATATCTGTATATAATAGAATCTATTGAATTATACATTTTATAGGGAAATTGTATGGCATGAGTTATATCCTATTACATTCATTTTTCCAAAGAAAAATTAAAAGTTAAAATACTAACTAGTTTGTTTGTGTGGTTGCCTGAAAGTGTACGTCACATGTCGGGGCACCTGCACAGACCAGCAAAAGCCATTGGATCCCTTAGTACTGTATTTGCAGGTGGCTGTGAACTGCCAATGTGGGTGCCAGGAACTGAATTGGGATCCTTTGAAAATCAAGAAGTATTCTTGATTGCTAAGCCACCTCTCTGGCCTCCACATTTGTTTTTCCAATTGAATTCGGTATATCCTATTGAGCTTGATTTCTTTTCCTCAGGATAATACCTGTAATTTTCATCTATATTTTTGCATGGACTAGAGACTATTTCCTTTTGTTGTTTTGCAGTATTCCATTATATGAAAATGATTCAATTTTTAAAAATATATCCTTTTGTTGACATAGTTGTTTCAGTTTTTTGCTCTTATGAATAGAAATAATGTGAAGATTCTTGTGCTTATTTTACTGAATAGATACATTTATTCTCCTTGAATATGTGCTTATGGGTGAGACTGCAAGGTCACTGCTAAATGTGTGAGTGTCAGGTTTGAGGAGATGCCACTAAACAGTTTTCCAAGGCGATTTAACCAATTGCATGCCTCCCAGCAGTGCATCCAATGATTCAGTTGCTTCCCATCCTTTTTAACAGTTGGGATTTTCAAAAGTCTTTTAAACTTTATTATCACAGGGGTGGGGCATGCATGCCTTGGTGGTGTATGTGGAGATCAGAGGACAAGTTTGTCAGTCATTTCTCTCTACCTTTCCATAGGTCCTAGAGATTGAATTCAGGTCATCGAACTTGCATGGTTGTACAGAAAATGTTTTTAATGTTTTTACCCATGGAGTCATCTTGGCAGTCCAACAGTTGGTATTTTGATGTTAGGCACTTTAATGTGTTTTCAATGTGTGGCAATGGTGGCACACACCTTGAGTTCCAGCATTTAGGAGGCAGAGGCAGGTGAGTCTGAGGCCATCCTGATCTACAGAGGGAGTTCTAGGACAGCCAGGGCTACACAGAGAAACCCTGTCTTGAAAAAAGAAGCACCCCACAAAAAAGTAGTCTCCCATGGACCATGGATTTGAACCCTTAATCCCTAGTTAGTGGTATTGTTTGAAAGTTTATGAAACCTTTAGGAGATGAAGCCTTGTGGGGAAAGTATGTCATGAGGAACAGGCCTTGAAGATTTATGGTCTTGTCCAACTTCCTGTTATTCTCTGCTTCTCATGTGATGATGAAAATATGATCAGACAGCTTTCCTCTTTGCTGACAGGAATTCTCTCCCTGTTGCCATGCCCTCCCCACCATGATGGACAGTATCTCTTTGGAACTGTTAGCCCCAATGCATCCTTCTCTTCTCTAAGTTTCTTTTGGTTATGACATTTCATCACAACAGAAGGTAATTAACACAAGGAAGCATCACATTTTGCTTCTAATTTATTTTTCCTTGATGAATAATGACATTAAGCATTGGCCTACTTGGTTATTTTCTTTTGTGATATTCCCATGTAATTCTCGCACCTATTTTGCACTGGATTGTCTTGTTGAGTTGTAGGAGTATTTTTTTTTTTTACATAGTCTGAAATTTGTCAAACTTACGTGTTGTCTTCTTCCTGTTTGTGGTTTGTACTTTTCTCAGTGGTAGCTTTTGATAATCTAAAGTCTTAATTGTAGCAAGGTGTATTTTAAATTATTTTCATATATAGTTGACAATTCTTTGCATTCTCTAGATCATACAGATATTCCTCTATGATTTTTCTTACAAATTTTATTGTTTTACATTATGATATACCATTTTTTTTGAAATGGGTTCTTATCATATTGCCCAGGATGACCCTGAACACCTGGTCTTAAGTGGTTGTGCCTTAGCCTCCTGTTAGCCATGATTACAGACTGTGCCAATGTGCTCAGCCTATCTCAGATCAATGTTTGTATATGGTATGAAGGAGGGATCAAGGTTAATGTCTTTCCCATGCTGACATTATTTTAATATAAAACAAGAGCAACACAACAGACCAGGCCCCATTGTAAAGCACTGGACATGTGTGTTGCAAATCAATTCACTACTTGTTGGCCTATTTCTGGATTCTCTGCTTTGTGATTATAAGTCCTAGAATTCTACCTATCGTTTCCACAATTGTTCTTTGCATCTCCAAAATCAATTTCATATCATTCTGTCAATTTCTGCAATTAAATAAGCTGAAATTTTGACTGGGATTCCATAAATCTATGGATCAAATTGGTAAAACCTGCTTAATAATATTTACTTTTCTAGCTTATGAACATTATACTTAATATGAGTATATACATATACACATCTATATTATCCTTATTACTTTAGGTCTTTAAAAATTTCTAATGTTTCCCCTTTTCTGTCTCTCCCCCAAAGAGGCAGCTTCTGCCTCTCCCCATTCACCCTACTTCTCCCTTCCCCTGTCTCTCTCTCCCTCTGTTTCTCTCTGATCTTCTCCCTTCTCCCCTTCCATCCTCTTCCCTTTCCCCTTCATAACCCACTAAATAAAAAAAGAAAAAAATTCTAGTGTTTCAAAAAATTTCATAGTAGAAGTCTTCTACATCTTTATCAGTTAATTTCTAAGCATTGAATGGTATTTAAAGTGGTATTTCAAAAGTTCTTTCTCTACCTTTCTTGCTAGAATATAGAAATAGAATTAATTTTGTATAATGGCCTGTATCTACTAGCCATGCCAGAATCACTTATTTTTCCAACATTAATAAAAATAAAACAGCTATCAAAAACCACATTATCAGTGCGCCTGTGCATCTATGCATATGCACACAGAGACACATGCACTAACAGTTCTAACAACTTTTTTGAAAATTTGAATTTGCTCCAACATGATAGGTCTATCAGGGAATATTAGATATAATGTAAATTAAGTGTTCCTTTAAGTTTACATTTCTATATCAAATAGTAGATGAATGCAGAGAACTACACCTAGCTGTACTATGCTGTATAGGAATCCATAAAACACATTTAAGTGTACAACTCAGATTTGTATCAGCCATCTCAGTTGACGGCATATGTTATGTGAGATATGGTCATCTATGTCTATTGCTACACATTCCCTCAGACTTCAGATACTCCTCCTTCCATTACTTCATGTTTCACAAGCTGCAATCCTTTCGACGTCCTTTCTTACAAGCAGCCATCAGGACTATTTCAAGAGAAAATGCTGTATTTA
The DNA here is from genome assembly GCF_014885135.2 of Alexandromys fortis. Classification (NCBI taxonomy): domain Eukaryota; kingdom Metazoa; phylum Chordata; class Mammalia; order Rodentia; family Cricetidae; genus Alexandromys; species Alexandromys fortis. The sequence continues at coordinate 970,954 of NW_026068052.1, read as the reverse complement.
TTGAAGTATTGATGTATTTTAGTCATTTAACATACACCAAACGCTTACAAAATTTTATTAGGTTGTTATCTTTATAAAATATGTGTTTAAGCTCTCATGTATATTCCTAACTTCATTTTCTCCACAGCTCCTGAGAATTTATTACACACATTTGCATGGTAGAATCATTTTTAGTAACACATATGTTCTCCTACTGCACAAATGACTATCTACATGCCATCTACAGTAGCATGTGCATTATTGCTAGTCTATATACCCATGAAAATCAGAGTTCTTAACCAGAGCACAGTATTGTGCATAGTATGTTTGTCTTTAACCTTGTGTCCAAGTCAAAACAGTATTTTTCAAAGTTATTTAAGTCAGAATTCTTTCTTCAGCTCCTTCAGTATGTTTGTGTGGTTAAATTTTTATATAGTCAGACTCACTTATCACAGTGTTAATTCTATGTGTAGTTCCCTCCACAATCTGGCTGATTTATTTTTATGTTATATAGTGAAATTACTCTTTATAGCATATAGTTAAGTGGGTTTTGATAGTATATACATACATATCACGGCTCCTTACAAAACATCCCTTTGATTTTATTTCTTATATTGCCCCTTTAAAGTGAATTCATCTCATGTCAAACTTCTGGCAATCACAAAAGTTATTTTTGGTTACTATACTTTCATTTATTTCAGGGTGCCAAACAAATGCAATTATCTCCATATAGATATAGTCTGTCATCTTTAACTTAGTAAATGCATTTAATATCAATTTATCACTGAACAGCATTGTATTGCAAAGGTGTATCATAGTACATTTATCAATTTCAATTTACCTTCTGGGTTCCTGATAGAATTAATTATATAAGCATATCCTAGGAATGGCAGATTGTTCGGTTATCCATAGATAACACATTCAAAGTTATAGTATATAAAACTGCTCCACTTTTATGATCTCTTTAGGGAGGCAGAACTCCCAACCAATATATATGCAGGGCAGAGAGTGTTTGCTCCACTTTCTAATACAGAAATTAAGGCTGAGAGTCAGGTATGGTGGTTCATACCTATGATTCCAGCACTCAGGAGGTTGAAGCAGGAAGAATGCAAGTTCAGGACAGTTTGGGCAAATTAAAGCTGAGAGATCAATCTTTCCATAGACAGATGTCCAGCAAACTAATGCAGACTCAGGCAGGCCTGTACTCTCAGGTGTTCTGATTCACAATCTACTACTAAAAGACAAGTAGGCGAGAGGTGTGACTGGCTAGACAGTTGGAACGAAACCCCCAGAGACTAATTTTTCAAGTATTTAGCCTGACAAAGAGAGAACTAGCAAATATTTTGAAATGGCCTTACATCAAGATGACCACAGATAATCTTTAGGAGCTAGCCAGGAGAAAGTGATCTGGTAGTCCTGGAATTATCCCAACACAATATTTGGTGGAGGCAATGGTAGCACATACCTCGTTTCTTGGCACAAGCAGAGAAATCTTCATATCCATGATTAAAAATGAATTGAAGAGTAAAATTGGTAATATTTGTCACAATGAAGATGTCATCTTCCAGTCTTAGTTTTTTGCATACTTTCATCATGAATGAGTATTTTTCTTTCATCTTCTTTTCCATCAAGAAGAGCACATTTCCCCCCTTTTTGGTTAATGTGCACTACCTTTTGCTTTGCTGTATTCTTAAACTAAATACTAATTGGTCATAAATTATTCTCTTTGTATATAACTGGATTAAACATACTAATATTTTTAGGACTTCTGTACCTATCATTCAGGATAAGGACCTCACCCAAGATAAGGACATGTAGTGTGGTTTTTTTTTTGTGTGTGTGTGTATGTATGTATGTATAATGGATACTCTTTTCTGATTCTGATATCAGGGTCATGGTAGTCTAACATCATTATGTTACTTATCTATTTTTCATATGTTTTATATTAAAATAGAATTAAATCACTTTCTCTACTCTTTCCTCCCTCTAGCCCCTTCCAGCTCCCCTCCCTCCATGTCCTCCCTACGTTCTCTTTCTCTTTGATTATGATTGTTACATATATATGTATGTGTATATGCCCCCCCCACCACTGAGTCTGTGCTTTTGTTGTTTATGAGTATATGGTTTCAGGGCTGACCTTTCTGCACTGGACAACCAATATGGTGACACATCCCTGGGAGAGGCTAATTCTCCTCCCAGAAGTCACTGGTTTCCTATAGTTCTTTGTCTAGGAGTGGGTAAGAGATATTTGTACAAGACTGCCATTACTTCTTAATATATTTGGAAGAATCTACTAATGAGATAATTTCCTTTACATAAAGGTATTTAAGATTTTATTTCTTTAACAGGCACAGAACTATTCAAAACATTTGAAACTGGCTTGTTCAGATTCTTTCTCTTTGGGCCAATTCTGATTCTCCTGTCAGGAAAAAAGAATAGAGCTTTCAAGGAATTTATTCATTTTGTCTATGGCCAACCTTATTATAGCATAAAATCCATTTTGGAAAATGTTACAAAATCTCTCAAAGATAGTACACATTCTATGGTTAATAAGTGTATTATTCTATATATGTCTCAATAGGTATTAATTGAGGCTTAGAGTTTGGGAAATCTTGCACAAATAATAATGAATATTTGTAGATCAACTACAGTACATCCTTTGATCAGGAGACACTGTGCTAAGACAACTGTATGGGAAAATATCTGGATTTACATTTGTGTATTTATAAAGGAAAGATGCAATGAGATAGAGTTAGGACTACAGAAACTTGAATGGCATTCCTGCTTGGGTCAGCCATTAAGGAAAAGGAATGGTAGTTGTCACCATATCTTGAATCTTCAATGACTTCCTCATCTCTACCTCTACTTACTGCCATTAGGGCTTTATCTCGTGTTGTTAGAGTAAGTTTATGAAACCTGTGAGGCATAATTAAAACCAAATGCTGCCCAAACTGAAGACATCTACATCAACGTCTACCAGATATTCGGGCATCTCAATGTGTTAGTGTCATTTCATGGTATCAAAAAGCCAGAAAGAGAGGGGGGGGTCTAGGTCCCAGTATCCTCTTCAAAGGCATGCTTCTAATGACTTTACTTCCTTTTTTACTAGGCCTCACTTCTCAAAGGTTCCACTACCTCCTGATAGCATCAAGCTGAAGACCAAGCTTTTTTTTTCCCCAAATGGGCTTTTCTTTTTTTTTTTTTCCAAATGGGCTTTTCTTATTTATTTATTTATTAAAGATTTCTGCCTCCTCCCCGCCACTGCCTCCCATTTCCCTCCCCCTCCCCTAATCAAGTCCCCCTCCCTTGTCAGCCTAAAGAGCAATCAGGGTTCCCTGCCCTGTGGGAAGTCCAAGGACCACCCACCTCCATCCAGGTCTAGTAAGGTGAGCATCCAAACTGCCTAGGCTCCCACAAAGCCAATACGTGCAGTAGGATCAAAACCCAGTGCCATTGTGCTTGAGTTCTCAGTAGTCCTCATTGTCTGCTATGTTCAGCGAGTCCGGTTTTATCCCAGGCTTTTTCAGACCCAGTCCAGTTGGCCTTGGTGAGTTCCCGATACAACATCCCCATTGTCTCAGTGTGTGGGTTCACCCCTTATGGTCCTGAGTTCCTTGCTCGTGCTCTCTCTCCTTCTGCTCCTGATTTGGACCTAGGGATTTCAGTCTGGTGCTCCAATATGGGTCTCTGTCTCTGTCTCCTTTCATCGCCTGATGAAGGTTAATATTCAGGAGGATGCCTATATGTTTTTCTTTTAGCTTCTCTAGGATCACGAATTATAGGCTCAATGTCCTTTATTTACGGCTAGAAACCAATTATGAGTGAGTACATCCCATGTTCCTCTTTTTGGGTTGAAGACCAAGCTTTTAACAGACTGGTTTTGAGGGGACATGTATGAACACAGTACTCCCACTATTTATCTAATTTCCTTTAAAAGAAAAACCCTGAAAGTCACACTTTTATTTCTGGGGCCGAATTCCTGACCTAGAATGTACTCTAGAAAATCCACTTGTTTGTTTAGCATACATAAAGATTAACTACAATTGCCTTTTCTCTTGGGCAATCTGAAAACAATCTTTAAGTATTTCTTAGCCATTGAGAACTCATCTCTACAGCAAAAGTAACCCATGACTGATTAAGTACTTATTAAATCAATGCAACTATCAAGTAAAGACTGCCTGCTGAAGGTATAGACATGTAATGTGAGTTTTAGTGTATAAACAGAATAGACTTTCCCCCATAAATCCAACATAACTCTTCTTAAATGTTATCTGCCATCTGTGGTATTTAGATAAACTAGAATGACTTTTTCAGTTATGGGCTAGAAGCCCATAATATATAAATATATGATATAACACACACACACACACACACACACACACACACACACACACACACACACTACTCTGCCCTGCCAGCTGAACTATATTTCTCCTGGCAGAAGATTAATGCTAGGCTTTGTTCTAAAGCTCTCCAGCAGTGTGTCTTGTTTATCTTAACCACTAACACTTTCTGTAATAAACTGTTGTTACTTTATGCCAAAGTCAAGATTTTATCACTAGAGATAAATGAAATCCAATGAAAGAATTAAAGACTTTTCTCTTATAGTTTTATAATAATAATTTTACTCATGTTACAAAATAAAGAACTTTAAGAAATTCAGTAACTAAGATTATTCTTTAGCCCCAACATTCCAAGATCTAAATTAAAAAGATTTCTATATTTCTGTGTTTGTGTGTCTGTAATTGAGAGAAGGCTTGACATTGCACTTTGAATGTGGAAAATCTTTTGTCTTTGGGGGAATACTACAAAAGTGTTCTGAATTAAAGGATGTTCTGTTCCAATTGGTTTATAGACACACATACTTATATAAATTCTTAAAATATCCCCCTTTAGACTCCGTGTGTGTGTGTGTGTGTGTGTGTGTGCGTGCGTGTGTGTGTGTGTAAACACACAGATGAATAGATGTAGAGGTTCAAGAGCAACCTTGGATGTCATCCTTAGGAGTTCCATCTACTTCCTTTTGAGAGGAAGCTTACCAATTAAACTAGACTGGCTGATCACTGAGTCTCAGGTATTTTAGTGCCTCTATGAGTTTGAATCCAGCCTGTTCTACATAGAGTTCCAGGATTACAAAATGAAATCCTGTCTTAAATAATAAAAAACTATACCTCTTTGTTAACTTTTGTAAAGTATTAAACATATATACATTTTATTTGCTCATTTGTTTTACCTTAATGGAAATTGACATAGTAATTTAATAGTATTTAAGATACTGAAAATGTAAATCTCCCTAAAACTGACTCTGTATTTTGACAAACTCTTTTTCATCAATATCTATGTTTTGTAGTATGCCATATTTAAATTATTTCAAAGTTATTTACTTAATTTAAAACACTGGGTTAATATTGAAGTTATTTAGTATATAATCATTGGATATCTACATAATTCTTAAGTAAAATTGAATATTTTCACGTTGGTTACTCAGTATAGTTTTCAGTTTATATACTATTATTTCCATTTTTAAAACAGCAATATGATTGGGTCGTGTTAATGTGTGCATTCTTCTTTTTAAAAGGATGGCAGCAGATAGGTGTAGTGGTGCATGGCTACAATCCCACACAATATCAGAAGTCTGACGCCAGTAAAAGCTCAAAGGAAGACCCTACAAAGGGAGGAGGCTGGCAAAGAGAGAAAGTGTGATACACACGTTCATAATCTCTGCTATTCTGCTATGTCTGTGTACATAAATTGTAGCCTTCAATTTTTCCTTTGAACTTGAAATTTTGAATGAAGGTTAAACATTAAACAAGTGGTTGTTAGCTTATACCTGGAATTCCAGCACCCAAGAAGCAGGACGATCACAAATTGAAGACCAGCCTAGGACACATATTGAATCTGTTTCAAAGAAGAAAGTATACAAAATAAAATCACACAAGAACAGCAGCAAACAATTCTCTCTATACAGCAAGAAATAGCAGAAATTCTATCATGCAGAATAATTAAAAATAAGCATATGCTTCTCTTTCTCACGGAAAATGAAGCTTGCTCCTGTAGAGGACAGATGTCTAGGGAGGGGTCCGTGAGTGGAGAAGAAGGCTTTAAGAGTGGGAGAGGGTAAAAGAACACATTCAATCGGAAAATGCTAAGGTAAATAGTGAGAGCGAAAAAAGTGAAATGGCTGGGTCAGGATAGAGAGATGGAGACTAGGAGGTTTAACCAAAACTAATCAAAAACAAAACAAAAATATAAGAAAACACACGCATACACACACACACACACAAGCACACACACACACACACAAGCACACGCACACACACGCAAGCCTGATACCTGGTAAGCTAATTTAAAAAATACTCCTCATAGGTTATTCAATCCCAAGTGGCTAACCCTAAACACATGTACATATGATCAATATTAACTGGATTTAGTAGGCTGTGCAGATGTGTGTAATAGTGATTAAAGAAGAGGTCATGGATTTGAGGAGGGGGCATAGGAAGAGCTGAATGGGAGAGAGGAAGGGATAGAAATAATGTAAATCTTGTACTCATGTGTGAAATCTGCAAAAATAAAAAAGTTTACATAAAAAAAAATGACTAGAGGTACCCTGAATGGATTTATAAAGCTCATCTCGGAAGCCATGGGTTATTCAATGAAATCAGCAGTGTCTGCAGTGGGCTATCCCACTGCCAGTTCTTGTTCAGAGGCCTCTACAATCCTCGAATAATATGAGCAATTGCCATTGCTGTTGGTTGTTCACCAGAACCAGATCATAAAAACCTATTGAAGACATCATGTGTCCTGTTTATAGGATGCAGAAATGCAGCTGGAACTGGTCTTGAAGCTTCCTCGCTGATGGCTAAACTGCACAGTAACCAGAAAGTACTGGGAAACATGAGGGGAGAAATATCATTAACAGTCTTACTCAGCTTTGGACCCTCAATGTTACACTCCCAACCAATCAGGCAAGAATGGAAAGCCTGCTATGGTAGTCAACAACATTTCTCAACACTTAGATTTTTATTACGTTTATTTATTTTGTGTGACTGTGAACATACCATGGCATATGGAAGTCAGAGGACACCTTAAAGGGATCAGTTCTCTCCTACCATGTGTGTCCTGGATCAAGGTCAGGTCATCAGGCTTGGTAGCAAGCTACCTTTAGCCCCCAAGTCATCTCGCTGGCCTAACAATTGCTTTTTGATTGGAACTGAAACCTGCTCCACAGAAGGGACTTCATGTCTTGTAACTATAAACCTGGTCAAAAGCCTCATGGTTAGGCAGGTACAGGCCCTAGTGAAAACAATACTGCTAATGAATATAATGTGTCCATCATATCACTATAGATCAATGCTACTCTTGGCTTTAATCTCAGAAGCTTCTCTTTGCATTAGCAATAACTACAGACTCATAATTATTCAAAGTGCTGAGAATAAGTGACTATGTAATGTTCAGCTCTAAATGTGATAACTATATTAAAACTCAGAGAATACTGCGAAGGAGAATGCAAAGAATGTAAGCACTATAGGGATGATATCTTCTGGCCATGACATGGCTTTTTGGACTCAAGTCCTTCACAAGAGTGGGTTCCATCATTATACTGTCATGATGGATAGCCCCACACTCATGCAGATACAGGCAGCACTAATCGGACTCAGTATGCTATTGAAAAATAAAAGAGAACATGAGGTTGGGAGGGGAACATGTTCTGAGAATCTAGGAAAAGTTGGAAGGGGTAAGAAGGTTGATATAAGAAAAAGCCATTGAAAACAAGTACAAAATTTTCATATAATATATGTAATTCTGTCATGGAGGAGGAGGGGCTCATGGGGTCCCATCCCTTCTTGAGGAGCTACAGGCAAACATGACTTCTGGGAGATACCTTTTTTCCCTCTCACTTACATATTTTAATCACATTTTTTTTGTTTTTGAGAATTTCATATATGAAAACTATTTATATCATTCCACCCTCAAATTCCTCATATTTCTCCATACTCCTTTTCAAATTAGTGGTCTCTTATTATTTATTATTATATATATACACACACAACAACTTATACATATAAGCTGCTGAGAGTATATGGTGTTGCTCATATTTGGGGATGGTTAAACTATGAAGGGCTTGTTTTCTAAGGAGGAAGCCTTATGAGAATTCTCCTGTCCACATGGGCATGTCATTGGTGCTGTCACTTTTTAGGTCTTTTTTTTAAGGCAGTCATATTGTTGAGATACGTTGTGTACAACTCTCCTATTACATATAGAAGATAGTATCTCCCTGAACATGTACCGGGAGACATTTCCTCTGTGGTACAACCACAGGTAAGGTGACTCATGCTGCTATAAACAAATGCCCATTAAAGCTCCAATGAGCAATCCTAACTAAACTCATTAAAGCACACGCACACAAAGGCAAGAAAGTAGAAGGGGACTAGTTGGGAAGAAGAGAGTAATCATTAGAACTGGGAGGAAAGCAAGAGAGGAAAATGTGGAACGAATGCTACAAATACATTAAATATATACATGGAAATAAAATAATTCAACTTACAATAGCTGGCAGGAATTAAATGATCAAGGAGTTGAAAGATCCACACAGTGATAACTAAAACACTTACGAAAGATATGAAAGAATATTTAAATAAATAAAACTCCATACATTCATGGGCTAGAAGACTTTAGACTATAAATATATTCATGTCCTCAGCAATTCCTACTAAAATTTGAAGACTGTTTGCCCCTCAGAATTGAAAAAGTCAATCTTTACACTAACATGGAATTTTAAAAGCCCTCCCCAACATGCCAAAAGAAATCTAGAAAGAAAAAAAATAACAAAACAACAAAGTAATAGCATTAATACTTTATTATTTCAAAAATGTTACACCCATACAGTAATCAAAACAGTGTGGTAATACTATAAGGTTATATACTACAGTGGTGGAATAGAATTAAGAGTCAAGAAATAAGCTCACTCAGCATGTATGGCTAGCTGATTTCAACAAATAGATATCAAGACCATTACACGGGAGAAGAATAATACCTTTAGCAAATGATGCTAAGGCAATTGGATTTCCATAGATAAAAGAATGAAATCATATGCCTACTATACCACTAAGCACAACATAACCAAAATGCATTAATGCCATAATTAAAAAGCTGATATTATAAAAATTATTATTAAAAAGTGGCAAATCTTTTTCTTTTTACTAGATTTTATGTTTTATTTTTAATTACATGTATACATATATATCTGTGTGGGTTATGGGCATATGAGTGCAGGTGCCTGCAGAGGTCAGAGGAGTGTGTCAGATTCCCTCTAACTGGAATTAAAAGCAGCTGAGAGCTACCTAACATGGGTGTTGGGTATTTAACCCTGGTCCTCTGAAAGAGCAGTACACACTTTTAGCTGCTGAGCTATCTCTCTAACCCAAAAGGGGCAAATATTTATTTCTTAGACTTGGCAATGTATTATTAAATGTAACACCCAAAGCAAAAGCAATGAAAGGAAAGAAGAAAAGTTGCACTTAAAAATAATTTCCAGTAGAATCAAAAACCCGTTGCCATTGTTCTTGGGAAGAGACAGAAATCTTTAATAAATAAATAAATTAATTAATTAAAAAAAATAATTTCCATGTAGTAAAGGACATTATCAAAAGGACAAAACATTGCAAATCATATATTTGACTTAAACAGGCAAGTGTTCCTCTACAAGGATAATACACAAATGATCTATAAATATATGGAAAGATGTTCAGCATCCTTAGCCATTAGAAAATGCAAACCAAACTATGACATACCACTTCATACCTACCAGAATGGCTATAATTTTCTAAATAAGCAGAATATTTTAAAGAATTGAAACTGCAATGCATTATTGGTAGGAATATAAAATGGTACAGTTGCTGTGGTAGTTCTTCAAATCTTTAGATATAGAAATATCAGGTGACCCTTTAATCTTACTTCTAGGTATATATCTCAAATAAGAAAGCCTATGTACCAATGACCATACCATCAGTAATAACAACTAAAAACAATAGAAAAAAACAAGTGCCTATCTACTGATGAAAGGATAGGCAAAAGTGATATATTCACATTGGAGTAGTAAAAAACGAATGAAGTACTAATAAATACTATAACATGAACTTTAAAATTATGTTAAGAGAAATAAGTCACAAAGGACATATATGATAATATATAAACAAACAATCTACAATGTGAAAATTCTAGAGACAGAAAAAATATGACAGCTTTCTAGGGACTTCAGGCTCAGAGAATTGGTGGTTACTGCTTAATGTGGTACACAACTTTTCTATTGGTGAAAAATAATCTCATAATACAAAATGGTATATAAAACCATGACTGACTGTAATTAATATATTGACTTTAAAAATAATTTTATTTATGTACATATATGTAGGACACTTGTATTGATGCTTGCAGTGGCCAGGAGCTATAGTTACAGGCAGTTGCAAACCTTCTGACTTGAGTACTAAGAACCAAACTGGTCTTCTGCAAGAACAGCAAGTGCTCTTAACCACTGAGCCATCTCCCCAGTCCTTCATTCTTTAGAGAAAGTTGACATATAAGCCTGTCTAGACTGGAACTCAGTATGTGGCTCACACTAGCCTTCTGCTTCAGCCCCCTAAGTGCTGGGATTTCAAGTGGGAACCACCACATCCAGATGCAATGATGCTCGATTGTACAACTTATACACGAAAATGGCACAAGTATTAAACTTATGTTCTATATGTTGCTGCAATCAAAGCTTTTCTGAAACAGTTATGCATTGTATTCCAACAAAGGATCTTGTTGGGGCTAAAGAGATGGCTTAGTGAGTAAAGACATTTGCCATACAATCCTGATGACCTGAGTTCAAACCCTGGAACCCACGTAAAAGTGTAGAGAGAAAACCAACTACACACAATCATCTTCTGACCTCCACAGCTATGCTGTGACAAGTGCATGTGCTTGGGTACATGTACATGCACATGTGTACACATACACACTCAAAACAAATAAGAATTTAGTCTTTTCTTGGATAAGATCAAAGTAAGGTATATGCACGTATAAAAATTTCACAGTGTAACCCACTGGTTTGTACATTTAATATGACTGAATAATTACAATAGAAGAAAAAATGATTTTAGTTTCCTACATTCTAATATTATTGGTGACCCTAATTAAACTGCAGATGCTATAAATCTATATAATTTATCCTCTTTTTGGAGAAATGGTCTCACTATGCATCCTTGGCTAACCTAGAACTTACTGTGTAGACCACACTGGCTTTGACTGAGTTCTGGGATTGAAGGGGTGCCATCACGCTTGGCTAATTTACCGATTTTTCAGAACCTCTGAAGTCTGAGGAATCTGCTATATATTATTGGTCAGACATTATAATTTGAACAGAGAACAAGATTCTAAATGCTCCACAAAAAAAGCAGCAGTAGGTACTGACATGTCAGAGGAGATTCGTAGAGCTTCTGAGCCAACAGCACATAGACAACTTTCAGATCTCACCAGTGGATCAAGTCAGGCTTCCCAGAAATCACTTCTGAATTTAGAAGCATATAGACGAATGGATAAAGAAAATGTGGTACATTTACACAATAAAGTATCTCTTAGCTGTTAAAAACAATGACATCAGGAAATTTGCAGGCAAATGGATGGAACTAGAAAAAAATCTTGAGTGAGGTAACCCAGACCCAGAAAGACAAACATGGTATGTACTCACTCATAAGTGGATACTAGATGTAAAGCAAAGGTTAACCAGACTATAGTCCACAGCCCCGGAGAGGCTAGGTAACAAGGAGGGCCCAAAGAGGGACACATGGGTTTCCCTGGGAAGGGGAAATAGAAGACATCCCCTGGGTAAACTGGGGATGGGAACATGAACAACGGGGTTGGGGAAGGGATAGAGGGGGAGAGTAATGAAAGATGTCTTGATGAGGGGCATTTCCGGGTCAGGTAGAAACCTGGCGCGAGGGAAACTCCCAAGAACCTACAAGGACGACCCCAGCTAAGACTCCTAACAATAGTGAGTGGAAAGGGTGCCTGAACTCTCATCTTTAATCAGATTGGTGATTACCTTAATTGTCAATAGAGAGGTTTTATCCAGTAACTTGTGGAAACAAATGCAGAGATCCACAGCCATAATGGGCCAAGCTCTGGGAAACTTGTTGAAGAGAGTGAGGATTATAGGAGCCTGAGGGTGAGGTGCAGGAGGGTGGGGAGGGATGGAGGTAGGGATTGGGTGTCAAGGTCATCACAAGGGAACCCTCAGAGACAACTAATCTAGGCTCATAGGAGCTCACAGACACTGGACAAACAGCTAAGGAGTCTGCATGGGACCGACCTAGGCCCACTACATAGTGTGACAATTGTATAGCTTGGCCTACTTGGGCACTCTTAGCAGTGGGAGTGAGGCCTGTTCCTGATTCTTTGGCAGGTTTTGGGGAACCTATTTCTCAGACTGGACTGCCTTACCAAGCTTTAATATGAGGGGAGGAGCTTAGTCCCACCTCAACTTGATATGTTATGCTTTGTTTTGGATTTGGTCCCTTATATATTTGTCTAGTAGTATTTCAGTATGGTATTCATTTGAAGTTCCTTAGTAACTGTATATGTAAGCATATATACACATATAAATACACAGACATACATCAAAGAGCCATAGATCACTTAATGATGGGGAGAAATGCACCATTATGCAAACATCATAGAGTATACTTATACATGAGAGCAATGATGTCACTAGGCAACAAGTTTACAGGCATCACTGTTGTATACTCAATCCATTTTTAACTGCTACATTGTTAAGCTATGAATGATGCATGATTTTATATACATATATATGTAGTGCAAGGGAACAAACACAGGGCCTCACATGTTAGGTACACTTTACACTGAGCATGTGCAATCCACATGTGTATTTAGGTATGTGTGTATGTATGTATATATGTATATACATTCACATATACACTTGGACTATAGATAATTAGATCTATCTCTCTATCTATCTATCTATCTATCTATTTGATTCTATTATGAGGTATTTTCTCTCCCCTCAACATAATTGGTATTTATGGCAACTCAACTCAGAAATCACAGCTACTCATCCTACAACAAGAGTCTTTAAAAAATCTTATATCAAAACCTAACAATACTCTCAATTTTCTTGGGGTGAAGACCCCAAGCTAAGTGATAGATTACCCACAAGACTCGAAGGTAGATGGAATGCCACCAGACTTATTCTTTGGATCTTTGGCTGGGTAAATGTCCTGTCCTATTTTGAAAACAATCCTTGAGAAATTCCACTGGTACTGACTAGTTTTTGATCTTTCAGGTATTATAATCTTAATCATGTCCTCCAATATCTGTTTCTTGCTTCCCTTTTTCATCTTCCTATATTCCTTTTCTCCTCTTTATCATCAACGTCTGTGTGGCATCTAAATTTTCTTTTTCACTGCTCCCTTCACCTCTATCCTCTTTCCTGTCGATATTTTCATCTTCATCCACTTCATAAATTCTTCCTTACCATTCTCATCATCCTAGTATGAAGGTATTTTCAGGATACTCTTTCATTTTGTTTTAAAAGATACTCAGGCTGTGTTTTTTCTGATTTGTTTATTAACTCCTGATTTTTGTTTTATCAGATAATTTTTATTTTACTTACATGTCTTATATTCAGATCTTTTTTGTCATTAATTCTGTAAATATTGAAATAAGCACACATAGAACAAGGTATGTTTTCTGTTCTTAAGATGTAACACATGTTTTCAGACATCATTAGGATTTTATGAAATCTTCTATAGTAGATATGTTATTTATGTCTTCTTAAATCTTGACTTTTGCTGTTTCATTTAATTAAATGGCTGCCACAGATTGAAAAACAAATCTCATGTATTTTAAGTTAATTTTTGTGCTCACCTCTTTTTATTAAAATCTGTCAAAGATATCACATATGCTCAAAAAACTCAAAAGGTCAATTATTTCTAAATCCTATGAAACATAATTCATCCACATATTAAAATATACCATGACCAAATAAACTTTATTCCAGAAAAGCAATGATGATTTAATTTTAGGAAATTTATTATTATGATTCAGTATACTGGTAGTTTAAAAGATAAACATGATTATCTCCTCAGAATCTGACAATACCCATTGACTCAAAACAATTCGAATACACGAACAGATGGACACACTATAAAAAAAATCTAAAAGCCAATATCTACTAAGGAAAACAGAAAGAACCTATTTTATAACTTCAAAATGTTTAGAGTTTTGATAACAAACTTTAGCAGTATGTAATATTTGACTTGAAGTCTACTGGCAAATAAGATAGTGTGAAATCCAATGACCTAAGAACAACACATTATGTTAGACAATAGCGACCTGCTTTTAAGTTTAATGTTATCATTCCTTAGAAAGTATTATTCTCACTACAAGCACTGTACTAAGGAGTAAAAATTCTAACATACAGCAGAGAAAAATTCTAAAAGAATAATTTTACTGGTTATGGAGTATGGTCCAAACTTCTGGTAGCCAAATTTTCTAGTGACTTTATTATTTAGATCATAAACTCTCTTCTTTTTGCGGTGTTGGGATTAAACCCAGGGTCTCATGCACAGTAGGCAAGCACTGTACTACTGAACTACATCCTCAGCATAAACTCCCTTTGTAAATGTGTTACCAAACCCAAGCCCCACTGTACCTGTTTGTTTCAGGCGATTCCAAACAATTTTGCATTTCTGGGTGTGCTCAAGTGACATTCTCAGTAACCTTGTCTATATATACATAAAAATAACAGATAATTAATCTAAATGAAAAGAACTTCATGCAAATTAATATAATTTCAAATTATATTCATTAAAATAGTTATTAGTAAGATAATAGAAAATTATTTTTAACCAAACACTTTGCAATAAGTATAGCAATACTAACTTTCAAATGTTCTTTCCTTATTGTACTAAGAAAATGAAGATTAACAGAAAATCTTGATCATTACCAATTTCTTTAACAATATAGAATATAAGAAAATCTTTCCCCTGGGTAGTTGTATGAGGAGCTCCATAAATAAGCTCTTCAAAAAATAACTGGTGAAAATTATAAAACATAATCATGTCAGGCTAGGGGTAGAGTCCAGTAGTCCACAGCTTGCTTAGCATGTGTGGCGCACTGGTTTTATGCCCCAAAACTTTGTTCTCTCTCCTCTCAATAAAATCGAATAAAATGCAATCACACAAAGTCATAGAGAATTGCCCAGAGGATATGTATTTATTTGCTCCCAGAATCCTACTAGGTATCAGTGAGCAGAGAGAGCCTATGACATATGAGACATGACATGTTTAACCCTCATGGCAGTGTGATAGAAGAACTGCTTTAATCAGACATGGCCAAGCTTCCAGGCTGGGATTCCTAGGAGGTCCAAGACTGCTGGACTTAGCCTCCACTAAGATCTGTATTAGAAATGCTCTATTACAAACAAGGACAAGTCTTCTACTCAGACTGTATTTATATTATACAACTATTACAGGGCAAAAGCAAGGCATGCTTGAATACTTGGTCTCAATTATTCTCATCTCAATGAGCTTAGAGGAGAGTTTCTATGCTGAGAGACACGAAGCAAAAGTACCAAGGACCATAAGTATTGCACAGTCTTCTACTCATAGAGCTGAATATCTGATATAAACCAAGCACTACTATCCTTATCCCTCAGACCTAAAACAGTGGCTCTACTCCATTCTTAGTAAAAGGCATGTTATGAGCTCTGAAGTTTTCCCTAAGGAGAAGGACTTTAATTAGAACAGAGCCTAGAGAAATTCAACTCCAAGGTCACTGTAAAAACTCTTGAAGATTTTGTTAGTGAACACAAGAGGGGACTGAGGTTTACAGACAAACTGGGTAAATAGGCAATTATAAATGTCCTTTTCCATTCAAAGGGGCATTATTTTAAGTGGATTACAATGTAGAGAAACGTATGTCCAAGAACACTAGAGAGTGAAAGAGCGAAAGAAGACACAATCAACTAGCAAGTAGTATGTACATTAACAGAAGGTCATTTAGAAGCTTAAAAAGGAGATCAAGCTGCACAGTACCTGTACTAAAAACTACATGAAGGTAGAAAGGAGACTAGGTGAGGAGAGGGGAGTCATCAGGAGTTGGAAGGGAAAGAAAAGTGGGTGGTGGCTGGTGAATATGATCACATTATATATACATAAAATTATCAAAAAATAAAACTGTGGTTTGAATGTGAAATGTTCCCCAAAGGTTCACTTGTTTGAACACTTGGTCCCCAGCTGGTGATGGTATTTGGAAAAGTTGTGGAATATTCATCAGGAGGAGTCTCACTGGAAGAAATGGATCACTGGGAACAGACCTTAATGTTTTATAGCCCAGCCCCACTTCCTGTTTACTGTCTGCTTCCAGACTGTGGTTGTAATGTGACAAGCTTATTCTCTTGCTCCTGCCACTCTGCCTTCTTGCCTGCTGCAGTGAGAAGCAATGTTAAATGTTGGAGGCTATTGTTCATGTTTTCACTCCCCTAGACAAGTTTGTTTGGCCCAATTTCACTAGATATGCTTGATAAGTCAGGATATATTCTTGTCCCTGATTGGGTATGAGATGGGATTCATGATGGCTGTATACAGGCAGGGGGCATGCCAAGATATCTGCTTGCCCCTTATTAGACTTGGTGGGAAATTTGATGTCCTTTTAAAGCCTCTGCAGCCGGGCGGTGGTGGCGCACGCCTTTAATCCCAGCACTCGGGAGGCAGAGGCAGGTGGATCTCTGTGAGTTCGAGACCAGCCTGGTCTACAGAGCTAGTTCCAGGACAGGCTCCAAAGCCACAGAGAAACCCTGTCTCGAAAAACAAAAAAAAAAAAAAAAAAAAAAAAAAAAAGAAGTAAAGCCTCTGCAAAGTTTGACTAATGCCCATTTTCTGGGAATCCAGGAATGGACCTGACTAGAGGCGATCCTCCTCTGGCCAGTATTTAATGAAAGATACTTCAAATTTGGCTCACAGTTGTGGTGGTCTTATTCCTGCCGGGTGTGATTAACTCT
Organism: Alexandromys fortis; assembly: GCF_014885135.2. NCBI lineage: Eukaryota > Metazoa > Chordata > Mammalia > Rodentia > Cricetidae > Alexandromys > Alexandromys fortis. The sequence goes on along the minus strand of NW_026068052.1, from coordinate 953,916 downwards.
GCCACATCTGTTTGCCATGGTAGACTGTGTCTCTCTGGAACTGTAAGCCTGAATAAAGTCCTTCTCCCTTAAGTAACATTCCTTAAGTCAGGGCATTTTATCACAGCAAAAGAAACATAACTAACAGAGAAATTGGTACTGGGAAGTGGGACTGCTATTGTGATCAACTTGACCGTGTGAATCGTAGGCCTTTGGGAGTATTTTACACCAGAAATGTGTAAGAGTTTGAAACTTTGAGCTAGAAAAGCCCTTGAATGCAGATCTTAAAGGACAATTCTAATAGGAGTTTGGAAGAACAGAAAGCATAGAATAATGTGAACTATGGAAGACTGGCTTAAGAGGTTTCGGAGGGTGATGGGGCTCTTTTTGGGCTAGAAGCCATTTAGTTTTTATTTACATAAATAATCAGGCTGCATTATGCCCTTGTCCCAAGAACTTAAGCGAAGTTGAATTTAAGTTATAGCCTAACTTGTTTGGTAGAGGATATGTCATAGTTGCTACTCACTGCTCTCATTTTAGGAAAGATAAAGTGGAATAAAAAGAAAATTTAAAATGTGAAGTTTGGTGAGGAAAGTTGTATGAAAACGTTTAAAGTTGTGAACAAAGAAAATGTAGATGATAAAGCATCTGTAATTGTTAAAGAGTTTAATTTCATTAAAAAGAAATCCCCCTTTCTGCACAGAGACAATAATGGAGGTGCCTTGAGGTTAAGACTCTGCCCATCAAAAGATCTAATGTGTGAAAATGAGAATGTATTTGAAAGGAGAAAAGATAAACTCACAATGCCAAGAGGGTTTCCTGTTCTGGAAAGCAACTGTCTAGAGAAGTGTTTCTCCAGGGTTAGCAAACAAAAGCTGATGCAATTGTGATTCAAGGGGACCAAGCTTCACCTTAAGATCAAAGGAAAATCTGGCACTGTCATTCATGTGGTAGCGGTTTTGCAGGCATGAAAGTTACAAAACTGAGAGGGTCATGAAGTTTTGCATCACAGTTCTAGAGAGCTGCTGCAACATGCTCCAGAGTCAGAGTCCCTTCAAAGAGGTCTTGAAAGGCCACTGCAGGAAGGAACCAGGACCATAAATGCCCACCGATGAATGTTGCATATATAGAGTAGAGCCGAACCAAGAGAAAGGTAGCAGAGCTGGAGGCTCAGGGCTAACTAAGCCCATTGGAACTGAGATGATTCCGTTCTGACTTACAGATGCCAGACATAGAGCTGCAGAATTCGATGTTGCTGTGCTGACTTTTGGTGTTGCTTGGTATTGGTACAATCTTTGCTTGCTACTCCATTTTAGAATTGAAATGTATCTTCTGTGCCGCTGTATGTTGGAATTACATAATTTCTTTTTTACAGAAGGTCACAGCAAAGATATTGCTTCCATTATCAGAAAATACTTTAGATTTTGGACTTTTGAACAATGTTGGGACTGTTAAAGATTACAGAAACTCCTGAAGTTGGATTGAATGCCATTAAAACATGGCCACGAACAAATGGAGACCAGGAGCATAATGTGGTTTGAATACTTAGGGCCAAATGTTTGAATACTTAGACCCTATTTGGTAGCACTGTTTGGGAAAGGTGTGGAACCTTTAACAGATTGGAGATTTGTTGAAGGAAGGTAGTCACTAGGTGTGGACCTTAATACATTATAGCCAGGCTCAATTTTCTATTCATTCGCTGTTTCCTAAGCGTGGATACAATGTGACCAGCAAGCCTTCTGATACTCCCAGCATGCCTTTCCTGCCTTCTACCATGTCTTCCTTGCCAGGATGAACCATACTGCTCTGGAACTGTAAGCCAAAGTAAACCATTCTCCCTTAAGTTGCTTTTGTCAGAAAAGCAACAGAAAACTAATATAAAAATAGAACTTAAAAAATAAATAACAGAGGACGATTAGGGAAAAGGTATGATATGAAAACACTGCCATGATATAAAACCACTGCTATCTCCTTTCAGGAAGATGGGTCAGGATGTTTTCACAAGCAATGATTACCCTGTGTGGAGTAAAAATTGAGCCACTGTACTATGGGGGCAAACAGAGCTCAATGGACTAGTCTAGTCAATTCACTAAACACTTACAAAAAGTGAACTAACAGGGGTTGGAGATAGAAATTAGTTAAGAACATGTGCTGCTCTTACGGAGGACCTAAATTTGATTTCCAGAATGCATAAAGCAGCTCACAATTGCCTGTATTCTAGTTCCCATTTCTGGCCTCCAAGAGCACCAGGCAAGTATGTAGTGCACATGCAGGCAGACATTCAAACACATAAAAAATAGAAATGACTTTGTAAAGGCCCAGATGTTAAACTAGACACATATTTCAAAGCAGCTATTTTAAATATACTTAGATAACTAAAGGAAACCACATTTAAAGAAGGAAGGTATGCTAAGAATACTCATCAAATATAGCTCAATAAAGTCATATAAATTATAAAAGTAATCAAATAGAAATTCTAGAATCAAAAATACAGTTGAACAATTCTTTAGAGATCTTGAAAGAACAATATTCAACTTCATTTGGAAAAACAAAAAAGCCAGGATAGCCAAACAATTCTGTAAAATAAAAGAATTTGGATTTAGTGATTCTGGAGGTATCACCATCTCTTATCTCAAGCTCTACTACAGAACTATAGCAATAAAAACCACATAGTATTGGCATAAAAATAAACAGGTTGATCAACTGAATCAAATCAAAGACCCAGGAATAAATCTACATACCTATGATTTTCAACAAAGAAGTCAATAATTTTCAATGCTGAAAATGCTGAAAGCATCTTCAACAAACGGTGCTGTCCTAACTAGATGTCAACATGTAGAAGAATGCTAATCAATCTATATCTATCACCCCGCACAAAACTCAAGGCCAAGTGAATCAAAGACCTCAACATATATCCATATATACTGAACCTGATAGAAGAGTCAATGGAAAACAATCTCAAACACATTGGTAAAGGAAACATTTTCTGAATAGAACACCAGTAGCACAGATTCTAATATTGACAACTAATAAATGGGATTGGATCTCATGAAACTGAAAAGATTCTATAAGGCAAAGCATACCATTAATAGAACAAAACAGCAGTCTACAGAATGGGAAAAGATCTCTACCAACCCCACATCTAACAGTATGCTGATTTCCAAAATATATAAAGAACTCAAGAAACTAGATATCAACAAACCAAATAATCCAATTAAAAATGGAGTACAGATCTAAACAGAGAATTCTTTTTTTTTTAATTTATTAAAGATTTCTGTCTCTTCCCCACCTCCGCCTCCCCTTTCCCTCCCCCCCCCCCCATCAAGTCCCCCCCCCCCCCCCGTCAGCCCAAAGAGCAATCAGGTTCTCTGCCCTGTGGGAAGTCCAAGGACCACCCTCCTCCATCCAGGTCTCGTAAGGTGAGCATCCAAACTGCCTAGGCTCCCACAAAGCCAATACGTGCAGTAGGATCAAAAATCCATTGCCATTGTTCTTGAGGTCTCAGTAGTCTTCACTGTCCGCTATGTTCAGTGAGACCTGTTTTAACCCAGGCTTTTTCAGACCCAGGCCAGCTGGCCTTGGTGAGTTCCCGATAGAACATCCCCATTGTCTCAGTAAACAGAGAATTCTTAACAGAAGAATCTCAAACGGCTGAGAAACACTTAAGGAGATAGTCAACATTCTTAGCCATCAGGGAAACGTAAATCAAAATGACTGAAATTCCATCTTCTGCCAGTCAGGATGGCTAAGATTAAAAGCACAAGTGACAAGTCATGTTTGAGAACATGTGGAACAAGAATACTCCTCCTACCTCAGGACCCAGCAATCCCACTCTTGGGAATATACCCAAGAGATGCCCAATCATACTACAAAAGCATTTGTTCAACTATGTTCATAGCAGCACTATTTGTAATAGCCAGGACCTGGAAACAACCTAGATGCCCCTCAATAGAAGAATGGATAAAGAAGGTGTGGCACATATACACTTTAGAGTTCTACTCAGCAGTAAAAAACAATGACATCTTGAATTTTGCATGCAAATGGATGGAAATAGAAAACACTATCCTAAGTGAGGTAATCCAGACCCAAAAAGATGAATATGGTATGTACTCACTCATAAGTGGATTCTAGCCATAAATAAAGGACATTGAGCCTATAATTCGTGATTCTAGAGAAGCTAAATAAGAAGGTAAACCCAAAGAATAACATATAGTTATCCTCCTGGATATTAGAAGTGGACAAGATTACAGGAGAGGGGTGGGGAGCGGGGGGGGGGGGGGGGGGGGGGCTAAGGGGAGATGGGGAGAGAGAAGGGAGAAGGGGAGGATGAGGGAGAGCTTGAGAGAATGGGATGGTTGGGATGGAGGAGGGGTGGATGAGGGAGCAGGGAAGTAGATATCTTAATTAAGGGAGCCATTTTAAGGTTGGCAAGAGACTTGATTCTGGAGGGGTTCCCAGGTGTCCAAGGAGATGTCCCCAGCATGTTCCTTGGGCAGCAGAGGAGAGGGTGCCTGAACTGGCCACACTGATGAATATCTTGCACATCACCACAGAACCTTCATCTGGCGATGGATGGAGATAGAGACAGAGACCCACATTGGAGCTCTGGACTGAGCTCCCAAGGTCCAAATGAAGAGCAGAAGGAGGGAGAACATGAGCAAGGAAGTCAGGACTGCGAGGGGTGCCTGGGACTGATCTAATGGGAGCTCACCAAGGCCAGTTGGATTGGAACTGATGAAGCATGTGATCAAACCGGACTCTCTGAATGTGGCTGATGGTGGAGGCTGACAGAGAAGTCAAGGACAATGGCGCTAGGTTTTGATTCTACTGCATGAACGGGCTTTGTGGAAGCCTAGTCTGTTTGGATGCTCCCCTTCCTGGACCTGGGTGGAGGGGGGAGGACCTTGGACTTCCCAGAGGGCAGGGAACCCTGACTGCTCCTTGGACTGGAGAGAGAGGGGGAGAGGAGTGGAGGAAAGTGGGAGGAGGAGAGGTGGAAATTTTCAATAAAAAATAAATAAATTAAAAATAAAATAAAATATATCAGAACCAATTTTAAAAAAAGAATACTTCTCCACTGCTGGTGGAAGTGCAAACTTGTACAGCCACTTTGGAAATCAGTGTGGTGGTTTCTCAGAAAACTGGGAATCAATCTATTAAAAGACCCAGCTACACCAATCTTAGGCATATAGCCAAAGGATGCTCAGTCATACCACAAAGGCATTTGCTCAACCACGTTCATAGCCACTTTACTTGCAATAGCCAGAACCTGAAAACAACCTAGATGTCCCTCAACCGAGGAATGGATAAAGAAAATGTGATACATTCACACCGTTATCACTCAGCTGTTAAAAACAATGACAACAGAAAATTTGAAGGCAAATGAATAGAACTAGGAAAAACTATCCTGAGTGAGGTAACCCACACTGAGAAAAACAAACATGGCCATTAGCTGTAAAATAAAGGATAACCATATTATAATCCACAGACCCAGAGAGGTTAGGTAACAATGAAGCTTCATGGGGGGGGGGGCATCTAGATCTCTCTGGGAAGGGGAAATAAAAGAAATTTTGTACGTGGACTGAGGGTGGGTGGGGATGGGAACATGAATGATCAGGTGAGGGTAGGAAGGGAGAGTACTGAAAGAGACTACTGGAAGGAAGAGGCATTTTAGGGTCAGGTAAAAACCTGGCACAAGGAGATCTCCCAGGAATCTACAAGAAAGACCCCATCTTAGCAACAGCAATAGCAGGTAAGTAGCCTGAACTGGCCATCTCCTGTGACCAGATTGGTGCCTAGCCCAATAGTCAGCAACTGATGGAAACAGATGCAGACCCACAGTCAAAAACTGGATGGAGTTCTGAGAATCCTACAGAAGGATTGTAGGATTAAGAGGGGTCAAGGACATCACAGGAAAACTCACAAGAATCAACTAACTTGAACTCATAGGGGCTCAGAGAGACTGAACGGACAACCAGGGGGGCCTACATGAGACTGACCTAGGCTCTCTGCTATATGTTACAGCTGTGTAGATTGGTTCTTCTGTGGGACTCCTGACAATGGGAGCAGGGGCTGTCTCTGACTCTTGCTGGCTTTTGGGACCCTATTATCCCGGGCTGCCTTGCCTAGGCTTAATACATAAAGAGGTGCTTAGACTTACTGCAACTTGATATGCCATGCTTTGCTGATGCTCATGGGAGACTTGCCCCTTCCTAACCAGAAGGAGGAATGGATTGGGGGTGGGAAGAGAGAAGGGATGTGGGGAAGGATTGGGAGGAAAAGAAGGTGGGGAAACTGCAGCAGGGATGCAAAATAAATAAATCAGTTTATTTATTTAAAAACTACAGTTGAAATTCAAATTTGTGAGAAAAGCAACATTCAGTGTGAGTTGACAGAAGCAGCAACCAGTAAACAAAAATGTTTTTAAAAGTGATTACTGAGCTGGAGGGACACCTTAGAAGTAGAATGTGTGCTTAGCATGTACAGGTCTTGGGTTCAGTCTCCAGTACCAAAACTAGCAAATAAAGCCGTTATATTATTCATTTAAGCTGTACACACACACACACACACACACACACACACACACACACACACACACACGTGCGCGCATGTATGTGTATACTGTTCTATTACTGGACTTCTTATACATAGAAATGTAATACACTTAACAATAATAGCACAGAAGAGGCAGGTGGGAGCAAAGCTGTTTTCAGAGAAGGAAATGAGGCCATATGGTAATTCAAGGCCACAGGAAGAGGTGAAAAAATTGAAATGGTAAACAAGAAAAATAAAAAAAACTATAATATAAACTTCCTTAATTTCTTCAAAAAGCATACAATTATATAAAGTAGTATTATAAGATACATCTGCTATGCTTGAAATATATAAAAAAGTAATATGTGTAATAGAATAAAAAAGGGAGAAAGAACCAGAATTAACATGAATAGCATTTCTGCATCATACTAAAATTGAATTTGTAATACAAAGTAGTCAGATAAATTAAAATCTACATTTTTTTATTCCTAGAGCAATCATTAACAACAATCCCCCCCCCCGTGTATTCAATGCAAAAGAAAGTAAACAATGAGAATAAAGACACATGAGTGGTTAAGAACACTCCATGTTCTTGCAGAAGACCCAGGTTGGGTTCCCAGCACTCACATCAGGTAGCTCACTACCCCCTGGAACTACAGTTCCAGGAGATCTGATGCCTTCTTTTGCGCTTTGTGCACATATACATAAATAAAAAATAAGGAAAATACATGTGAGACAAAATAAAATGGTAGAAGATTTGACTACAAAATAATATCAATTGTCAATGTGTTAAAACTATGAAATAAGAGACAGAAGTTGCCACACTAGTTTAAAATATAATTTATATTCTTCCTATAGGAGATAAGCACCATATCTAAAGACACAGGATGAAAATAAAAGGATGAGAGCTAGGCATGGTGGTGCACTTGGGAGGCAGAGGCAGGTGGATTTCTGTGAGTTTTAGGCCAGCCTGGTCTACAAAGTGAGTTCCAGGACAGCCAGAGATGTTACACAGAGAAAACCTCTCCCAAAAAACTGAAAATAAAAAGATGAAAAAAGACTATGAGTTAGATATTTTAACATCTCTATAAACAATAAAACTAGGAAAAACATCATCAAAGGTATATAATATTTAATACCCATAAAATATATACCTAAAAAATATAATCAAACATGCCATCAATCTAATGTCAATATATATGCTCAAAATGAAAACATTCACACAAATATTTGTATGTTTATTAAGACTTCATAATTTTTTAAAAATGTTTTATTTTATGTGTATGAATGTTTGTTTGCATGCATGAATGTATATGCTTAGATGCTTGATATCCATGTGGTCAAAAACAGGGAGTCAGATTCCCTGGATCTGGAGTTACAGACAGTTGTGAGCCATCATGTGGGTGTTGGAAATAAATCTGGGTCCTCTGCAAGAGTAGCAAGTGCTTTTAACAAAAAAAAAAAAAAAAAAAAAAAAAAAAAAAAAAAAAAAAAAAAAAAAACAAACAAAAAATAAAACAAAACAAAAAAAAACAAACACCATCTCCCCAGACTTGAGATATTATTAACAATATTTGAAAATTGGAAACAACCCGAGTGTCCATCAATGAACGAGTGAATAATGAAAATGTGCTTTATCCAGACAACACAATGTTATTCAGCTATAAGGTGTGAAATACTAATCCCTACTAAGAAACAGAGAATCTGAACCTTTTATTTATTTATTTATTTATTTATTTATTTATTTATTTATTTTTGTTTTTACAAAAGGATCCAATCAGAAGACTACAAGTCTTCAGTTTCTCTCCTGCCTGCCAATTCCCAAATAGCCACTCAGAGGCTTAATATTACTTATAAATGCTTGGATAGCTCAGGCTTGTTACTAGCTAACTCTTACTCATATTTCTTACCTATGCTTTGGCACTTGGCTCATGACTTGTTACCTCATTTTCTATATGTCCTGCTTCCTCGGCAGCTGGCTGGCATCTCCCAGACTCTGCCCTTCCTCCTCCCAGAGTTCTCTGTGTCTGGCTGTCCTGTCTTTACTCCTTTCCTGGCTACCAATATGTCAGTTTCTTTTTTCTTTTAAAAACGTGTTGCCCAGGCTGGCCTCAAACTCGTGATCCTCCTGCCTCTGCCTCCTTCAGCAAATCCTACTGGCATGTGCCTTCACAACTGGCAGTATGTCAGTTTTTTATTAACCAATGAGAGTAATACATATTCACAGTGTACAGAAGGATTATTTCACATAGAAGTGATAGGATTAAAGGGTAGGTTATTGAATCTACTTTAATTTAAAAAATATTAATTTTAAATATTTTACATTGGTATATATTTTGTTTTATTAATACAAATTTAAAGTTAATTTTGTTACACTGTATATGTATTTCTATTCTTGTTTGAGATATTATGTTTATGCAGCTCATTTAAAAATGTAATATATACTTAATAAATATAGATTAATAGTTATTTTAATAGTCAAATTTATAGTCATGTTAGATATGCTTTCAATGTCATTCTAATTAATCTTTACCAAAAAATCAAGAGTCAGATATCGGGGTAAGAACCTGGAAGATCAGAGGAGCAGGAAGTAGCTACAAGTTGCCTCCTACCTCTACTGCTCTTCCATCCAAAAGAACCAAGATGCTCTCTCTGTCCCACCTTACTACTTCTTGTCTCCTCTCTGTCTACAGTCCTCCAAACCTCTATGGTTAATTTAGGTCAGTTAGTGGATAGCTCTGTCCTCTGACTCCAAGCAATTTTTTTTAATTTTTATTTAAAATATTTTATTTTCATTTTACATACCACAGTTCCCCTTCCCTTCCGTCTTCCCACTCCCATGGGGAGTAAATAAAATCTGGCACATTAAGTTGAGGCAGGACCAAACCCCTCCCCCACCATGGAGACTGAGCAACATATCCCTCTATAGGGAATGGGCTCTAAAAAGCCACTTCATGTAACTAGGGGTAAATCCTGGTCCCACTGCCAGTGGGCCCACAGACTGACCAAGCCACACACTGTTACTCACATTTAGAGGGCCTAGTTCAGTCCTATGGAGGCTCCCCAGCTATCAGTCTAGAGTCAGTGAGTTCCTACTAGCTTGGATCAGCTATTTCTGTGGATTTCCCCATCATGATCTTGACCCTTTTGCTCATATTATCCCTTCTTCCTCTCTACGGCTGGACTCCAGGAGACCGCCCCAGTGCTTGGCTGTGGATCTCTGCCTATGGTTCCATCAATTACTGGATGATGTTCTATGATGACAGTTAGGGTGGTCATCAATCTGATTATAGAGGAAGGCCAGTTCAGACATCTTCTCCACTATTGCTTGTAGTTTTAGCTGGGGCCATCCTTGTGGATTCCTGGGAGTTTCCCTAAGTACCAGGTTTTTCCCTATCTCCGTAATGGCTCCATCTATCAAGATATCTCTTTCCTTGCCAAGCAAGCTTTATTTGTCAGAACACAATCAAAATACCACATATTTCCCCATTTTTCTAAATAAAAAGCAAAGATTTTAATTAAGATAGTAAAACTATATACAATAAATAGAATAACTATGTACAAAATATACAGATAAGAATTATATTAACAATGTCCAGTCCATTTACCGTTGACAAATTCAGAGAAAATATTGCATTGTCTATCCTATCTTGGTGAGTTTAAAGTTTGTTTCTTTTGGGGGGTAGAGTGAGGGATATGTCAGCCAGCTGCTGAGGAAGCAGGATGTAAAGAAAATGAAGTAGCAAGCCATGAGCTACATGGCGAAGCATAGATAAGAAATATGAGTTAATTTAAGTCTAAGTGTTAGCTAATAACAAGCCTGAGCTATCAACCTGTCATCTTTTCATTAACCAAAGAGAATAATACATACATATTCACAGTGCATAGGATTATTCCACAGCACAAGTCATATTATTAGATTTACATAAAAAGCTCGCAATAGGCAAACAATATGGACAGAAAGTAGATTACTGATTGCTTAGAGCTGGTGACAATGATGAGGAGTACCAGCTAATGGGTAAACAAATTCTTTTTAGAATGATAAAAAGATTCTAAAGTTAGATTTTGTTGATAGTTGTACAGCTCAAAATATACTAAAAAGTATTAAAATGTACACATAAATGGATGGTTTGGGATGGAGATAAAGCTTGGTGGCAGCATATGTGCCTAGAATGCAGAGGCCCTGAGATTAATTCTCAACAATGTCCAAAATCAAAACAAATGGGTGAATTACATACAGGATATATGAATTATACCTCACGAAGTCTATTAAAATTTAGATGGAAAGATCTCCCAAGTTCATAACACAGTAAAAATGGCCATCCTACCAAAAGCAATCTAAAGATTCAATGTGATTCCCATCAAAATCCCAACACAATACTCTAAAGTCCTTGAAAGGACAATTTTCAGCTACATATAGAAACACAAAAAATTTCAGAATACCTAAAACAATCATGTATGATTAAAGAACTGCTTGAGGTATTAATCCCTATCCTCAAATTTTACTACAGAGTTATAGTAACAAAAACAACATGATATTGACACAAAACAGAAATCAAATGAAAGATCCAGACATATCCATACACCTATAGACACCTGTTTATGTAAAGAAGCCAGAAATATTATTACTTTGGAAAAAAGACAGCGTTGAAGATGCTGATCAAACTGGATGGTTGCATATAGAAGGATCCAAATAAATCTATACTTACCACCCCACACAAAACTCAACCCAAAATGGATCAAAGACTTCAATATAAAACCAGATACATTAAGCCTTATAGAAAAGAAAGTTTGGAATAGCCTTCAATGCATTGGCACAGGAGACAACTTTCTGAACAGAACACTGAAAGCACAGGAACTAAGATAAACAATTAATTAACGGACCTCACAAAACTTAAAAGCTTCTGTAAGATAAAGAACACTCATATAGACAAAGCAGTAATGTACAGAATGGGAAAAGATGTTTACCAACGCCATATCTGATAGAGGGAAAATATCAAAATATATAAAAAAAAACTCAGAAACTAGGTATTAAGAAAATTATTCACTTAAAAAAATGGGATATACATCTACAAGGAGAATTCTCAAAAGAGAAAACTCAAATGGCTGAAAAGTACTTAAAGAAATGTTCAACATTCTGAGTCATCAGGAAAATGCAAATAAAAACTACTTTGAGATTTCATCTTATACCTCTCATAATGGCTAAGATCAAAAACACAGTGACAGTTCATGCAGGAAAGGATGTGGAGTAAGGGGAACATTCCTTCATTGCTGTTGGTACCATAAACTTGTTGGCAAAATTTCCCACGTGTCAACTTAATCTGTCTGTATTCATTGGGATAGATAGTTTAACGTACCCAGACTGAACTAAAAAGGAGTAACTTTTAAAAAGTTCCAAGTATCATGAGGAGAACATGTTATATTAGTTTCTTTTGTCAGTTCTGTTATAAAGAAGCAACTTACGGAGCAAAGAGTTTATTCTGGTTTACAGTTTATGAGGAAACAGTCCATCATGTTGAAGAAGGCATGGCAGCAAGGGCAGGAGGCAGCTGGTTACACTGCACATCAGAGGGAAAGCAGATAGTGCTGGATGCTGGTTCTCAGCTACTTTTCTCTTTTTAATGCAAGTCTGGGACCCCAGTTTATGGTATGGTATTACTCACATTTAGGGCTGGTTCTCCCACCTTAGTTAACTAATCTAGGCAGTCCCTCACAGATCTGCCCAGAGAGGCCTGTCTCTTTGGTAATTCTAGGTCCTGTTAAGTTGGCAACATTAACCATCACATGGTACTGTTATTTTCAGTAAAGCAAAAGTGCTTATAGAGAATAAAATTACACCTACCTTTATTTTTTTAAAAAGTTAAATTCTTGCCTAGTTTTTCACTGGGGAAGTCAGATTATTTTCTTCTCTATTCTTTTTTAATGGAAAAGATTTCTTACAGGGGCTCATTTACCCTCATGAACAAGGACATCTCTGTATGTCTAGTATCTAGTAAGAAATTGATGTGCAAATTTTTTCTTTTAATTCCATGTGTATAAATGTTTTGTTTGTGTAACTTGTGCATGCCTGATGCCCATAGAAGATAGAAGAGGAACTTTGATCCCCTTGGAACTGGTGTTACAGATGGTTGTGAGCAACCATGAAGGCGTTGGGAATCAAACCTGGATCCACTGGGAAAGCAGCCAGTGCCCTTAACCACTGAGAGATCTCTCCAGCCTCTCAAATGCTTTTTGAGCTGAACTCAAAAAAGGAACACAAAGAAATGTAACAGGCCTCAGACCTTACTATGTCCCCCAGATCTTAGCACAACTGACTCCATGATTAAAGAACCATTCAGGCTATAAAACTCAGCACATAGACAGTACTACCTGTCAAAACTAAAAGAAAGATCTAATCCATCAAAGTCCACAGTTAATAGGAAAGCCTGTAAATGTACTAGCCTTGTTTTTTGGCTTCTATAGTTATGCTTTTGGTTAACTATTCTTGGTAAATGAAATATGTCAACTCAGAGCATGGTTTTTGTACTTAAAAGCTCACCCCGAAAACGGCTCGGGGCTCCACTGCAATCCTAGACACCCAGTGTAGTCTCCAGCCAGTAAAGGCTTTCTATTGGCTTAAATACCATGGTGAATACCTCACAAGAAACAGACATATGATGAGAGTTTATTCTAAATTTAAAGAATAATATGAAAGAAGTGATTAACAGAAGATAGAGGGTAAAGAGCAAAATGGGCTTTAAGCCTGTTGGAGAAATGAGAACCTAACAAGTATGGGAAATTAAGGTGTTTTCTTTTTATAGGCAAGAGAAATCAAGCAGAGAGAGAACTCAGGTGTGTTTGACTTCTTGACATTGTAACATGACATTGTCATTTACAAAGCTGTGCTGGAGAACCATGTGGTTGAGTGAAAAAAAAATTAAAAACCCTCATGTTTCAAGTACGTTTACAATTTTTCACTGGGCTGCATTCATAGCTATCCCGGGCTGCATGTAACCAATGAATTGTGGGTTGGAAATGCCCCATTAATTCTTAAAAATCAAACAGAAAGTGATAATTATATGACTGGACAACTTTCTTTGAAGAAGGAAGAAGGTGTGTGGGAGATGGTAATTCTGGTAGCTCCTAAAAAGGTAGGTTTAAGAGTGGAGGTAGCATAGAAGAGAAAGTGGGAAGTACACTTGAACACATTGGCACAGAAGACCACTTCCTAAATACAACCCCAGTAGCACAGACACTGAGAGAAACAATAAATGGGATCGCCCAAGACTGAAAAGTTTCAGTAAAGCAAAGGACGTGGTCAACAGGACAAAACGGCAGCCTACAGAATGGGAAAAGATCTTCACCAACCCCACATCAGACAGAGTTCTGATCTCTAAAATACATAAAGAATTCAAGAAATTGGTCATCAAAAGAACAAATAATCCAATAAAAAATGGAGTATAGACTTAAACAGAGAACTCTCAACAGAGGAATCTAAAATGGCTGAGAGACACTTAAGGAAATGCTCAACATCCTTAGCCAGCAGAGAAATGCAAATCAAAACAACTCTCAGATTCCATCTTACACCTGTAAGAATGGCCAAGATCAAAAACACTGATGACAACTTATGCTGGAGAGGTTGTGGGGGTAAAGGGGACACTTCTGTATTGCTGGTGGGAATGCAAACTGGTACAGCCCCTTTGGATATCAGTATGGTAATTTCTCAGAAAATTAGGAAACAACCTTCCTCAAGACCCAGTAATACCCCTTTTGGGTATATATCCAAAGGATGCTCAATTGTGCCACAAGGACATGTGCTCAACTATGTTCATAGCAGCTTTGTTTGTCATAGCCAGAACCTGGAAACAACCTATATGCCCCTCGATGAGGAAAATGTGGTACATTTACACAATGGAGTACTACACAGCAGAAAAAAATAATGGCATCTTGAAATGTGCAGGCAAACAGATGGAGCTAGAAAACATCATATTGAGTGAGGTAACCCAGACCCAGAAAGACAATTATCACATGTACTCGCTCTTAAGTGGCTTTTAGACATAAAACAAAGAAAACCAGCCTACAATTCACAATCCCAGAGAACCTAGACAACAATGAGGACACTAAGAGAGACATACATGGATCTAATCTACATGGGAAGTAGAAAAAGACAAGATCTCCTGAGTAAATTGGGAGCATGGGGACCTTGGGAGAGGGTTGAAGGGAAGTGGAGCGGAAGGGAGAAGAGCAGGGAAAGTATATAGTTCAATAAAAGCAATAAAAAAAAGAGTGGAGGTAGGTGTTATGGCTAACATCTGTAATCTCAAAGAGGATGAGGCAGGAGGACTATCATGAGTTTGAGGCCATATGGTGTATAATTTGAAACCTTGTATCATAAAACCTATTAAGAAAGGAATTGAGCATGGAATTCAGGCAAAGGTAATCTTATGTCTTGTTAGACATAAGATAATGATGACATATTTAAGCAAATGTAATTGAGTGAAAAAAACAAGCTACGGAAGTCGGTTCATTTGGCTATAAGACTCTAGAAATAGATGAGTTCTTTCATAGCAAATGTGTGAAAGGAAACAAAAGTAAAGGAAACACTTTGATTGGTCATATATATAACCACAGAGAGACAATGAAGATAAGTATAAGAACAGATTAGGAATTAGTCCATGGGAAGGGGCAGCTAAAAAGAAGAGGCTAAGTCAAATGTAACCTGTCCTTAGGAAGGAATTGACCATTATAAACCTCTGAAATCAAAATACTTATAAAATGGAGGAAAAGATTTCCTAAAGGGGAATAAAAATAAATGTGTCAGGGAAAATAAAGAGAGCAAACAGCACACTTAACCCTCAGCTGTTCTCTGAAGATTGAACACTACCTGCTCATAAGTTGTTGGAGCTTTTCTTCCTTGCTCTAGATCAGCTGCAGCTGCTACGAGTAAACATGTTTTCTGTGCAATCAGTAGTCCTTGATCATAAGGACAAAAAAGGGACAGCTGATAAGAAAAAAACACAACATCAATGAATGCGGAGAATTCTGTCAGCTGAACACAATCAGAATCAAAATCAGCAACATCTTGTCTGAATGAGAAAATTCTGCAGGAAAACCACATGTTGCCATAAAAATGATACAGACTATCACACTGATTTACAGTTTTAATTTTATATTACTTTTCATTGTCTTTAGTACCTTCCTGGAGATAAAAAGCTTCTCTTCTTTAGTTGTTTTCTCAATGACAGCTGTCATTAGGCCCTGAATGCCTATCTAGCAATTTACTTCTTGGGTGATGCTGCCATTTATAGATGATTTTCCCCCTGGGAAGTAGTTTTTCCTTTGTACTGAACAGAGCCCAAATCAGTACTTAAATTGTTATCTTTGAAGAGGACAATGTCAAATCCTGACAGGCATTAAACTTAACCTCATCATTAAACCTTGTCCTCTAGTTTTCGGAAATTCTGAGCTTTTTACTATAATAAAACTCTAAGCCACTTTGATTTCTACAAGTCAATCTTGTACAAGCATCACCACAAATGTCAAAGCTGAAATGGACTTATGCCATCTAATTAAAACTGCATTTATACAGAAACGTGCAGAACTTGCAGACTTTTTTTTCTTTTTCTTTCTTTTTTTTTTTTACTGGTACTTGGGATTGGGTTGAGCCCAGGACCTTGTACATGCTAGATAAGTATTCCACCACTGAGAAGCATCCCCAGTCCTCCAAAGACTTGCTTAATCTTCCCAAACATTTAGGGATAACAATCATGACCTTCACTGAATAAATAACATTTAAGTTGTCCAATCTCTTAGGTCTCGGGTTACTTAAGGTGAGGGAACTGTGCTCTTTAGTTCATTCCAGCTCGAAAATTCAGAACATTGACTTGGTCTCAAATTGTCTGATGAGTTATATTCTGTAACCCCTCTGCTTTCATTCCCCCACCAGTATTTGAACCTCTTTCTAACTTTTTAATGTCTGATTTGGAGGTAAATGACTATTTTTGGGTGCTTAAGAGAGAATAATAAATTCACAAATTCTTACATATAGAACCTGCTCCAGAAAAAAAAAAAGGACACTCAAACTTCTCATCTCCCCTTTCAACCCGTGCTGTTCACAGGTGCTTATACTACACTTCTACAGGTGTTTTATGTGACCTTTCCAAACGTGTTGGTAGCTGGTAACATTGGAGCATGCCCATTCTAAAGAGACTTCTGTTTAAACATAGGACCATGGAACTCTGTCCTGACAAAGGGAATGGAATAGTTCTGTAATGTTTGTGATGAAATTTACCTTATAAGAAACCATGAAAAAGTTTTTCATTGTCTCTCGATCCTTCGCAGACTGCAGAGCTAAGTTCCAAGCTGAAAGTTAAGATGAATATTATAATTGTGAAAAATTGACTGCTTAGTCTATATCACCATAATCTCTACTGTCAACATTTTCAATACTAATTTACTAGAAAAGGGGTTCTTGGGATTAATTATATTTTACTTAATTTTTTAAGTTTAAAATTAATTAAAATGAAATTAAATAGGTAAATAAACTATTTTGTTTTTGGAAAAAAAATTGACTTTATGTTTGTGGAGAAACTTTTTGCCAAGAAATTTAGAGGTTTCTATCACTTCTAATCATCCATTCTAAATCAATGACAAATGAGGTACTGTTTAATTTTTTAAGTTTGAGAAAAGAATACAAAAAGAATTCTCAGTAGTAAATCTATCTATCTAACCACATACCTCTCTGTAACAGTAACAAAGAAACAGGTCATGAATTTGAAAGGGAGTGAGATGTTTGTGGAGTGGAAAATGGGAGAGGTTGGAGGGAGAAAGGGGAGAGGGGAAATGATGTAATTATATATTAATTAAAAATACATGCAAAGAAGAGAGTCTCTAAGTGGTAACCGAAAGTCACCAAGTCACCAAAAAAGAAGTTCAAGCTTAGGAAAGATCAGAATCTACTAAAATCAATGGCTAGAGTATTTATGAAGCATTTTCTGTTTTCCAAAGTTTAGTAGAAGCCCCAAGTAGGTAAAACAAGGTGAGTGATAAAAATACCGTTATCTTTTCAAACTTTTAAAAGGTCAAAGTCATTAAATATTTATATATTTTAAATTTCCAAATTTCTTAGAATTCACACTATTTGCCCTTTTGCCCAGATGAAATCCTCAAGGAATCCCATAAAACAGGACAGGGTTCATGTAGAACCAGTTCACTCTGTGATACTGTTAAGTCCTTAACTGCCTCAGTAATTTTTATATCATTTTCATTAATTAAAGTCCAGAAAAAGAAAATGGCACAATTATGAATTGTGTCATTTAATGAACTGTAATAAAATAAACACATATCCACACCAAGAAAGGTTTTGGTCATTCCCAGAAAACTGCAAGCTCCCTTCAAGTCCAGGATCCCTTTTTATGGTAAACACTACCTTAATTATTTTCTCCAGATTATATTTTTAAAAATTATTTTCATATTACTTCCATGATAAAGTCATAGAAACGTCTACACACATGAATATAATGCACACTGACCCCATTTTCCCTCAATGTTTTTCTTCCTTACCTCCTAAACAGATCACCATTTGATTTTTAACACTGAATCAGTTTTGCCTTTTTTAACTGTGCATAAACTGAATCATGCATTATGTACTCTTTAACGTCTGGCTCTTTTTATTCAACAATATGTTTCTGAGATGTATCCATATTGTTGCATGTAGTTTATTTTTGGTGGATCACATCAAAGAATAAGTTCAGCTTTCTAGAGCAGGTTTAGGAAAATAATTTGGAAAATAAAAGTTATAGTTCATCATTTTGTTTTTGATCACTCTCCACAGAAAAGAAAATCAGTATGGAATACTTTGTTATGTGTGAGATAAATATACTCTTTCATATAAAATCCTTAATAAATGATCCTACATAAGAGATGATGCATTTCTATTTTACACACAATGAAACCAGGATTCAGCAAGTTATATACGTATACCAAAGGTTCAGAAGAAAGAGCCCGTGCTATAATAGAATGGTATAATGCCCACAGATTTTCTTTTACCTATTTTTCTGAACCAATTGGCATCATTAACTCTAGAATCCAAAGTCGAAGGATCTTCATCAAACCACTGATAAAATTTCAGGAGTGCTGTATCAAATAGGAAAATGGGATATTTATCTTACATGCTAGCAAAGTTCTTAATCATCCTTTAAGATAGTATGAACCTAGAAGGTTCATTTCTGTATATATATATATGATTGCATATCAAAAATAATCCAAGCGAGAAAAAGCATTACTATGTTTCATGAAAGCATTAACTCAAACTTTGAGGGAACAAACATATCTTTAGAGAGGATTATAAATTTAATTATTACAATTATTCACTACTTGAGGCACATAGAATAAAGAGCAGGAATAATAAGTAAAATGCTAAAATGATGCTTAGTATACATGAATCTCTGGGTTCAATCTCTGGCACCAAACAAAACACCCTCAAATAATTCATAGTATCGGTGGGCTGGCATAATATTTCCTTAGCGTCCACAATAAGTATAATATAGAACCAGAACATGCTATCACCACAAGAAAGCATTTATTACTCACCCCATGCTCTTCTCAGAAAAAGAATACCAACCAGTAAAGTTTTCTTTGAAAAGCTTTGGCTTTGAGTCATTTTGCTATGTTTATAATCCTGTATTTGAATATAAAATTCAACTATTGTTGTAAGTAGATTAAAGTTTCTAAGATACAGACTTTTGGGTGTACTCAGAAATGACATATCCTTTGAGTAGAAGGGATACCACCAAATAAAGCATGGTGCTGGTACAAAGAATGTGGTGTTGCTAGATCCTAGTTTATAGAAGTGGCCAGGAAAGATTA
Source organism: Alexandromys fortis (assembly GCF_014885135.2). Lineage (NCBI taxonomy): Eukaryota > Metazoa > Chordata > Mammalia > Rodentia > Cricetidae > Alexandromys > Alexandromys fortis. The sequence goes on along the minus strand of NW_026068052.1, from coordinate 934,557 downwards.
TGCGTAGGTAGAGGAGAGGAGACGACACTGACTTGTGTAAATAGACAACATAAGAGAACGAACAATTCAAGTTAGATTAAGAAGGCACAAAACAACCAGCAGTGCTCAGAGAATTTCATTTGTCATGTTCAGTTTTACATGTTCAATTATAGGACAGGAAATTAAAAGGGAAGGAAGGATGAGGGGGAGGGAAAGAGAGCAGGAGGGAGGGAGGGAAGTATCTTTAAAACAAATTAGGATAAAAATGTACTAAAATCACATTTAGAAGTAGATGTTAGTAATGGCAAACATTTCCCTTTTTGTGGATAAAAAACTAAAATAGTTCCCTGTGGTAAACATTAATAATGAACATGAAGTTTAAAATATTAGAGTCAGTATGTTCAATATATTGGGAGAATTCAAGAGAGGATAGAGGCAAGATGAAGGATTGAAAATAGTAAGGACATAATTACCTGTGTTCAAGTAAGTCAAAAGTTTGTCCATTTCTTTCTTTCTAAAAATTGAAGAAAAGGGAGTTTTTTTTTTATTGAGAATAGGAAAAAAAAAGTTTCCGCCTCCTCCCAGCCTCCCATTTCCCTCCCCCTCCTCCCACTCTTGTCCCCCTCCTCCTCTCTTCTCCCCCTCCCCCCACTCCTCTCCACCTCCCTCTCCAATCCAAAGAGCAGTCATGGTTCCCTGCCCTGTGGAAAGTTGATGTTCACCTTCCTAGAAAAGGGAGTTTTTATGTACTAAACCTTTACTGTAGAAAATAATTGAAAGAAACACTGTGTCTGAGAATTGGGCTAAAAATGACAAAATGTACAGTTTCTAGTTCAATGATAATCTAGGACTCCAGCACATACCCTCCGCTGTCTGACACGGTCACTCAGACCAGTGTACTTACACTTTTCTCTCTATTTCTACTATTATCAGCGAATGATTTCAATAACTGACAAGCTTTCATATTTGGGAGCAGGTAGTGACCTCTGGGATTTATAAGCTCTGCTTCCTTTCTAAAGGTTTATGTATTTTATGTATATGTGTGTTCGCCTGCATGCGTGTATGTGTACCACATGTATGCAGTGCCTACAGAGGCCAGAAGAGCACATCAGATCCTCTGAAACTAGTTACTGGTGGTTGTGAGCTGGGAACTGAACCTGGGTCCTCTGCAGGAACAAGTGCTCTTAATTGCTGAACCTCCTCTCCAGGCTGTCTGTTTTTTCTGTGTGTGTGTGTGTGTTTTGTTTTGTTTGTTTCAGGACAGGGATTTGAATCTCTGTCTTAAGTAAAATTGTATAGAGGCCTAATGTCTAAGAAAAAGTAACGTTTAGGGGTAGAATACTTGTCTCAAATGAGATGCTTTAGATTCTGTCTCCAGTACTGAAAAGAAGTGGAGGTGCTCCGAGGGAAGTAAGAGTAGATGGTGGACTGGAACCTCATCTTTATGGAAATATCACATAATTTCCATCATTCTGAGGAAAGCCATCTAAAAAACCTGTTTATGTAATACAAACTCCTCATTCTACAGTTGAGGAAACACACCTTATAGCAGGGAATGGTTTACAGGAGGTGACACAGTTAGTGACAAAGTCAAGGCTTTTTTTACCCTGATCTTTTCATCTTCTGTCAAATTGGTTTAAGGGGTTAAGAAATTTTAGCAAAGGATTACGGCTTCCCATTCTATTTTTAGTAGACTGGAAGTGGATATTCTGACCTAACAAGTAAAAAGCAGAACAGACTGAAAAATCAACAACTCTTCTTGACTCCGTAACAGTAGTGAGGAACAAGGGCAAGTTAGCTGAGGTGGACCAGTGAATACAGTGAGACAGAGTAGAGTCTTGGGCCTGGAAATGATGGGGGGAACTAAAGCCTTAGTGAGAAAAGCTGGATTATGGTTGGCAAATCACTGGATGCTTATCCTGGACAAGTCTTAGAGCTAAAAACTACAAGGTGATCCAGTCATAAAGGAGGCCTCAACACTTTTACAAAATTCAGCTCCATAGCTTGGCCAGGTACTCACAGTAGGCACTGGAGAAAAATCCTGTCATGTTTCTGGCAACCATGGGGAAAGCGAATCATTTTGAAATGTTCCAGAGTACCATGTTCTTTAAAAAATATTTGTTTTTATTTTGTGTATATGAGTACTTTGCTTGCATATATGCACATGCAAAATGTATTTTGCTTGGAGTCCATGGTGGTCAGATGAGAGTGTCAGATCCCCCTGAAACTGAAGTTGTGGATGGTAATCCACCATGTGGGAGTTAAACCAAATTCAGGTCCTCTACAAGTACACCATAGCTCTTAATGGATGAGCCATTGCCCCAGCCCCTATGCTCTTTTAAAAATTATTTCTTGTTACTGTGTGTGGATATAAATGCCACAGTGCATGTCTGAAGGGCAGAGGACAACCTTGTGGAGTCAGTTCTATACTTCCATCTTTATCCAGAGAGCAAACTTGGTTGCTTAGCAAGAGCCTTTACCAGCTGAGCCACCTTCTTGTTGTTGTTGTTGTTTTTTTTTTTTTTTCCAAAATAATACCTGTCCTCTAAGCAAGCTACTTTACCAGAGTTTAACCTTTGGGTGTATTTCCAGAACTTGATTCAATGGAACTAGCTAAAACCAGTTTACTTAAGCCACCGTGTCCATATAAATGGGGTGGGGGGAATAGAGGAAATAGTAGAACTATTCCTCTCCCCAATAACTCACCACCACACAACTAAATAGCATATTTGCAGCAGTTCTTTTAACTTGACACATCATGTCTGTCTCTTGAGGAAATAGAAAATTATACTAAAAGGCAAAAAGTAATTTGAAGACACAGAGGCAGCATTAGACAGACATGGGAGAGATGATAAAATGATCAGATTAGGTCTCTCTCTCTCTCTCTCTCTCTCTCTCTCTCTCTCTCTCTCTCTCTGTGTGTGTGTGTGTGTGTGTGTGTGTGTGTGTGTGTGTGTGTGTGTGTTAAAACCAGGTCTATTTATCATCCAGCTGACATGTGTGGCAGGAGTGGCAGATCACACCACCCCAGTCAGGAGCACATGCATGTAGAAGCCAAGCAGGAAATCAAATAGGAGGAGGGAAGAAACTGGGATTCCACAATCCCCTCTGAGGATCCACTCCCAGTGATCAAAGGACTTCCGACTAGGCCCTGCTTCCATACCACAAAATCTCTCAATACTGCTTCCTGTGAGCCAAGACTTCAATCACAAAGGACGGGACCTCAACCTATGCCCAAACCACACCAAAAACCTCACAAAAAAATAGTAGAGCCAAACATTTAAAATATTAAGAGAGAAAAAAATGACCAAGTTTGAATTCTGTACTCTGTAAAAACTTTTAAAGGAGAAGAAAAGACTTCTTTAGAAAAACAAAAAATAAATAAGAACATGACTATTTCTAAGAAAATGGTCAAAAGACATTGAATCTATGCCTTGCCAATGTAAACTTTCTGGCACTTAGAATTGTACAGTATTTTATTGTAACCGTCTAAATGGAAAGTTGAGGATGTAAGCCAGTGAGAGAGCACTTGTCTAACATGCACATGATCCCATGTTTGATCCCTACCACTGGAAGTAAACAAAAGACTTTTTATCTGTCATATTTTTAGTGGGCCAAGACACCTGTCTATTACAGAAGACAATAAAATGGGGAGAGAGGTATTCAGAGAGGTGTGAAGGAACTGTATATGTTCTCAGGTGACTTGGCTCTCTAGAGAATAAAAACAACTGACTCCACCAGCTCCCCCAAACTCTACCCACTCTCACCTGAAATATTGGAATTCATAAATAGTCACCACAGGGTTTCAGACTACAAGGTAAATATATAGACATCGAGTACTTTCCTATATCAATAAAGATCAAATGGAATTTGAAATAAAAAATAATTCCAGATAGAGGACCTGTCCTGCTTACCCCAACTAACGAGTCTCCCCCATGCTGCATCCAACCTTTATACCCAGTAAAACCCCATACATTCTTCTCCAAGGTCTAACCTAGTGAGTCTTCCTAGTCCCCTTCCTTACTAACCATCCAAAACCCATTAGATCTATCCCAAGTCCTAAGTCCAATGCCTCAGCCTAGTCAGGCCACTGCTACCTGAATAGTAACTAATCTATAGGATCCCCCCAGGACCCACCCTGCCCACTCTGATCCATTGGTACCTCCCACACCATGTCAAACCTCTCCACCCTGCCAGATCTACCTCCACACTCAAGGTTTGAACCAGGACACACATGCTGAACACAGAGAGGTTGAATTGCTGCCTCTAGAGCCTTCATTACCCCAGCTATAAACCCTGTGATCTACAGTGGTGACATACCTGCATGCTACAATGGTACAATAGTGGCACAAACATTGTGGGAGTAACCAAGCACTATCTGATTGGATTCAAGGTTCATTCTATGAGACAGAGCCCATGCCTGACACTTCTTGGGTGTCTGAAACTAGATAGGTCACAGGCCTATGAAAAAACCAAATACTACTCTTCTATTAAAGTAATATAGCAATAAAATGACTCCCAATTATATTCTGTTACATCCATAGATCTGTATTTTCCTAAACCATCATTAGAGAAGCATCTTCCTTCTGTAGATTGGAACAAATACAGTCAAACTTGACAAAGAGTGAGTCACTTGGGACAGACAGTCCTAAACGGGATATCTTCATCAAAACCTTCCCCCTCAGAACTCAGGGAGCTATGCGGAAAGAGGAGATGGAAAGATTATAAGAGCCAGAGGGGATGGATGACTCCAAGGAAACCTTGTTTTCCAGACACAACAAGACCGATGAACTCACAGAAACTGGGGCAACGTGCACAGGTTCAAGCCAGGCAGGGATCCAGAGATGGGAGGAAGAACTGAACATCAGTTCCCATTTCTAACCAAAAAGCAATCTTCCCATTTCTAACCAAAAAACAATCTCCAATTGTTAACTGCTTGCAATGGCAAAATTAGTTTTCTCCAATAAAATCTCATGGCGTGCATAAACCACACTTAGGGTAAGGCCCCATGCCCAGCAGTAGATGCCAACACAAAATGAAGCCAATGGTGTTGTAGGGTTTTTTTTTTGTCTCATATTGCTTTGTTTGGGTACTTTTAAAAAATCTTACTGATCTTTTCTTGTATACTAAGGTTTCCGATTTTTGTGTTTCTATATGTTTTATAGTGTGTACTTTTTGTGCTTTTTTATTTTTCATATATATTCTGGTTTGTTTGGTTTTTTTTTGTTTGTTTGCCTGTGGGGTTTCAAAAGAGAAGGAGAAAAGGGCGTGGAATTGGGTGAGTAGGAAGGTGGAAGAGGATACGGGAGGAGAGGAGAAGGGAAACTGCGATCGGAATATATTGTATGGATTTTCAATAATAAAAAAAAGAGCCTGGAACTTGAATAGAAAGAGTTCTCAAAAGAAGAAAAAATGACTAAGAAGTATCTCAAAGGGATGGAGTGGGAGAGTAATGAAAGATTTTTTTGGCTCTTCAAGACAGCATTTTTTTCTGTAACAGTGATGAAGCTTGGACTATCTGAGGGACCTTGTCAGTAGGACCAGGATCTATCCGTGGAGCGAGAGCCCATTCCCTATGGTGGGATGCCATGCTCAGCCTTAATGCGGGGGAAAGGGCTTGGTCCTGCCCAAATTAATGTGCCAGACTTTGTTGACTCCCCATGGGAGCCCTTACCCATTGGAAGGAATGAATGGGGGATGGCTGGGAGGAGGTGAGGGGGGCAAGAGGTGTGGTGGGAGGAAAAACTGCGGTTGGAATGTAAATACCTATTGCTGAAGACACCATGTACTTCAGACAAGGGACCTAGAAGATCCTGAGCTGGAACTGACCTGAATACCTCCTCCCTGAGGACTCCCAGAAGGTACCATGAACGTTTCCTAAGGAGGGAAACAACCAGCAAACCTATCCAGCTATTACAACAATGAAACCACAGCAAACGACCAACATGGCAGTAGTGTGATCCATACTCTGGAGGTAATCAAAAGTTCTCTAAATGGACTTCCCACTTAACAAGAGGAAAATCATTTCTGGCACTGGAAACCTAGCCAAATACCCAGGGCTAGTGAAGCCATGGATCCTAAAGGAGAACCTACAACCACCACTCGACAAAACCAGCACAATTCCTAACTACGTTCTAGATATTTTTCCTTATAGTATCTCTCATCAAGGAAGTGGGGAGACTTGAAGCAGGCCTTCACAAATTTAGTCAACTGATCTTTGACAAAGGAGCAAAGGTATTCTTTGAGACAGTAGTGAAACAATGAGACATTCATGTGCAACATATATAATGCATACATAGGCCTTTCTTTTTATAATAACTCGTTAAAAACAGACCATGGACCTAAATGTAAGTAACAAAAGTATAAAACTCACGTACAATAACATCAAAGAAAACATATATGACCTTGAATACAATCATTCCTTTTTAGATAGAATAGTATATGCATTTGGCATATGAGGCTCTCAAATTTCCATGTAGGGCCTGAGAAAGCTGGTTTAAAAAAGAGGATACAGCTTCTTGAGCTTATATTTCATGATCCTAGAGAAGTTAAGTAATAAGGTGAACCCTAAGGAAAACATATATAGATCTATTTGGAAAGTCAAGATCATAATGGGGTCATCCACTGAAACAATTTACCTGAGCTAATGGGAGCTCACCAACTCCAGCCGGACAGGGAAGGAACCAGCATATGACCAAACTAGACCCTCTGAATGTGAGTGACAGTTGTATGGCTGAGGCAGACTGCGGAGACACTGGCAGTGGCACTAGGATTTATCCCTACTGCTTGTACTGGCTTTTTGGGAACCCATTCTCTTTGCATGGATACCTTGCTCAGCCTAGATATAGTAGGGAGGGCCTTGGACCTTCCCCAAAGCAATGTGCCTTACCCTCTCTGAGGAGTGGATGGGGGTGGGGTGCAGGGGTAAGTGGAGGGAATGGGAGGAGGGGAGGGAGTGGGAACTTTGATTGGTATGTATAATAAAAAAAAGATAGCTTGTTTTCTTTAAAAAAGCATAAGAAAGAGTTTCTGCCTGTTTGTGAGCCCCCGAGCAGCTAGTACATTGGGTAGGAACTAAAAACGAAGTAAAAATGCCTGCCACAGCATAAGCATCAGCATTCTAAAGCTATAGGAGGGTTGATTGCAGTTCCTGATCAGAAGAACCTCCAAGCAGGCCATGAGTGTTAGGCTTGGCTCTCACAAACCTAGAAGCAGGCAGAGTCAGCCGAAAGCCTAGCAGAGGATCCAGGTGTAGCTAAGCAGTTTTAGGTTTGTGCAAATGGTCAAAAAGACTAGAAACATGCAGTAAAAGAGGTCCAGGTGGGGAAAAACCCTCTAAACAGATTCCAGTGTGTTTTATAATGTGCACAGGCTTAAGAAAGAAAGGACATTGAGCCTATAATTCGTGATCCTAGAGAAGCTAAATAAGAAGGTGAACCCAAAGAAAAACAGTTACCCTCCTGGATATTGGAAGTAGACAAGATTGCCAGGCAAAAATTGGGAACTTTGGGGTGGGGTGGGTGTAAGAAGAGATGGGGAGAGAAAAGTGAGAAGGGGGGATGGGGAGAGCTTGGGGGAATGGGATGGTTGGGATGGAGGAGGGGTGGATGTGGGAGCAGGGAAGTTGATATCTTAATTAAGGGAGCCATTTTAGGGTTGGCAAAAGACTTGACTCTAGAGGGGTTCTCAGGTGTCCAAGGAGATGTCCCTAGCTAGTTCCTTGGGCAGCTGAGGAGAGGGAGCCTGAAATGGCCCTATCCTATAGCCATACTGATGAATATCTTGCATATCACCATAGAACCTTCATCTGGCGATGGATGGAGATAGAGACAGAGACCCACATTGAAGCACTGGACTGAGCTTCCAAGGTCCAAATGAGGAGCAGATGGGGGGAGAACATGAGCAAGGAAGTCAGGACTGTGAGGGGTGTGTCCATCCTCTGAGACAGTGGGGCTGATCTATTGGGAGCTCACCAAGGCCAGCTGGACTGAGACTGATGAAGCGTGGGATCAAACCGGATTCTCTGAACGTGGCGGACAATGGTGGCTGACTGAGAAGGCAAGGACAATGGCACTGGATTTTGATCCTACTGCATGTACTGGCTTTGTGGGAGCCTATTCTGTTTGGATGCACACCTTCCTAGACCTGGATGGAGGGGGGAGGACCTTGGACTTCCCACAGGGCAGGGAATCCCGACTGCTCTTTGGACTGGAGAGGGAGGGGGAGGGGAGGTGGGGGGTGGGGGAGGGAAATGGGAGGAGGTGAGGGGGTGGAAATTTTTAATAATAATAATAATGATAATAAAGGAAAAAACAAAAAAGAAAGAATATGGGTATAGACAGAAAAGACATAAACAGTTTTAAAAATAATAAGGCCTTTAAAAAGTAATATAAAAGAAAAAAGCCACGTAAGATGGGAAATGCACAGGGAGTCTGGATCCTATATAGTATTGTGTTGGTTCTGAATTTTTTGAATGCTGATGAGGAAACAACTACTGGCAAATATGGGCTTGTGAAGAGGACTGAAAAAATGAACCAACTTAGATACATTAGGGCTATCTTAACTTTAAAAAAGAAGTCAAAATGCATTTATCAAATGGAAGTTAAAAATGCTGTGGAGAAGTGTTCCTGTTTTTGTTCCCACAGGAGACGGGAGGCTGTGGATCCCTTCAGGAATGATATGGATCAGGCTTGATAAAGGGAGACCTCCTGAATATTGACAAGTGATATATATCAACAAAGGTAATAGCTGATCTTCTCAGCAGTTGGCCATTATCTCAAATTTTCTCAGGAACTCTTAAAGATGCCTTTTCCCGCAGACAGCAGGAATCAGTTTGGAGAACGTGATACCTACCCTTCCCAAGAGGTATGGGAGGTTGTTGGTTATTTGGTGAGTTATGGATGTTTTTGATCATTTAGGAGAATATAATTTATTAATACAAATTTAAAGTTATTTTGTTATACTGTATATATGTTTCTACTCTTGTTTGGGGTATTGTGCTAATGCAGCTCATTTTTAAAATGCAATGTAGAAATGAGGTTAATAGTTAATCTATGGTGATCAGACTTGTAGTCACATTAGACATGTTTTCAAGATCATACAGAGATATATTTTCCATATATAAATGGTCTTAAAACATTTCAAATACATATAAAATATGGCATTTAAAATGTTTTGTTAACATAGGGATTTTAATAAAATGAGACACATCTGCTCCTGGAAGCACCAATTTACTTTATAAAAGGATGATGGGCATTGAAGAAACTCCATAGTAGTTTGCTTCCATTGTGGCAAGGTAATCAATTTGGGAAAGAAACTTCTTTTGCTTTGATTGCTTTACAGTATGATGTATAAATTGGAAATGCAGGACCCTCAGGAAAGTAACTGCTGAACTTTACCAAAACAAAGGTGGGATGGTCCTTCAGGGTTCCTGCTTCACAAAGAGTCTGCCAGAAATTCTGCAGAGCACAGAGGAAAGAGGCTGACAAACTGTCAGTACAAGGCAGGGCAGTCCTTCCTATTTCCTGCTTCACTGAAAAGTCTGCCAGATACCCTAGGCCTGTATGATGAAGATGGATGTCCCGGCATTGCAGAGGAACTTTGGGTGACTGTCCAGGCAGTCAGATGTCTCTGTCATTTCTAGAGTTTTGGAAGTTGCTTGCAATGTACTTCCTGTTTACTCGGGTAATATTATATCCTTCTGGGTCTTTGATGGAGCTAAAGACTAAATAATTAGAGGCATAACTTTCCTTAGCTATGACAGAAAGTAAATTATGTATAAAATTTTGGAATCACTAAGATCGATAATGGAGTATTTTCTCTGAATTCGCTAAATACATATAGACTGAATATTGTAAATAAATGTAATTCTTACTTGACACTGCTTTTGTTGTATACAGTTTTACTATGTTAAAGTTAAAACCTTTCATTTTTATGTAGACAAAGGGTGAAATGTTCTAGAACATTAAGATGTGTTACAACTGTTTATGCCGTGGAACATTTGTTTAATGATGCAAAGATGTGTTGCAGTCTTTTATTTTGCATTTGTTTAACTGTGAAGCTGTGTTACTTTATCTGTTTAAAATACTTGATTGGTTTAAATAAAGAGTTGAAGGGCCAATAGCTTGGCAGAAAAGGACAGACAGAAGTGGTAGGCAAAGGGAATAAATGTGAGAAGAAAGCTTTCGGAGCTAGAGAAGGAGGGGGACTCCAGGAGACAGCCACCCAGTTACACAGCAAGCCACGGGTAAAGATACAAAGAAAGAAAGGTATTCAGAAATACAGAGGCAAAAGGTAGACAGGATAACTTAAGAAAATCTGGCTAGATATAAGCCACACTAAGGCCATGTATTCATAAGTAAGAATAAGACTCCATGTGTGATTTATATGGGAGCTGAGTGGAGGCCCCCCAAAGAGCCAAAGAGCAAAGAGTGAAGAGTAAAAACCAACAACAATGCATGGTATATTGGAGCAATGCTTGATAAACTAGGCCACTTTAAAATCAAAAACTCCTATTTTTCACAATTCAGTATCAAGACAATAAAGACAAGCCACAGATTGGTAGAAAATACCTGAAAAAGACACATCAGATAAATAACTGACATCTAAAGTATATAAAGAATTCATAAGACTCAACATAAAGAAGAAAACTCAATTAAAAGTGGGCCTAAAGAACTTCTAGACATGGGGGGGAGATAAGGGGGTAGAAGGAAGGGTGGAAGGGAGAATTGGGGTTGGAATGTAAAACGAAATTATATAATATATATCTATATATCTCTCTCTATATATATCCTGTAGACTGGTGAACACTTTGAGGTACTGGAATGATGGTTAGCCTGGAGAGGGCAAGAACACCCTATACTGCCTAGCACTTTGTGTCATGTATATGTTTCATCCAGCTCTTCTTGAACAAACAATTAACAATAAACTGTAAAATAAGTCAAGTGTTTCACTGAGTACTGCAAGTCAGACTAGCAATTAATGAATTTGGAAAAGGGGACCTTGGATTTCCTGTCTGGGCCAGTCAGAAATATCTGAGGCCTGGATTTGCATTGGCATGTGAAGTAGGGGCAGTTTTATAGGGCTGAGCCCTTTAACTTGTGAAGAGTAGACTTCATGGTGTCATTTGTTGGCACTGGAATCAGGACAAGTATTTGTTAGACTGTCTTGGCTCATAGGAATATGGTTTGAATAGAGAAAAAATTAAAGGGCAAGGGTCAAGGACCTTGAGACCTGAGTAGTCACATGGCCACTCAAGGCATGGAGTAGCAGCTGATTTGTGCTTAGTAAAAGTTTGCACTGGAATTTAGAATGGTTCCAATTCCCAGACAGTTGTTTCATTGGATCCACAAGGAAATGAAAATTAGTAAGTAAGGGTGACATATTCAATCCATTGCATCAGTATCTGTAATAGCTAGATGGAAAATAAAGAAGTTGGATTATAATTTAATATTAGCCTGAGCTCAGATTTTATTAAGTCTGTGTTGGCAACTAGCTTAAAGTAGCTTAATCACCAAGAGAAAAAAGAAGAATAGATAAAACACTTTTATGGGGCATATTTTGAGTTTTTCTCTTTATCATATTTTTGTAAATTAAGATATAATTTCATCATTTCCCCCTTCCTTTCCTTCCTCCAATCCCTTCCATGCACCACCTCATTACTCCCCTTTGAAACCATGATCTTTCTGTCTGAGAAAACACTTCTGAAACAAGAGTAGTAAAAAAGGGGGTCATGCAAAACCAATAAAGTATTGAAAGCAGGTAATATAATATGAGGTTTCGTTTTGTAGATTGGTATAATTAGTTTTCTGAAAGTCTCCCAAAAGATTCTGAAAGTGTCAAATTTGTGACAGTGTCCCTGGCTTTGAATGTTGCATTACCAAAGGCTGGTAAGACCAAAGAGAGTCTCTACTGGTTCCACAACACTAAAGGGATCTAAACAAGTCTCTTCTATTTATCCCACTTTGGGGAAGTTTAAAAAGCCATAAGGTAGAAAATTATAAAGTGCAAAAATTTCTTATCTTAAATCATGTGGGATAACATTTTTGCAGATGTTAGAGATTGAAAAAGAAGCTGTATTCCTTTAATGATAAACTTTACTTGGGACCCAAGGCTTGCATGTAAGTAGGCAAAATTAGATATGGAGAAGAAAAGTTTGTAGAACTTTTTAGCATAGGAGCCTCATGCACAGTGGCACTCAAACCTGTTGTTGAAGTCCTAACAATTGGGAAGGCACAACAGTATAAAAGTTCATAGATTAAGGCAGAAATGTGGGTGGAAATTGGATTGTTTAAGCAGACTTTGTATAAACTGTATATCCTTTATCTAAATGCTTCATGCAAGTGGATAGTGTCTGACTTGGAAATGCCTCTCTTCCTAGTGCTATAAAATAAAGATGCATCAATGAAATCAAAACCTGTTGATACTATGCTAATGGAAACTAATCTTAGAAATGTAAAGGGTCATGGGGTGAAGGGGAAAGTTTGGAGGAGGCCTAATATATTTTGATAGGCTTTTCATGACATGGTTATGTCTCTTTTACTTGATTGCAGGGTAAGTTTGAATACTGAAATCTTACTGAGAAATATTTCTTTTATATACTATTATAAAACAAAAGACATGTAAATCTACTATTGTTAGTTGGATGGGCTAAACGGGACACATGAAGGCATATATAAGCTTGCTACTGGAAATGAATGGAAACGGTCATATAAATAAAATACACAAAATCTTCTCCAAAGCTGAAATACCCACAATGTCTCAGGTGATGTTGAAAAAATATCCTAAAAGAGTGGATAGTGCTCAGATGGAAGCATTTTTACACGCACACACGCAAACACACATGCACTCCAATAAGCAGCTCTCAACTGACCAAACAGAAAAGAGTCTTTTAATACATGGTGGCAGTTCCAAGATTTGGAAGGAAAGCACTCTATAAAAAATAAATAAATAAAATAAAAAGTAAAAGCAAACCAGTTCAACAGACTATATACTGTTTCGTCAGCAGTAACAGAAGAATGGAACACTGGAAAACACCTTGTGTTTGGTACTGACTCACGGGCAGGGACTAAAGGCCTGGCCATATAATCAGACAGAAGGGTAATGGAAAATTGGTCTTTCAAAGGATGTATTTATGAGGCACAGCCCTATGGAAAACCACTATGGGAGTCCTAGAGGTACATTAGAATAGGACCTGCTGCTATTTATCAGCAGCACCTGCTCGATTTAGAAGGAGATTGGAGCTATCAAGTAGATATCCCTGTATGCTCCCTTGAATTGGCCACCTGGTGTGATGAAATGAGCGAACATCAGGGCTCTGCATTAATGCGGAGAGGCTGGGTGTTGATGCAACCTTTTTATACCCTCCAAGGTACAGAAGGCCAACAACTGTTCTGTTTTCCAAGGAGAGACAACAGTTGAAGATGGCCCTGAGAACAGCTAGCAGACTGAATTGATGCTGATAGTCACGGGAGATCTTAATGGGAATAGACAGTAACTCTAAAGTGAGTTTTGCTTGTCTGGTGCTGTATAAAAATGCTCACCATGGTATAAGACAACTAGAACAGAATATATCATGTTGGTGTGACCTGCTGAGTCACATTTCCTCAGACTAAAAAAAAAAATCACATTTTACAATTCTTACTAACAATGGCCAAAGTTCTTCCTCTGAGTAACAGAGATGAAGAACAGACAATTTAAACAATGGTTGTTAAAAACAGTACGGGATAGGGCTGGGAATATAGTTTAGTGGTAGTGCACCTGACTAAAATGTGAGGTTCAAACTTTATATAAAAGTTGCATATCTTTTATTTAAATGATTTATAAGAATAGATACAGTCTGGCTGGAAAATGCCCCCACCCGTACTACTGTAAAACCAAAACCTATCAATGAAACCAAAGCCTGTTAATGATAAGCTCATAGAATGTAAACATAAAAATACAAAGAATGGTAGACCCTAGTGGTTTGTTTCTACATTTCAAAGGATTGATCCAATAGTCATAGGGATATTAACTATTTTAGAAGATAAAATAAGGGACCAGTGGGAGGGGTATTTGAGAGAGTAACAAAAGATGCAGATCAAAGTATGTGATATATATGCATTATGATGTCTTCATGAAACTCATTATATTCTGATACAAATCCAGTAACATTGTTATGTTAACAAAATTCTGTTTTAACCCAATAAAAGTAAAAAAAAAACCTCAAAGACAAAAGGAAAACTGAAAATGAGCATTTAACAGAAGATCATTTAACTCAGTCAGAGGAGTGAATATGGAAGGAAGCACTAGGAAACTCAATTAAGGACATTTACAGGAAGTAGGATAAGACTGGCTTTAGGCAGGAGTAGTGACTTACACTTGGATTCATGGCTTCAATAAAACTGCAGCAGCAGAATTGTGAGTTCAAACTCAGCCTGAGCAACAAAGCAAGACTCTCTCTCTCTCTCTCTCTCTCTCTCTCTCTCTCTCTCTCTCTCTCTCTCTCTCTCTCACACACACACACACACACACACACAAGTATGCACACACACACACAAGTATACCAAAACCTACTCATATCCAGAAGTAGTATTACTTAATACTTGTATTTTCTGGGGACAAATCTTAAAAGTCTTACAAATTTATGTATAATGACTTTATAGAAAACTTTTATCAGTTTGAATTTAAGTTAAGCTAAAGTTAACTTCGGTGCTTTAATTCAGTGGCTATATGGAACAACCCAGACAAGGTCATGCAAAATGTATCACAAATAAGACCCAGGACACAAAAACATATATACGTAAAAGACAAACTGTTTTAAATAACTAAGCACATAATTTACACAGATACTGTGGGTGGGATAGTTTTATATCGACTTTACACAAGCTAGAGTTATCTGAAAGAAGGGAACCTCAATTGAGAAAATGACTCCATAAGATCTGGTTGTAAGGTTTTTTTTCTTAATTAGTTATTTATGGGGAGGGCCCAGCCCATTGTGGGTGATGCCATCCCTGGGCTGGTGGTCCTGAGTTCTATAAGAAAGGTAGTACTAGTTAGTTGAATTTTTATTATAGCAAATGCTGACCTCTACTGGAAAAATGATCTTCTAGATGTTCTGCGTTATTATACATATGTAGAAGAAATAATATATATATATATATTTTAATGTTCTAAAACATATACAACATCATTCTCCTTTACCCGCTTTCCTATTGGAATTAACAGGTGGGGTTTGACTGTGTGCTACAGTTATATGGATTATGAAGCACTTTTAAGTCCTGCACTAAAGCGCTTATAAAACAGTAATTATGGTAATTTGAATGAAATGCCCCCATAAATCTTGGGCATTTGAATACTTAGTCTCAATTGGTGTTTGTTTGGAGACGATTAGGTGGTGTGGTCTTCCAAAAGGAATAATGACACTGGGGCAGGGCTCTGGGGTACCATTGTGCTACACTCTGCTTCCTATCTGAAGTTTAAGATGTGAGCTCTCAGCTGCTCCTCTTACCCTGCCACTATGGACTCTAACCCTCTGAAATCTTAAGCTCTAAATAGACACTTTCTTCTCTAAGTTGTGTTGGTCATGGTGTTTTATAACATCAACAGAAAATATAAGACACTGATATTCAGACATTCAAATATGCTGAGTGGCAATTATGTGCCTGTTGCTAAGCTAGGTCCCAGAGATATGCAGATAAATACAAATAGTCCCACAGTCAAGGGACTCTTAGAATATGGCAGCTATTAAAGTTTAGTTCTGAATTTACTGACTTTCCACCCCTTAAAAAACAATCTTATTGTTGATAATTTCAAAGATGTTCCAATGTTAAAAGAGAAGCCATTTTCCTTCCCACCCAGCTTCAACAATTATTAACATATCCATCTTATCCCACTGTAAATCTCAACTACTTCTTCCATATTATTTTGAAAAAAATTTCCAGCTATCACTTCATCACACCCATACATATTTCAAGGAGTTATTTCTTGGAGATAGATAATGTTTCTTAAAACAGCATAACAACATTACCACTATCGTGCTGCCTAGAAGTTAATGTCAAAATGCAGCCATTATGCAAAGTTCTAAGTGCCTCATATTCTTTAGATTGAATTCTCTTCTATTTGATTGATAAAGCCTGTTAAGAAAAGATGAATCCTACAATGTACGCCTGGGCAGACTGTGTGTCATGACAAAACATGTTACAATTCCAAGTTATCTCAGTGATCAATATTTCTTCCAAAATTCAGTTGAAATAATATAGTGCTACCAATTGTAAACAATAGACACAGAACATGCAGTAGATAAAGTCTGTTACAGAGTTTTGTCTAAGCATAGAATGAAGAGATGGGTGCTATTTTCTGAAAGCTACATTTAGTCAAGAACTTGAACCAAGTTTTCTCTCAACTCACCAGAAGATAGTGAATTTTATGAATGAAAACTTGGTGACAAAATCCTTTCAAAAATGTTAAGTTCTTCTTATTTTTTACTGATTTTTATTTCATGTGCATTCGTGTTTTGCCCATATGCATGTCTGTGAAAGTGTTGGGTCCCCTGAAACTGGAGTTGTGAGCTGCCATGTAGGTGCTGGGAATTGAACCCAGTTCCCCTGGAAGAGAAGTTAGTGCTCTTAACTGCTGAGCCATCTCTCTAGTCCCAGTTATTGATATCATAATACCATGGAAACTGTGAAGAGAAAAGTGTTTCTCTAGTTCAAGCTGAGATAATAGAGAACCAGAATCTTTGTGAATTTCCATTGAGTCTACTGTTAAAGGGGGAACAGATACAATATCATAATCAGGTCATATGCAAAATGTGAGGGATTATAAACTGCCAAGTACATTTTTTAACTTTTAAATGTATTAATTCACTGAGTAATTACAGAAACTCCATGAGATATACATTGGTATTTCCCTTTTACAGATGGAAAAACTTAAGGAAAAAAATAAGAAATTTATCTAAGCTATATATCTCATAAATAACCACATAGAATATGAAACCAGGAAGACTGGCTAAAATATATATTAATTTCATCCACTATACAATACATATTTCAATATAAAGTTTTCATTTAAATCTACTCTAAATTTTCTAATGGCAATTACGTTATTTCTCATGAAAAAAAAACTTACTTATTTTCAGATTCTGGCATACGAGAAACTTGTTGAAGAATAATTCGAATCAGACACCTGTGTCAAAAGACAATACAGAAGAAGATTCTCGGGTGTGAGGAATGCAGATCAGTGGTAAAGTGGTTGCCTACTATGTGTGTGAGGCTGTGCTAGTTTCCCCCAGTCTGACAAAAGCTAAGATGATCTGGATGATGGAACCTCAATTGAGACAATGCTTTCATCAGATTGGCCTGTAGGCATTTCTTAATTTATGATTGAAGTGGGTGGGCTCAGTCCACTGTGGACGGTGCCATTCCTGGGCAGGTGGTCCTCGGGTATATAAGGAAGCAGACTGATGACAGTGGGGGAACCAGTATAGGACTAAACTAGGCCCTCTGAATGTGTGACATTGGCTGGGGTAGACTGTGAGGCCACTGTTGTTAGAACTGTCTTTTTGGAATTCATTTTCTTTGGAGGGATTCCTTGCTCAGCCTAGATAAAGTGGGGAGGGCCTTGGTCCTGCCTCAAAGTGATATGCTAGACTTTGTTGACTCCCCATGGGAAACCTTACCCTCTCTGAGGAATGGATGGGGGTGGGGGAATGTGACAGGAGCGGTAAGAGGGGAGGGAATGGGAACTGGGATTGGTATGTAAAATGAGAAAAGATCATTTTTTAAATTAATTAATTAATTAAAAAAAGAAAGCAGGCTGAGCAAGCCATGATGAGCAAGCCAGTAAGCAGCACTCCTCCATGGCCTCTACTTTAGTTTCTGCCTCCAGTCCCCGCCTTCAGATCCTGCTAACTTCCCTCAGTGATGGACTGTGATCAGGATGTATAAGACAAACAAACCCTTTCCTCCTCAAGTTGCTTTTGATCATGGTGTTTCATCACAGCAATAGAAGTGAACTAGGGTAGAGGCCCTAGGTTCTATTCCCAACACTATAAACAGGAAAGAGAGAGGGAGGGAGAGAATGACAGGTAAAGCAAGAGCAAGCAAAGGGAGAGAAATTCTTAGGAAGAAATATGTCAAAGTTATGATACCAGTTTATTAACTTTGAGTATCCCAGAGTGCAGAAATGAAAAAAAGGGAAAATTAATCTTATTTGTAGATCTTTGTATTGTTCTAAAGGTTGCAATAAAAACAAATTTTATGATTTTTGGAAATAAAATTTAATAAAATAAGTTTAAAACAAAATTGTTATTTATAATAAGCTATTAAAATGTTCCAAGTTCATATCAACACAGAAATATCAAGTATGGTGTATAATTCGTTATTTTTTTTATGAAGGAAAGCTATAATTGGTTTTGGGGTCTCACAGAAGAAAGAACCACTAATCTTTGAAAGAATCTGGAAGCTTTACTACAAAATGAAATGATGAATCATTGGTAATTTCAAACTTGAAAATACTTTGGAATGGAAAACTATCTGAACCTGGTACACCCCCTATAATCTCGACACTTGGGAGGGTAAGGTTAATCTGAGATACATAGTAAGATCCTATGTATTATTTATATAAAATAAAATAATAAAATGAAGTAAAACTTAAAATAATAAAATAAAATGATGTGAACCGAGGGCCAGGTGTGGTGGTGTATGACTGTAATAAACACAGCAGTCAGGAGATAGAAGCAGAAGGTTCAAGACCAACCAGTTCCAGGCTAGCCAAAGCTATATAGTGAGACCCTGTCTCAAAAAGGGGTGTGAGGCTGGAGTTGTTGCTTGCCTCACAGGGATGAAGCCCTAGATTCTGTTTCTAACACTGAAAAAAAAATGATTTAAGGAAAAGAAATGTTATGTGTCCTGAGTGATTTTATGTATTTACTTGATTGAATGCATGCTGGTATGTCAACTTCAATTCTATCACTCTATTTCCCATGAGAAGCATGGCCTGAAGTGGAGCTGACTAGCAGCAGAACAAACACAGCCTGCTTTGGGTTCTTTTTCCCAGTCACAACTATAGGGTCATCATGGCCAAATCTAACTCTCAGGATTACACATGAAAGATCCCTTTGAAAAAAAGACTTTTCCTTTCTAAAAGGAACAGGGGAGATAAGGTTCAACCACTAACCTTTGCTTTTTTTTTTTTTAACTGTGCATCTTCATTACTGGTTCTTAAAGGCTTTGATATCATCAGCAGTTTTAGCAAAGTTTATAAATTAAAAGGATGAAGGGCAGCTTACTTTAAAGCTCCAAGTACTTCTTTTGGGTCTTCTGAAAGTTGAGATAAACATTCCAAAGCTTTGGCTGCCACAAATTGTTGTCCATTCTAAAAAGAACAAACATAGTATGGTAAATTACAGCAGCAAGTTGTCTATATCCTGCCTATTACAAAAGAATCTCCATTTTTTTTCTCAAAAGGGTTGTCTAACAATGTAGGATGAAGCTGTAATTCACTGACAAGAAGAAAACAGGTTCATTTTATCCTCAGGAACTCACATGTTTTTCTTGTGTTCTTTCTTGGGCTCTTTTTATTGTTTGTTTTGTCCTATTCTAATTTGTTTGTTTTTGTTTTATCTTATTGTATTGTATCTAATTCTTCTTTTCTAATGAGTCAAAAAGTGTGTAAAACAGGATGGGAGGGGAGATGAGGAGGCACTGAGAGAACTAGGGGGGAAGAAAATGGTAATCAGAATAAATTATATGAAAACAATATATTTTCAATTAAAAAAGCTCATAGCTTCCTATCCACAATTGCAGCCTTGCTTTATCCTCTTTATCCTCATTTTTAGTAGTAACCAAAAGAAATCCAAACTGTTGAACTCCCTCACTTCTAGTACTCTTATAGCTCAAAGACTCTGTTTATCCCTATTTGTATCCTTTTCTCCTTTCTCCCAGCTCCTCCAACCCTTCCATCCTAACTTGTAAATTTAGTCCATTACCAGAGATCTCCCTATGAGAGACCTCTTCTCTGAAAGTTTCCTCACTATTTCTGCAATGGAAATGTAGGCTTTGTCCAAGGATACTGCTTACATGGGAAACTTCTCAAGTAACAATAGATTTACTTTCACTGCCCTTCCACTCTGGAGGTGCAGTGTGTGCCTTAATCCTTCAGTATTATTTTCATGTTATTCTCACTCTTTCTTTCCTAAAAATCACCACTTTGAAATTTTGTCATCATATTATGTCCCTTATTGTCACCATGATGTCTATATACCTTACTGTTGCCATGGTACCTGTATCCTTTGTTGTTGCCATGGTCTCTACTTCCCTTGTTTCTATGGTTTGTGGATGAATTAACTACCGCTAAGTTATTTTACCCACCCACCCTCCTTCTCCTTCTTCCCTCTCTCAGCATTTTTAATGCACAGAAAGATCTCCCTAAAATTCTAGCCTCTCAAATAGCTTAAACTTCATTCCATTAGCAATCTTAAAACAATTTCATACTGTCATAAACTACTCTGAAAGGATTTTTCTTCTGAAATAAGATTATTATTATTATTACAAATTTCCACCTCCTCACCTCCTCACCTCCTCCCATTTCCCTCCCCCTCCCCCATTCCTTCTCCCCCTCCCCCTCCAGTCCTAAGAGAAGTCAGGGTTCCCTGTCCTGTGGGAAGTCCAAGATCTGATGGAGGTGGGTCTTGTATCTTATCTGTTGCTTTCATTGGTTAACTAATAAAGAAACTGCCTTGGCCCTCATAGGACAAAAAATTAGGTAGGTGGAGTAGACAGAAGAGAATGCTGGGAGAAAGAAGCTGAATCAGAGAGTCACCATGGTTCTCCCACTCCAGACAGACACAGGTTAAGATCCTCCCTGGTAAGCCACCTCGTGGGCTACACAGAATATTAGAAATGGGTTAGAACAATATGTAAGAGCTAGCCAATAAGAGGCTGGAACTAATGGGTCAGGCAGTGTTTAAAAGAATACAGTTTCCGTGTAATTATTTCGGGCATAAGCTAGCCATGCGGGCAGCTGGGTGCCAGGGACGCAGCCCCGCCGCTCCTTCAACACAAGATCCTCCCCCCTCCATCCAGGTCTAGTAAGGTGAGCATCCAAACAGACTAGGCTCCCACAAAGCCAGTACATGCAGCAGAATCAAAACCCAGTGCTATTATCCTTGGCTTCTCAGTCAGCCCTCCTTGTCAGCCACGTTCATACATTTAAAAAAAAAAAAAAAACTAGTGAAGTCATTGAAAATCAGTGCAGTGGTTCTTCCAAACCTAGAAACAGATTCACCATTGTTCAAATACATCACTCCTGAGCATATTCCCAAAAGGTTCTATAGACTACGCCAGAGATACTTGTTCATCCCAGCTTATTGCTGCTTTATTCACAATAGCCAGGAAATGGAAACAGCCTAGATATTCATCAACTGATGAATGGAAAATGAAATGTGGGACTATATACAATGGAATTCTATCCAGCTGTAGAGGGATGAACTTTTCAGGTAAATGGATAGAGCTGGATAATAAACTGAGTGAGATGACGCAGACAGAGAGATACAAATGCCACATGCTGTCTCTTTCTTATTCTGGGATCCTAGATATTAACCTTAGGTCTGAGTGTTTAACCTGGATTAACTATAAAAGACAGGAAAACAGAAAGAGACCATTAGGGGAAGTGGGAAAAAGCACTAAAGAAAAGAGGAAGAAGGACAAGGGCACTATGAAGAGGGTATGTGAAAAATGGGAGGGGATTAACTGGAGGGTAAATATAGAGTGAGAAGAGGAAAAGAAGAAATTATGTATGAAAAGACCATAGAGAAACCTAGTATTTTATAAGCTTCCTTAAAATTACACAGTAAAATAACGCTCCCGTGAGAGTCAATGATTATTTAACAAAATCCCCAGTGCCACCAGGTAGGGAATACTGTCCTTCAAACTGTTGGTCAAGGAGTCGAACAGACCTACCTCAAATAATATAGGCTATTAGCCATTGCTCTTGGTTGCCCGTCAGAACATGAACATAAGACCCTTTTGATGAAGATACCACATTTTGGGCCATAGGAATTGAAGAAATCCATCTGGTACTGACCTGGAAGCTAGCTGACTGAAGGCTAGCTCTAATAGTGTTAGAAGTTGATTTTGCAAACTGTCAAGAAAACAAGTTACCAACAGTCTACCTAGCTATAAAGCCCGATAATCACAATGAGATCAGCAGGACATTCCCAATGGTCAATAGTGCTATCTGTGTCTCTGTACCTTTTTACTTTTTATTGTTTCTTGGTGGATTTCATATCAGGCGCTGGGATCACATTCATCTCCCCACCCTTTCACATCTAACCTATGCTCCTGCAGTCTCCCCCCAAAACAAAAGAAAATACCATTTTAAAGAAAAGGAAAAATCTGGTCATGGAAGCTGCAGCGTGACACAGTGAGTCACAGTGTACCCTTTAGTCCATACATCTTTCCTTTCAAGTGTTCACTGCAATGAGTCATTGGTCCAGTTCGAGGCCTCTGGCTTCTGATGGGCCCTCACTCCTCACTGGGACTCCTCTTGGACTTTCTGCTGTTGCCCTGTGTCATGGAGATTCTGCAGGTTTGGATCTGCAGGACCAGCCCCTTCACGTGCTCCAGCACATGATAGATGTGATGGATATTTGGGTAGGACAACTCTTAGCCCTAGTTCTGGCTGGGTAGCAGCTGGGTTGGTCAGCACACTGGCTCACTCTTCCTCATCTGCAACCGCCAGGGCGAGAGCTCTCTAGCACTATACCTCCACCCATCCCTCACCTCCCCTACCCCACCCCCAACTCGCAGCTTACCTAATGCAGCAAGCAGCAAGGGGAGGGGCGGGGTGGGCTCTCCTGCTCTCACACTCTCTCAGGACCAGTTCACGGGAGCCCCCACCAAAGGGTCAGCTCTACTGTGCTGCCCAGGCTAGGCGCAAGGCCAGCTCTCTTACTCTCATAACCTCAGGCTGGCTCTCCAAACTGCCACAGGCCATGAGAGGTGGAAGTGGGGCATCTTTCCCACCACGTGGCAGATGGGGGTGGGGCGAGGCCAACTCTCCCACTCTCATGGCCCCAGGGCTGGCTTGCTTGTGCTTCTGGCGACAGGGTCAACACTTATATCTTGATACAACAAATAACTGTGTAATTGAACCTAAAGCCCACTCAATTGGAAAGAACTCATTCCTGGTATTATAAACCTAGCCAAGAAACCATGGTCATGATTTGAATAAGATGTTGCCCACATCCTCAGGTATTTGAATACTTGGTTTTACGGTTCAGGGAGGCTTAGGACATGTGGCCTTGCTGGAGGAAGTATATCACCAGGGATAGGCTCTGATGTTTCAAAAGCCACTTGCTTTTTTTCAGTTCATCTTTCTTATTTTGGGGGCGCATTTTTTGTCTTATTTGTCTTTTGCCTGAAGATTTTGGTGTTCAATTTTGTGGTTTTTTTTTTCTGATGTGGGAGTGATTTCTTATTAATAAAGAAACTGCCTAGGCCCCTTGATAAGGCCCACCCTTAGGTGGGTGGAAAAAACAGAGGAGAATGCTGGGAGAAGGAGGCTTGGTGGAAGAGTCGCCATGATGCTCCCACTCCAGACAGACGCAGGTTAAGATCCTCTCTGGTAAGCCAGCTCATGGACTACACAGAATATTAGAAATGGGTTAGAACAATATGTAAGAGCTAGCCAATAAGAAACTGGACCTAGCCGGGCCAGGCAGTGTTTGAAAGAATACAGTTTCCGTGTAATTATTTC
>NW_026068052.1:893238-908609 GCF_014885135.2 Alexandromys fortis | reverse complement strand
GAGTGAGGTTACTTGGTCCTTTTTTTTTTTTTGGTTTTTCAAGACAGGGTTTCTCTGTGGTTTTGGAGCCTGTCCTGGAACTAGCTTTTGTAGACCAGGCTGGTCTCGAACTCACAAAGATGCACCTGCCTCTGCCTCCCAAGTGCTAGGATTAAAGGCGTGCGCCACCACCGCCCGGCTTACTTGGTCCTTTTGACATTAAGATGGTAGATTCACTATCCCCTGACCAAAGGTCAGGAAATTCAAGCATGCTTCTGCTGCTCCTTCTATTTATTTTTTTGTTTGGTTTTGGTTTTTCAAGACAGGGTTTCTCTGTGTAACAGCCCTAGCTGTTCTGGAACTTGCTCTGTAAACCAGGCTGGCCTCGAACTCACAGAGACCTGCCTGTTTCTGCCTCCCAAGTGCTGGAATTAAAGACATGCGCCACCACCACCTGGCCGTTTATTTCTTTTCTTTTTAAAAGACAGGGCATGGATTTGGGTGGGTAGAGGATGGTATTTGGAATAGGAGAGAAAATATGATCAGAATATATTATATGAATTTTTCAATAAAAAGGCAAAAAATAAAAAAGATGTAAACTCTCAACTTGTTGCTCAAACACTGTGCTTGCTCACACACTTTCCTTCCATGATTCTGATGGACTCTCATCCCTCTGGAACTGTTAAGTACCAAACAAACCCTTCCTTCTCTAAGTTGCCGTAGCCATGGTATTTTATCACAGCAATAGAAAAGTAACTAATGCAAGTCACAAAGGGGTACTTAGTACTACCATATTACTAAAGGAATAAAAGTTTCCAATTGAATTCTAAATACCCATCCTTTTGACCTAAGAGAAGTGCAACTCTCAGATCTCACTGAAGAAGATTCTTTTTCCCCCAGCAGATGGAGACTATTAGAGAGATCTATAACTGGTTTTTAAAAACAGGCAAGAAAAAGGTGACTGTGGGGGTGCCTAGCTCTAAATGGGACATCTCTATCACAAGTCTACACCTAAGTCTCAGGGAAAATTGTCATAGAGTGGGTAGAGAGACTGTAAAAACCTAAGGACTGGCATGGCAGCCATAAGATAGTTTTTTTTCTGGACAGGGAAGAGATAGACTTCACATGAACATTCAACAACATGGTTATCTGTGTAAGACCTATAAAAACAACACCAATTTACACATCAATACAGATAAAGCCCCCAAACACCCATCCCCTAGATGATGAGCTACAGGCAGTCAATGGCTGCTAAGGGAGGAAAAACCAGTTTTATTTCTTTATTTCATACAGAAGACCCACAATCCTAAGGGTTCAGATCCAAATACATGCAAATAAGAGCAATGTAAGTTGGAATCAGTTTTATACATACATATATAACATAACATACATACACACACACACCACACACATAACTAAAAGGTCCTGAATTTGAAAGGATGTGGTTGTGGACACAGGAAGAGTTGGAAGGCAGAAGAATGTGGAAAGGATGGAAATATAGTATACTCATGTATGAAACCTTCAAATAATAACAAAATCAAATTTATTTTAAAAAGGGAAGAAAAAGTGGGGAATGGGAAGAAACCAAAGGGGAAAAAGGGAAAGCTAGATTTGATGGAAACAAACATGTATGTATGAATTCTCAAACTAAAAAATAAAATAAGAAAATCTAATAGAAAAAATCATTTTAATTAAACAGGATTAATATTGGAGTACTGGCAATCTCAACTAAAGAAATTTGTAATAAAAAGTCCATAATAAGACTGACCTTGGCCTGAACCAGCTACCTAGGCCAGAATGGGCCTGAGAAAGCAAGCTCCATGGGAG
This sequence comes from Alexandromys fortis, assembly GCF_014885135.2. NCBI lineage: Eukaryota > Metazoa > Chordata > Mammalia > Rodentia > Cricetidae > Alexandromys > Alexandromys fortis. The sequence continues at coordinate 906,803 of NW_026068052.1, read as the reverse complement.
TGGGAGTGGATCCAGTCCAGGGACATTGGCGGACCAGGACTGAGCCAGCGACCTGGGCCAGAGCAGACCTGAGACAGCAAAATCCACAGGAACAGGTACAAGGGAGCAACTGCTGAGTGAGTGAACCAGAGCCAGAGACCACTGAGGGTCTGGACATGAATCTGGGATCTTCAAGGGAGAAGACCTAAGCCAGGACTTCTGTGGGTCTGGGCGTGAGTCTAGGACCTCAGAGGAACTAGACCTGAGCCAGAACCTCTGCAGGTCTGGGCATGAATCTGGTATAGCCCCTTTGGATGTCAGTGTGTCGATTTCTCAGAAAATTAGGAAACAAGCTTCCTTAAGACCCAGTAATACCACTTTTGGGTATATATCCAAAGGATGCTCAATCTTGCCACAAGGGAATGTCCTCAACAATATTCATAGCAGTGTTGTTTGTAATAGCCAGAACCTAGAAACAACCTAAGTGCTCCTTGACCAAAAGAATGGATAAGGAAAACGTGGTACATTTACACAATGGAGTACTACACAGCAGAAAAAAATAATGACATCTTGAATTTTGTAGGCAAATGGATGGAGCTAGAAAACATCATGTTGAGTGAGGTAACCCAGACACAGAAAGGCAATGATCACATTTACTCGCTCATAGGTGGTTTTTAAACATAAAGCAAAGAAAGCCAGCCTACAAACCACAATCCCAGACAATTTAGACAACAATGAGGACCCTAAGAGAGACATACATAGATCTAATCTACATGGGAAGTAGAAAAAGACAAGATCTCCTGAGTAAATTGGGAGCATGAGGACCTTGCGGGCAGGTTGAAGGGGAAGGGAGAAGCAGGGAGAGGAGCAGAGGAAAAAAATGTAGAACTCAATAAAAATCAATTAAAAAAAGACTGACCTTATCAGGAAATGCTGGACTATTTTTTAACAAAGAATAACTTTCAGGAAAAGTAAGAGCTTTTCAGTGACGAATTGCCTCTTCCTCCTCCATTTTCTCCTCCTTTTCCTCAAGACAGGGTCTTCTATGTTGCTCATGCTGGCTTGAACTCACTGTGTAACTGAGACTGGTCTCAACCTTGTAATCTCCTTGCAGGGATGAACATTAAAGGGACTTACAAATATATGTAGTGACTTTTTATAGTCAACTTCTCTTAGTTTGAATTTCAGCTGAGCTAAAGTTAACTCCTTCACTATATAACTTGGTGGAAATATAGAACAACTTAGGGTCCATGAATGCAAATAAATAGCACAGAAAAGAATGAGCATATGGAAAGGGTTACATTATTTTAGAGAAAATCGCTTTTAAATAATCTTGTTCATAAATGGTTAGTGGTTAGGCAGGTATTATTAATTCAAAACTATAGGAAATTTAGAACAGAGCAAAAATTGTCCTGTCAAGATTTTTAAGACTCTTAGAGATGAGGAAAATAAAGCTTAGAGAATTTAAGTCGCCATTGTGAAAAGTAAGGCAAAGTGAAACAATTCATTTATTTTGATTTGTATCGTTGAGTTAGGTACTGAAATTTTTCAACAAGTGAAATTTAGAACATCTTTTCCTATTTCTGTGAAAAATGTCACTGGAATTTTGATGGTGATTATACTGAATCTATAGATCAATTTGATACTATAGACATGTTCACAATATTAATTCTGTCAATCAATGAACATGGTAGTTCTTACTATTTTTCTAGAATCTTCTTCAGGGTTTAAAAATTTCCATTGTAGAGGCATTTTCCTTGCTTGATTGGGTTTATTTTGGGTTTTTGAGGCTATGGTGAACAGGCTTGTTTTTAGTATAATTTTTTATTATATTCAGTGCTAACTTGAACCTGAAAAGAAACCACTGGATGTTCTGTATTATTATATGTATTTTAAAGCAATAAAAGTATACTTTAATGTTCTGCAATTTATTACCAATTCACACAAAATCCTCCTCCCTTACCTACTTCCAAGTAAGAATTAACAAGTGAGGTTTGAGAGTATGCTACAGGTATGACTTACAAAGTACTGTAAGTCAAAAAACCATAAAAGACACTGATATTCAGACATTTAAATACAGAGTGGCAATTATGTGCCTGATGCTAAGCTAGGTCCCAGGGACACAAAAACAAATACAAATACTCCCAGCCATCAGCAAACTTTTACAGTACACCAGCTATTAAAGTTTAGATCTGAATTTCCTGACTCCCTACCCCTTAAAAAACAATTTTATTGCTGATAATTTCAAAGACGTCCCAATGTTAATAGCCAGGCTATGCTTACCTCCCATATGCCTACCGCCCAGCTTCAATATCTCATCCATCTTCCCACTGTAAATCTGCAACTACTTCTTCCATATTATTTTGAAGACTTTTCCAGATCATCATCACACCCATACATATTTCAAGGATGCATCTAGTATAACCACATGACCACTATCATACTGCCTAGAAGTTAATGTCAAAAAAGTCATGCAAAGTTCTAAGTGCCTCATATTCTTTAGATTGAGTTCTCTCCGATTTTATTAATAAAACCTGTGAAGAGAAGGTGAAATTAAGGAACATTTGAGGGGTAATATGGAAACATAACACAGTAGAAGCTTGATAAAATATATACGTGTATGAAGTTCATCTAAATGAAATCACTAAATAATGAGGGAGAGAGTGTGTCATCTCTTATCACCAAATAAAGCTTCTAGTGCTGGCACTGAATTACATCCAACTGAGTTGTTTGTCAAAGATGAGAATCCCTATATAACCCAGGCTGTTACCAGGACTATATTTTGTTCTCCACAAACTGATGGCAAGGCCCCATTGCTAAAGAAAACACCTACACAACTCATTGAATATGGAGAGGTTGAGATGGAGCCTATGTTGTAGTGTCATGGGTGTGGGAGGGTACTCTGCAAGCCACAAAAGGAGAAACATAAACACCAGACACTTGTGCATCAATGTTTATTACAACACTGTTCATAGCTAAGTAATAGAGTCAAACTAAGTCTCTAATAACAGAGTAACAAATAAGAAAGGGTGTGTATTACACAAGGGATTTTTTTCAACATAAAGAAGAATGAAGCTATGTTATTATCAAGGAAATAAATGAAACTGGAGATAAGTTTGGCCCACCTCAGAAAGACAAATATTAATATGTTTTCTCTCATTTGTGGTTCCTAGATTTTATTTAGTCAATAAAATCATGAATATGTCTATAAAACAACATTAGATGTGAATAAAGGCAAATAAATGAAGGGGAATAAATGAAGCAAATGAAAGAGGAGAGGGAGAAAAAAGAAACAGGGAAGTGGGGGGATATGTTTACCACAAAGCATATCTGTAAAAAATTAAATTGATAACTAAGATTAAAAAGAAAAAAGAGAATTCTACAGTGTACGGCTGGGTAAATTGTGTGTTATGACAAAACAATTTACAATTCCAATGCTATCTCAGTGTTTGATATACTACCACCAGTCACAAACACTAAAAGCAGAACATGCAGTAGATATAGTCTTGAACTCTTGTCTAAGTAGAGAATTTCTGAAAGCTATATTTAAGAACCTGAACAGTCTTCTCTCATCAGAAGGTAGTGAATTTTATGAATGAAAAATCGGTGACAAAATCTTTCCATGAATTGCTAAGTTCTTGATATCTTACACCATGGAAATTGTGAGGAGAAATGTGTTTCTATAGTCCTAGCTGAAATAATAGAGAACCAGAGTCAATAGCCATGTAGGTACTATGTTCTATGAGAATGCAGATGATATATATATGAATCTATTCTTAGGAAGCGTGGAAACATGAGGATTTGGGTCAACAAGTGAAATACTTCAGAGTGCACCATTTAAGAAGGTACTCCACTTACTTTCCGAATACTGTAAGTAGCAAGCCTATGCCTGTAAGACCCTGAATAGGTGCTTCAAGTTTTGAGCCCCAGTTACTTTATTGTCTTACCCTTGTTCTTCATCCGAGCTTTTCAAGTATGACATTTAAACTTTGACAATATCATACATGTGAATTCTGTTTTATGGGCAGTTTTACCCACCATTTCTCTCTCTCTCTCCCTCTCCCTCTCCCCCCCCCTCTCTCTCTCACACACACACACACAACCCTCCTCAATGAAACCTTTCTTCTTCCCAACAAGTCCCCCACTCCAATTCTGGTATCTTTTTTTCCCGACCCACTGAGTTTAACTGTAGTCGCCTGCATGAGCATGAGTGTGTATGGAGTTTTTACTGGAACATAGGCAATGTATCAATGGCTTTATCACCGAAGAAATTACATGACCATATCTAGTAACTACTGGATTACCTGCTCACAGTCCTTTACTGAGGGGTGGAAGCCTTACAATCCTCTCTGTCATGTATGATGAAACAGTGAGAGGTCTAATCTTGTACAGTTAACAACAGAGTTCATATATGTAATAGCTGTGTCTAGAACACATTGTTTTGTAGGATCCCTTCCCAAACTCTGACTCTTATATTCCTTTCATTCTCTTCTGCAATATTCCCTGAATCTCGAAGGGGATAATCATATGATTCACTTAGGACCTAGTACTCTACAGTCACGTATTCTCTGCACTTTGACCAGTTGAGTTTCTATGTTACCTTACGTCCACTGTGAAAAGACGCTTGATAGAGGGAGAGTCTTCTGTTTTGTGTTAATTTCATTGGTTAAATAAAGAGACTGCCTTGGACCTTTAATAGGACATAAAATTAGGTAGGCGAGGTAAACAGAACAGAATGCTGGGAGAAAGAAGCTGAGTCAAGGAGTCGCCATGATTCTCCCACTCCAGACAGACGCAGGTTAAGATCTTTCCTGGCTACACAGATTATTAGAAATGGCTTAGCTCAATATGTAAGAGCTAGCCAGTAAGAGGCTGGAACTAATGGGCTAGGCAGTGTTTAAAACAATACAGTTTCCGTGTAATTATTTCGGGTAAAGCTAGCCAGGTGGTGGGAAGTGGCCCGCCACTCCTATTACAACAGACACTCTTATGATAAAGACTGAGAACAACATATGTGGATATTAAGAAGGCTGATTGATACCATATCCACTTTAGCAAAACAACAGTAGCTGGTTTTCTCCTAGAGCCTATGACCTCCTCAGCCACAGGCTCTTGACCAGGTTTCTAATATAAGGTATGAGTTTCCATCTGTGGTATGAGCCTCAAATCCAATCAGAAAATACTTTGTTACCCCCATAATAGTCATGCCACTATTGTACCAGTAAGTGTATCTTGGCAGGCAGGTCATTGTCATAGTTCATAGGGTCCACAGTTAGTTAGGACTGCTAACGACTTTCCCAGCAGCTTGCTACCCAACATGGAGGAAAATTCCAGCTTATTCCACTTGAATTCTGGTGTCTTTAGTAATAGGGTCTTATGATATAATTCTGGTAGGCAAACAAGGATGTTGTTTTAGTGGCATCTGTAGCCTTCTTTACCAACAGCTCATAGGAGGGTATCCCGGACCTGGTACTGGAGTTCTCATTTAGTAACCTTTGGCTTCTGGAAGGAACATTATCCACCCATGCAAGAGGACTCTAATCTTTTTTTTTCAATTTTAATAATAATTTTAATAATTTTGTGTGAAGACATTAGGTATGATTTTATAATATTCAGCTAAAGAAACTTAAAGATGAATCTTTTTTCTATTTATTTTTTTTAAAAAATTACCGCCTCCTCCCCGTTTCCCATTTCCCTCCCCCTCCTCCTACACATCTCCCCCTCCCCCCACTCCCCTCCCCCTCTCCCCCCCACTCCATTCCCCCTCCCTCTCGAGAATGATGGGTGAGAAACGTGAGAAGGGGAGATTGGGGGGAGCTTGGGGGAATGGGATGGTTGGGATAAAGGAAGGGTGGACACGGAACAGAGAAATATATATCCTAATTAAGGGAGCCATCTTAGGGTTGGCAAGAGACTTGACTCTAGAGGGGCTGGCAGGTGTCCAGGGAGATGTCCCCAGCTAGTACCTTGAGCAACTGAGCAGAGGGAATCTGAAATGACCCTATCCCATAGCCATACTGATAAATATCTTACATATCACCTTAGAACCTTCATCTGGCGATGGATGGAGATAGAGACAGAGACCTACACTGGAGCACCGGACTAAGCTCTTAAGACCCAAATGAGGAGCAGAAGGAGGGAGAACATGAGTAAGGAAGTCAGGAACATGTGCTTATCTATTTTGGTCTGGATAGCCTCACACAGTATAATTTTTTCAGTTCTAATTTCCTGAAATTCCATATTAATTTGAATATTGGTATTGAGAATAACTTCATTTTCTGACCACTCTCTTACCTATCTATGCATTCTCTTTATTACTCTGATTCCAGCAATCCTGCAGTAAAACCTCCAACTCACTGATGCTTCTAACTTTTCCCTGTATCTCATTCCCTTAATGTCTTCTGATACACCCACTTAAAATTCTAGAAGTATTCACTATAATTACTCCAATTTTACTGATAGTTTTCATTCATTAAATTTATTTTACAAAAACTGAAGTCTTGTTAAGCCAAACTTTGCATTGACTTTTGTTCTTTCATTCATTCAGCAGAATTCAGAAGTTGTTTAAAATTACACAACCATTTGCTTTTTTTTCTTTCTTTTCCTTTCTTTTCTTCTTTTTTTTTTTTTTTTTTTTTTTGTTTTTTCAAGACAGGGTTTCTCTGTGTAACTGCTGTGGCTGTCCTGGAACTCGCTCTGTAAACCAGGCTGGCCTCAAACTCATAGAGATCTGCTTGCCTCTGTCTCTTGAATTCTGGGATTAAAGGCATGTGCCACCACCATCCAGCTATTTGCTTTATTTCTGAGCATCATCAACTGAGTCTTAATCCTATTAGCAAGCACTTGACACTTCTTTAATCATCCATTTCCTGCTTTTATGAATAATTAATTCATACCTTATCCTGTCTTCTCAAATCTCCTATACATATCTCCCAATGCCATTATTTGACAGCAAGTTTAAGAGAAATGAAAAAAATAATCTATCAAAAAGAGAGTAAAAAGAGCAACTGATAAGGTAAGAATAAAACAAGAAGTACTAGAAACCAATTGTGTTTCAAAGAATGGTTAACTGTTTTGACTACAGCTAATAGGTAAAATATGATAAGAACTAAGATTTAACCATTGCAATATACTAGACAGAGGTCACCAGTGACCTTAACAAAAGCTGACTTTCTGACAAAAGCTTGACAGAACAAAAACTCAGGAGATATGGAGGAATAATAAGTATAGACAACATTTCAGAGGAGTTTTGTTACCAAAGAAAGAAAATAAGCTGGGCAGTATTTGATAAGAAAATGATTAAAACAGTTTTCTTTTGTTTTAAGTTTCTGTTCATTTGAATAGGACAAAAGTATATTTATAAGCTATGAGAATAACTCAGTAAAAGGGAATGCAAAGGCAACAATAGGTGATTTCAGAAGCAAGTGCTTAAGTTGAGACTGCCTTTAGGCAGGAATGTGAATAGTTCACCCACAACAACGGTTGAGAAGGTAGAATATAAGATGCCTGGCATGTGCTGTAGCATGACTTCTAGTTGTTCTTAATAATTAGAACCCAGAGTCAGATATAGGGGTGAATGCTGAAGATCAGAGAAGCAGAGAGGCCAGCCACTAGACAGACAGTTCTTTTACCTCTACCAATGCTCTAACCAAAGAGGTGATCCTATCCTCAGAATGCATCTCCAGACTCCATCTGTTTCCACCAAACCTCAGGCTGCAACTTTCTCCACTGAACCTCAGGTTGCACTGAGCTCCTGTCTCCTTCCACCTTATCTTCCCCTCTCCACCCAGCCATATCACTCCTATCTCCACCTCCCTAGTACTGGAATTAGAGGCATGGGATCCCAAGTGCTGGGATCACCTTTGTTTGAGCTCTGTTTCTCTTTTAGGCAGATTCAATCTTGTGTAGCCCAAGGTGGCCTTGAACTAACAGAGATCCCTCTGCCTCTGCCTTCCAAATACTGGGATTAAAGGTGTGTGCCACCACTCCCTGGCCTCTAGTGACTTAACTCTGCACTCTGATCTTCAGGCAGCTTTATTTGTTAAAACATAAACAAAAATATCACTACAATGTGCAGAGAGGTCATAGTATGAATCTATGGAGATTCTCTTCCAGGGTTCCTTGGGTTTTACAAACTAGAATATGCATGCTATATCACTTTGGAGGGTATTTTATGAATGACTAGTATTGTGGTTTGAATGTAAAATGTCTCCCATAGGCTCATATCCTTGAATACTTAGTTTCCAGTTGGTGGTTATAGTGGTTTGAATAGAAATGGTCCCCATAGACTTGTGTGTTTGAATGCTTGGACCATAGCAAGTGGCACTATTAAAAGATGTGGCCTTGCTGGAGTGTGAACCTTTTGGAATAAGTGTCTCACTGTGGAGGCAGGCTCTGAGGTCTCATCTACACTCAAGCTACAGTCAGTGTGGCTCACAGTTCACTTTGTGTTGCCTGCAGATCAAGATGTATAACTCTCAGCTCCTTCTCCAGCACCATGTCTGCCTGCATGCTGCCATGCTTCCCACCATGATAATGGAGTACACCTCTGATACTGTAAGCCAGCCCCAGTTAAATGTTTTTCTTTATAAAAGTTGTCATGTTCATGATGTCTCTTCACACTAATAGAAACCCTCAGACAATGGTGTTGTATGGAAAGGTCGAAAACTTCAGAAGGTGAAGCCTTAATAGAGGAAACGTATCAGTGGGGGCAAGCCTTGAGATTTTATGGCCCAGCCACACTTTACACCATATTGTTTCTGGTCCACTGATGCAATAAGAGTGGCTGGCCTCATGTTTCTACCACTACTCCTTCCCAGCGTGATGGACTTTACACCCCCCGGAACTGTCAGCCAAATAAATTTTTTCTATCTTAAATCACTTTTGTCAAGGTATTTTTATCACGGCAACAGGAAATGAAACTAATACAGTTTGATGGATAAGGTAGCTTATTTTAAAAGAGAAAGTGTTGTTTTACCTTATCTAGCCTTTTATCCTATGATTGGATTATCATTGTCTTCTATTCTGCTTCTAATTTTTCCCTATTCAGCTCCCCAAGAAAGCCAGAAACGCTTTCTCGAAGCACTGCTTGTGATTCTGTTTGTTGTTTGGGTTTGGTGTCTTCTGAGATTAGGTCTTCACTGTAGTCAAAGGCTGGTCTCGAAATCCTTATCGTCTTGTCTACAGGATATGACAGCACACCTGGCCTCAAAGGGTTGCTTTTTATATAAACTACCAACAATGTTTTCTTGTTGTTTAGAAAATAGCTATTGTATAATCAGGCCACAGATATCAATTCAACTTTATCCTGTATGTTTCCTCTATAGCACTGTTTTATTATTAGATATTTTTTTTTAAAAAATACCAATCCAAATTCTCGCTCACTCCCCTCCTCCCATTCCCTCCACAGACCCTTCCACCCCACCCCCTCTAATCCTAAGAGAAGGTAAGGCACTTTGCTTTGTGGAAGGTTCAAGGCCCTCCCTACTACATCTAGGCTGAGCAAGGTATAATGGGATAGTTGAGATGGAGGAAGGACAGATATGAGAGCAAAAAAAGGAGATATCTTGATTGAGGGAGCCAGCAAGAAACCTGGCTCTAGAAAAATTCCCAGGAATCCACAGGAATGACCCCAGCTAAGACCCGAAGCAATAAAGGAGAGGGTGCCTGAACTGGCCTTGCCCTGTATTCAGACTGATGATTATCTTAAATATCACCATAGAATCTTTGACCAACAACAGATGGAAACAAAGGCAGAGTCCCACACCAGAGCACTGGACTGAGCTCCCAAGGTCCAGTTGAAGAGTTGAAGGAAAGAGAATATGAATAAAGAGGTCAAGACCATGATGGGTTCATCCACTGAAACAGTTTACCTGAGCTAATGGGAGCTCACCAACTCCAGCTGAACTGGGAAGAAACAAGCATAGGACCAAACTAGTCCCTCTGAATGCGGGTGACAGTTGTATGACTGGGATGTATACCTTGCTCAGTATAGCATTGTTTTAACATACAAGTCACTATATTAGGTACAAGTTTAAGAATTGTGGAGAAATAAATATTTTATTATTCCAACCATATACACTGTCTCATGAGCCAAGCCAATCATATTACTTTTTTATATTTTACTCACATCATCTAATCATTTAAACTATTTTCTTACATATCTAAATGCTACCTTTTTTTCAAAGCTCAACTTACGTTTTCCCTCTATTGTAGAGATTTCCCAATACAATTCCAGTTTCAGTGCCTCCCTTCTTCCTGCAAATTTCAGTGAATCTTAACATGCATATTAGTTATTTGATTTTTGTTCTATGTACTGTCCATTAATGCTAATGTATGTTTTGTTCATTCAAACTATCTTGAGGACTCTATTTCTAGATTCTAGACCAACAACTTACCCAAAATTGTCACTAAATACAATTTCAACCATAGATTTGGATACTAATGAGCAAGGTAACATAATTTCTAAAGGAAGAAAATTATTTGATGTTGACATGGGATGCATTTGTATAGGATGGAAAGAAAGAGGAAGAGAGAGGAAAAGGAAAATCAGGGTGTCTGTATAGGTCTGAGCTACGTCCTCTGTATATGTGTCATGATTGTGTAGCTTGGTGTTCTTGTGGGACTCCTAACAATGGGAGTGGAGGGTGAATCTGACTCTTTTGACTGCTCTTGGGACCCTTTTCCTCTTATTGAGGGGTCTCCTCCAGCCTTGATGTGAGGGTTTGTGACTAGTCTTATTGTAGCACGCTATACTGTGTTTGCTTGATATTCCTGGGAGCCCTACTCTTTTCTGAAGATAAATGGAAGATGAGTAGATCTGGGGGAGAGAAGAGGTAGGGTGCCAAAGAGATGGATCAGCAGTTAAGAGCATTTGGCTGCTCTTCCAGAGGACCTGGGTTCAATTCTCAGCACACATATGACAGTTCTCAGCCATCTGCAACTCCAGTACCTACGGCACCAGACACATAGGTAGTATATGTACATACACGCAGGCAAAATACTCATTATACAGAAAATAAAAAATTAAATCTTTTTAAAGAGTCATAGTTTATAAATCACATTTTCAATCATCTTAGTTAATTTTTACAAAAGTCTTTGAAGCAATACCTTTATTTGCTAATGGTGGTGTTAAGATTTTATTTTAAGTTAGGCATTTATTAAAAGGTGGGTCCAATATTCCATTCAGGCCAAGAGTTCCAAAGCTGGTAGGGCACCTTTTCTCATTCTGTATCTCATTAAGACCAAAGTTTTGCAAATAAAAATAGATATATTATTAAACAAAAGTTAATGTTTTATTGTTATAAAAGACACAGGTTAGTCATAGCAGTAGCAAACGTCTTTAATCCCAGTACTTGGGAGGCAGAGACAGGTAGATCCCTATAAGTTCAAAGCCAGCCTAGTCTACCTACATACTAAGCTCTAGGCCAGTCAGAGTTGTATCATGAGAACATCCCTCCCAAGAAAGAAAGAAAGATCACAAGTGTTTAAACTATATTCATTTAAATTGATGATAGATATAAATTTCTAAGTAGATACATATTTATTTGCATGTCATGATATACTCCCACCCTAGCTTTTCATAGAGCTGAGGATACAAACAGGGCTTAGTGCATGCTAGACAAATGCTCTATCATAAGCGACATTCTCTGCCCCTGAAACAACATTTTTAAAATCTAAAGTTTCTTTGATTTTTAAATATCTTTCCTATCATTATCATCATATTCATCATCATTATCATCATAGCCACTATTTGTGTGTGTGTGTGTGTGTGTGTGCGTGTGTGTGTGTGTGTGTGTAGGACACATGTGGAGGTTAGAGAACAACTTTGTGAAGTTGGTTCTCTCCTTCCACCTTTATGTGGGTTCAGGGGATTGAACTCAGATCACCAGGCTTCTGACAAGTGTCTTTACCCACTGAGCCATCTCACTGATCCTAGGGGTGCTTTTAAAATTAGTGTTTGATATGTTTATTTTTGTTTGTTTTAAACATAAATCTGTTGCCTCAAAATAAGATAAATAAGATAAAAACAAGACTATTATATAAGAATCTTGGTATGAAAATATGAGACAAAACAGTAAAAGAAGGACTCTTCTATGCCAAGCTGATGGTGATGAATTCTTTTTCAAAAAGAAAAAGAGTATAATAGTGGATAAATATGAATTACCTCTAGAGCAAACTGTATAGCCAAACTTAGGATTTTGGTAGGTGAAACTTCACTTTCAAATAGACCATCATCATCCAGTTCTTCATCTGTTAATAATTTCTCTAAAGTACGGACCACCTGTAAAGCTGAAATAAACAATAAGAATGTGAGATATTTTCTTCAAGGATAATACTTACTTATGGTTAATTATATCATAATGGATTTTGAATCACCTTAAGATAGTCATATTTTTGGAAATATAAAATTATTAAGTCATATGAATTAATAAGCCATCAAGAAGGACTTGAATATTAGAAAAATACCTAACTGAGCAACTACACTTTTGTAAATTTATCTATAGAATTAGCTTCAAAAGCAAATAAATACAAGATGTTCATCTAGTACTATTTGACCTGGATGGAGTAGGGGAGGACCTTGGACTTCCCACAGGGCAGGGAACCCTGACTGCTCTTTGGACTGGAGAGGGAGGGGCAGAGGAGTGGGGGGAGGAGGAGGGAAATGGGAGGAGGTAGAAATCAGTGTGGTGGTTTCTCAGGAAATTCGGGATCAACCTGCCCCAGGACCCAGCAATACCACTCTTGGGAATATACCCAAGAGATGCCCTATCATACAACAAAAGCATTTGTTCAACTATGTTCATAGCAGCATTATTTGTAATAGCCCGAACCTGGAAACAACCTAGATGTCCTTCAATGGAAGAATGCATGAAGAAAGTATGGAATATATACACATTAGAGTACTACTCAGTGGTAAAAAACAATGACTTCTTGAAGTTTGCAGGCAAATAGATGGAAATAGAAAACACCATCCTGAGCGAGGTAACCCAGACCCAAAAAGATGAACATGGGATGTACTCACTCATAGGTGGTTTTTAAACATAAAGCAAAGAAAGCCAGCCTACAAACCACAATCCCAGACAATTTAGACAACAATGAGGACCCTAAGAGAGACATACATAGATCTAATCTACATGGGAAGTAGAAAAAGACAAGATCTCCTGAGTAAATTGGGAGCATGAGGACCTTGCGGGCAGGTTGAAGGGGAAGGGAGAAGCAGGGAGAGGAGCAGAGGAAAAAAATGTAGAACTCAATAAAAATCAATTAAAAAAAGACTGACCTTATCAGGAAATGCTGGACTATTTTTTAACAAAGAATAACTTTCAGGAAAAGTAAGAGCTTTTCAGTGACGAATTGCCTCTTCCTCCTCCATTTTCTCCTCCTTTTCCTCAAGACAGGGTCTTCTATGTTGCTCATGCTGGCTTGAACTCACTGTGTAACTGAGACTGGTCTCAACCTTGTAATCTCCTTGCAGGGATGAACATTAAAGGGACTTACAAATATATGTAGTGACTTTTTATAGTCAACTTCTCTTAGTTTGAATTTCAGCTGAGCTAAAGTTAACTCCTTCACTATATAACTTG
>NW_026068052.1:883690-893031 GCF_014885135.2 Alexandromys fortis | reverse complement strand
GGGGGGGAGGGGGGGGGGGGGGGGGGAAAGGGGGGGGGGGGAGGGAAGGGGGGGGGGGGGGGGAGGAGGGGGAGGGAAATGGGAGGCTGGGAGGAGGCTGAAACTTTTTTTTCCTTTTCCTTTTCTCAATAAAAAAATAAAATAAAATAATAAAAAAAATAAAATATGGAACCTAGAGCCTAAATTCCATTACTAATAGATGGACTGGATGCATTGTGGAGCACCAAAATTGGGGGTATTTATAACACTATTAAAATGAAATGAGGTCTTATATCCCATTATTTGTCATAAAGGTAGATAATTATAAATTAAATGGATACAATAGATATTAAGTGACATATAAGTTATACCTAATAATCCAAAAAGGAGACAAAAGATTTCAGAACAAAGAACAACTACCTAGAATAGGATATTTCAAGCTGATAAATGAATCAATTCAATGAAGATATAAACCAAATTGTTTATAGATCCAATGACAAAATTTCATAATATAAGATGCAAAAGTGGGCTAGTGAGATGTGTTAAGACCTTCATCCACAACCCTGATGATCTGATTTTATACCTGGGACCCACATGGTGGAAGGAGAGAACCCAATCATTAGGTCCAGTCAATGGATTTACCTCCAGATCTAAACCTGTTTCCAGATACAAGCTTCACTGATCTATCTGAGACATGCCCAAGGACATAAACAACAAGCTTACCAATCACCCTGCCCCAAATCTTCAAATGAACCGACTGATGAAAGGACTTTCTAGATCAAGCGATTTGACAACAACCACAAACAGTAATTCCCTCCTTCCTCAAATATGCAGACATCAATGCAAGGCCACAAAGATCAAACACAATCATGGAATACATCACTCCAATAGTAAATAAGGTAAGAGTCTCTAAAAGAACTGGAGAGTCATACAAACTGCAAACACAGACCTGTCGTCCTAGCATTCTGAATACCAAGGTGTGAGGCTCACATGTCCATAGGCGTTTGAAACCAGCCTGGGTAATAATAAGATATTTTAAAAAAGAAGTGTAGATTTGTAAACTGCCCAACTAATAATGCAAAATAACACATTTCAAAGAAGCTTAATAAACATCAAGGATGCAGAGAAACAGGGCTAGTGAGATGCTTGTTGCTAAACCTGATGACCTGAATTTGATCCCTGGAGCTCACACGGCTGAAGATGAGAACTGACTCCAAGTTTTCCTCGGATTGCCACACATTTTTAAAACAATACATTTCAAAATAGATGCAAGTATCCATTTAGACTCTAAACTTTGGAGGAAGGTGACAACTGTCTAAGCAGATTTAATGCAAGCAAGACTTAACCAAGACATTATCAAATAATACAAAAGCAAAGACTGAAGATCTTGAAAGCAGCAGCTGAAAAGAGGCAGCACATAAAAGGGTGTGCCAATAGTCTAGCAGCACTGACGTTTCTTGGCAGAAACATTACCGGCCATGAAAAATTGAGAAGACAGATCCAAAGTACAGATGGAAAAAACTGCTAACTAGGAATACTTGGCGAGGAAATGAAGGGCAATGAAAATTCCCAGATAAACAAACATTAAAGGAACTGAAGGAAAAGTATATTGATTAGCAAGATCAAAACTAAACCATGAAAGTATACAGTTAAATTCAAAATAATCTTGATAAGTGTGTAACTCACCTATAGCTTTAGAATGAAGGTTAAAATTAAATTATTAAAAGATATCTATAATAATTTTAAAGAATATTTAATATAAAATATAAGTTGATCAAAAATATAAACTATGGGGAAGCAGGTGGATGGTATGATCAAAGTAAAGTAATTATCAGCTTAAAACAGCCTATTTATTATGTTTTAAATAAGCCTGTGATAATCACAAAAACAAACTATGATTATTACATGACATATAGTAATCAAAGTAGATAACCATAGAATATCACCTGATTACAAAGAAAGACAACATGTAAAAAGGAGCAAAAGATATATAAAACAATAAGAATTAGTGGAGTGGCAATAAGTCCTTGTGAAGGATGAAAAAGGAAAGGTGAAGTTTTTTGGTGGGCCCTGCCAAGGAATACCACTAAGCAAAGACGCTGTGCACAATAAAGTTAGTGCAAGATGTTTATTGGGGGAGGAGGACAAAGAATGAAAGGCCATGTTGGAGTGAGGATGTGAGAGAGGCAGGCAGACAGAGACAGTGAAGAAACAAGAGGAAGAAGCAAGAAAGTAAGCTGTGCCTGACAGGCACTCTTAAGGGGTGCACATGTCACATAGCTTATGGTATGATGACATAACTGCTTTGGTGGCAGAGGCAGGCTGCCACCATGGTGGCAATTAACACTTTGGATATCAATAATTGTCTTGAATGTAAATGACTTAATTCTGTAATCAAAACATACAGAGTGAGTGAATGGATTAAAACCAGGGAAATATTGTATCTATAAGATACTTTTCAAGAAAGCCTTTTAAGGACACATAGTTTGAATGTGATGAGGTAGAAAAAGACATTCCACATAAATGCATGGCAAAATAGAGCTAGATTATATGTATTAATACAAGCCAAATTAAATTATCAGCAAAAATTAAAAAAAGACAAAAAGACCATTTTACAGTACTAAAGTATATTTCTTATGGTTGAGATTATAACGACAATATTTCTCCCTTCCTTTTCTTTTTTTATTAAGGAATCTAAGGCAATTTACTTGCATGTATTATACACCACTTTGGAGACTCACTATTTTATACACAGGTATAATATTTCAATTTGAGAGTCTCTCTATCATACATTTTCAACAAATTTTACTCTTAATATTATTCCATTTATAACATTTGAATACTTTATACACAATTATTTTTATTTAAATAATATATTTTTTCATTTTTTTACATACCAACCAGTTTCCACTCCCTCGTCTCCTCCCATCCTCTCCCCTTTTCCATCTTCCCCTCCCCATCAACTCCTCCTCCATCTCTGTTCAGAATGGGGCAGACCTCCCATGGGCTTGCACAAAGCATAGCACATCAAGTTGAGGCAAGACCAAGATCCTCCCCTTACATCAAGGCCAGGCCAGGTAATCCAGCAAGGGGAACAGGTTACCAAAAGCCAGATATGTGCCAGGGAGAGCCTGCTCTCACTGTTAGAAGAATTAACTAAGAGATTAAGCTACATTATTGTCCCACACATACAGAGGGCCTAGGGCGGTCCCACATATGCTCTCTGACTGTTGGTCCAGTCTCCACAAGCTCGGGTCAGCTGTTTCTGTGGGTTCCCCCATGATGACCCCCCCTCTGATATGGGATTCCCCTCTTTATGCTGTGAATATGTTTTATTACCATTGGTTAATAAAGAAGCTACTTGGGCCCACAGCAGGGCAGAATAGAGGAAGGCAAGAATTCCAGAGATAGAGGAGAAAAGAAAGCAGAGTCAGGGAGATGCCCAGAAACCTTACCAGTAAACCATGAGCCTCATGGTAAAATATAAAAAATAATAAAAATGGGTTAATTTAAGATGTGGGAGTTAGTTAACAAGAAGCCTAAGCTAATAGGCCGAGCAATGTTTTAAATTAGTACAGTTTCTATGTGATTATTTCAGGTCTGGGCCGCCGGGAAACGGACAAGCAATCTCCTACTACACCCCTGGCTGGTATAATCCCTCCTCCCTTTCTTCTGCTAGACTGTCAGAGCTCAGCATAGTACTTGTCTGTGGGTCTCTGCCTCTGCTTCATTTAGTTGCTGGATAGATTATCTGTGATGGCAATTATGGAAGTCAACAATCTGCTTATAGTAGATGGTCAGTTTTCAGGTACCCTGTCCACTATTGCTAGGAGTCTTAATTGGGGTCATCCTTGTGGGTTCTGGGGGTTTCCCTGGCACCAGTTTTTCCTTAACCCCAAAATGCTCCCCCATCAAGAAGTCTCTTTCTTTACTCTCCCCCTCCATCCTTCCTTCATCTGCCTCCTGCACCCAGCCCAACCAATCCACTCTCTCTAGTTCTCATCCCTTCATTCCCCCAACCCCTGCCTCCAGTTTACCCAGGAGATCTTTTCTGCTTCCCTTTCCCAGGGAAACCCATGCATCCCTCTTTGGGCCCCCCTTGTTATAAAGCCTTTCTGGGACTGTGGATTATAGGTTGATTATCTTATACGTTACTCTTAATAACCATTTGTGAGTGTGTACATACCATGTTTGTCTTTCTGGGTCTGGGTTACCTCACTCAGAATGGCTTTATTTTTCTAGTCCCATTCATTTGCCTGCAAATTTCATGATGTCATTGTTTTCAACAGTTGAGTAGTACTCTATTGCGTAAATGGACCACATTTTCTTTATCCATTCTTCAGTTGAGGGGCATCTAGGTTGTTTTCAGGTTCTGGCTATTATGAATAATGTTGCTATGAACATAGTTAAGAAAGTGTCCTTGTGGTATGATTGAGAAACCTATCTAAATTGGTATCGCTGGTTCTTGAGGTAAATTGATTCCCAATTTTCTAAGAAATCACCGTAACAATTTCCAAAGTGGTTGTACAAATTTGCACTCCCACCAACAATGGAGGAGTGTTCTCCTTACTCCACATCTTCTCCAGCATGTGGTATCAATATGTTTTTGATCTTAGCCATTCTGTTGGGTGTAAGACTAATTCTCAGAGTTGTTTAGATTTGCATTTCCCTGGTGACTAAGGACTTTGAGCAATTCCTTAAATGTCTTTCAGCCATTTGAGATTCTTCTGTTGAGAATTCTCTGTTTAGATCTGCACCCCAATTTTATTTATTTTATTTTTGTGTTGTTTCTTCTTATTTATTTTTTTGTATTTCTTTTCCTCTCATATATTAAATACCAACCACAGTTTACCCTCCCTTCTCTCCTCTCAGTCCCTCTCTGCCATCTTCCCTTTCCCACAGATCCACTTCCCTGTTTCTCTTCAGAAAAGAGCAGGCCTCCAAGGGATATCAACCAAATATGTCATAAAAAGATACAATGAGACTAGGCACAAAATTGCATATCAAGGATGGACAAGGCAACCCAGTAGGAAGAAAAAGATCCCTAAAGCAAGCAAAAGAGTCAGAAACAAACCTGCACCCATTGTTAAGAGCTCCACGAGAATGCCAAGCTACACACACATAACATATACTCAGAGGATCTAAGTCAGACCCATACAAACTCCCTGATTGTCACTTCAGTGTCCATGAGCCCCTATGAGCCCTGCTTAGTTGATTCTTTTTTTAATTAAAACATTTTTTTGCTTCGTAAATAATACCATTCAAAATTTCCACCTCCTCTCCTCCTCCCACTTTCCTCCACTCACCCTCCCACTTCCCCCTCCAGTCCTAAGAGAGGGCAGGGTACCCAGCCCTGTGGGAAGTCCAAGGCCTTCCCCACTCCATCCAGGCCTAGGAAGCTGTGCATCCAAATAGACTAGGCTCCCAAAAAGCCAGTACATACAGTAGAATCAAATCCCAGTGCCATTATCTATGGCTTCTCAGTCTGCCACCATTGTCATCCACATTCAGAGAGTCCAGTTTGACCCCATGCTCATTCAGTCCCAGTCCAGCTGGCTTTGGTGAGCTCCCATTAGATCAGTCACACCGTCTCAGTAGGTGGACCAACCCCTCGCGGTCCTGACTTCCTTGCTCATCTTCTCCCTCTTTCTTCTCTTCAACTGGACCTTGGGAGCTCAGTCCGTGCACCCCAATTTTAATTGGATCATTTGTTATTTTGATGTTTAGCTTCTTGTGTTCTTTATATATTTTGGAGCTCAGCCCTCTGTCATGTGTCTCTACCTTCCTTTTCCTCCCTTCAAACCCTTCCCTATACCTTTCCTTGGTCTCTTTCAAATTTAAGACCTCTTTTATCCATTAATTGTTATTGCATGCATATGTATACATGTATTTACACACATATAAATATAGCCTGCACAGAATATATGTCACTTGTATGTATATTTTCAGAGCTGACCATTTGGTACTGGATAACCAATTGGTGTACTCTTCCCTAGGGAAGACGATTTCTCCTACTCTCGCATTCCTTAGTTGCCTGGAGTTCTTTGTGTATATGCTTGGGTCAGTCAACATCCTGTCATGGAGAAGGGAAGAAATCTTGGGCTCCACACTTCCTTGAATACTTAAACACATTTAATGGTTAATTGGGGAGGGGAGTATTTTATTCTGTGGTATGACCACTGATAAGGTGCTCATGTTCCTATAAATAAGCCTTTACCCATGCTTCATAAACAACCCTAATGAAATTCATTAGGTCTTCAAAAAATATGGAAAAGGGGAACTAGTTGAGGAAAAGGAGGGGCATCAGTGGGAAAAGGAGGAGCATCAGTGGGAGATCAGAAGGACAATAAAGAGTAACAGGAGGTAAATATGAATATGATTGAAATATACCATATCCATATATAAAATGTCATAATAAAACTTACTATTCTATATAATCAATATATACTATTTAAATAGAAACATTTAAAAGGGATGGTAAAAATGGCTTAGTGGGTAAAAGTGCTTACTTCACAAGCCTGCTGACCTGGGTTCAATCCCAGAACCCATATGAAAGAGAACCAACTCCATGAAGGTTTTATTTAAAATCCAAATACTGTGGCATCATGTACAAATATACACATTCTCACACACATAAATAATTTTTTAGTTTAATAGGTTTTGAAATAACTCTATTTAAAATAAAGTTAAAGGGAAAGATTTAATAAGGAAACTTTTCACATTTCACTGATAAAAATGCCTCATGAAATTTTAAGTTCTTTTATCCCTTAATATACTATATATTATTCCCAATTCTTGTCCAATATTTTCCCATTTCAGATCCTCTAGATAGGTAGCTGTGTTTTTTTTTTTACTTTCTCATACCCCCCAGTTTCTTTGTGCATTGTTGTATAATTTTATGCAAAAGTAATTATACCTATTCAGCACAGTTATCTTCAAAACAGTGTATCTATTTTCTTATTGTGGATTTTTATTCTTTGGGGATTTTCATTGTTCACATTAATACATAGAGCATTTATACCTCTGTCAGAGTTGCCCTCCATGACTGCAATCTTGAATATATAAAACTGAGTGAAAATGTTTATAGGATCCTGTTGCTCAGTTTCTGTTACTGCCTCTTTAGCCTGAAAAGAAAAACATAGGGTTGATTTTATAAAAATCCGTATCGTATTTTACTAATACCATTGATAGTCACAATAGTTAAGGGGTACTCAACTAAGAAAAGAAAGGAATCTAAAAAAAATTAGAGAGCTATTGTCTTAGAAGGCTACAGAAATAGTTTTGCTTCTAGAACCAGAGTGAATAAGCCATATCAAAATAACTTTTCTTCTGAAAACAACCATACACGTTGAATATTATGCTTAGAATTTTTCTAAAAGTATTAAATAAAATAATAGGACAAATGGAAAAGTAGCAGTACATTTATCAAACCAAACCTAAGGAAAAGTGAAGGCACAGAAAGGTAAGCAGAGAATTAAAACTAATTTTGGCTGGTGGGTATTTGTGAATGTAGACAAACGTTTACTGAAAATTTGACGGGTCTTGGTAAATCAGGAACTAGATATCAAGTTCCACAAGATCACATGGTTAGACTAAGTCAGAAGTAAACTTGTACCTACCCATAGCCATTCCAGAAGACCACAAAGAAGGTTACTTTGGCACTGAGTAGAAGATAGCACAACACACAGGGGGAAATGTCCCTTGAGCTATAACACAAGTAGACTTGCTTGTTTTCAGTCCTAAATTACAGAATCTGGTGGCTAGAGGGCTCAAAAGACCTACAGTTATGAATAACTGCTCCCAAACCTATTAAGGGATATTCATTTTCAGTTTCAAAATATTTCATAAAAATTTTCAACAATGATGAGCTGTAAACATTAACCAAGCACCATATAAAACCAGACGCCATAAAAGAATAACAGCAGAAATGACAGCTAACAGAAACAGATATTCAAGATTCAGAAACTGGAATAATAAAACCAGTGACAAAACATCTATGTTTTCAAAGTTCAAAAAATAAAAGTTATATTAAAAATGCAAGTAGGCAGATTAATAGTAGTAAGCACCTAGTGAAACAATTATAGTGATTATTAAAGCTTGTATGCATTCTAATTAGTTATTTCTATGCTGCAACAGTTTTAACATTTTTGACTATCGATGAACTTCATGGAAACAAAGACTAATTTTAAATATTTTTTGTTTTTTATTTTTATGTGTATGTATGCTATGCCTAAATGTATGCATGTGTACTACATGCAGGTCTAGTGCTTGAGGACCTAGAAGAGGGAAGAAGATGCCCTGGAACTAGAGTTACAATCAGTTGTGAGCTACTATGTGGGTACTGTGAAGTAAACCTGAGGTCCTCTACAAGAACAGCCACTGTATTTTAACCACTGAGTCATCTTTCCATCTCTAAAGACTATTATAAAATGTAATCTTAAAAGTTTGAAAAAAGGGGCTGGAGAGATGGCTCAGCGGTTAAGAGCATTGCCTGCTCTTCCAAAGGTCCTGAGTTCAATTCCCGGCAACCACATGGTGGCTCACAACCATCTGTAATGAGGTGCCCTCTTCTGGCCTGCAGACATACACACAGTCAGAATATTATATGCATAATAAATAAATAAATATTTTAAAAAAAGTTTGAAAAAAGGAAACTTCTTGAAGTGAAATGTTTAATAAGTAAAATGAAAATAAAACAAATGTGTTGAATAGTAGGTTAGAAGTAGATGAAGATTAATTAAATGGAAGGTAAAAGAGAAAAGAATTAACAAAGAGGATGGAGTAAAGCACTGGTAGAGGATTCATGCCTAGCATGAACAATGCCCTTGGTTTGGCCTCCAGCACCACAATCATGAAAATAATAAAATACTATCATAAAGAATAAGTCAGCGAGAGAGATTATAAATATGGAGGGCAGTTAAGAAAGGATTGTATACTTTCTAGGCCAGGAACTAAAACAAGATACTAACTTTCATGTGAGCGCAAGAGGTTGTGGAGTAAGGGGCACACTCATCCATTGCTGGTGGGAATGCAAACTTGTCCAACCACTTTGGAAATCAGTGTGGTGGTTTCTCAGGAAATTCGGGATCAACCTGCCCCAGGACCCAGTATTACCACTCTTGGGAATATACCCAAGAGATGCCCTATCATACAACAAAAGCATTTGTTCAACTATGTTCATAGCAGCATTATTTGTAAAAGCCAGAACTTGGAAACAACCTAGATGTCCTTCAATGGAAGAATGGATGAAGAAAGTGTGGAATATATACACATTAGAGTACTACTCAGCGGTAAAGAAACAATGACTTCTCGAATTTTGCATGCAAATGGATGGAAATAGAAAACACTATCCTGAGTGAGGT
>NW_026068052.1:854722-883525 GCF_014885135.2 Alexandromys fortis | reverse complement strand
TGGGGAATTGGGATGGTTGGGATAAAGGAAGGATGGATATGGGAGCAGGGAAGCATATATCTTAATTAAGGGATCCAGCTTAGGATGGGCAAGAGACCTAAACCTAGAGGGGCTCCCAGGTGCCCAGGGGGATGTCCCCAGTTAGTGCCTTGGGCAGCTGAGGATAAGGAACCTGAAATGACCCTATCCTATAGCCATACTGATGAATATCTTGCATATCACCATAGAACCTTCATCTGGTGATGGATGGAGATAGAGACAGAGACCCACACTGGAGCACTGGACTGAGCTCCCAAGGTCCCAATGAGGAGCAGAAGGAGGGAGAACATGAGCAAGGAAATCAGGACCATGAGGGGTGCACCCACCCGCTGAGACAGTGGGGCTGATCTATTGGGAGCTAACCAAGGCCAGCTGGACTGGGACTGAAAAAGCATGGGATAAAACCGGACTCTCTGAACAATGAGGACTGATGAGAAGCCAAAGACAATGGCACTGGGGTTTGATCGTACTTCATGTTCTGGCTTTGTGGGAGCCTAGCCAGTTTGGATGCTCACCTTCCTAGACCTAGATGGAGGGGGGAGGACCTTGGACTTTCCACCTGACTGCTCTTCGGTCTGGAGAGGGAGGGGAAAAGGAGTGGGGGGAGAGGGAGTGGAGTGGGAGGAAGGGAAGGGAAATGGGAGGATGGGAGGAGGCGGAAATTTTTTTACAAGAATAAATAAATAAATAAATAAATAAATAAATAAAGAGAGAAGATACAATGTAAAAGAGAAATACTGAGGACCGTCTTTCCAACAAATGGTGCTGGAATGACTAGACATGCACATGCAAAAACTAACAAACAAAGAAGCCTGGACACAGACCATAAAATTTTCACTGGAATTTAACTAAAAATAGATTATATCTTAAATGGAAAACTTAAAACTATAAAACTCAGGGCCTGGAGAGATGGCTCAGCAGTTATGAGCACTGGCTTCCAGGACCCAGGTTCAATTCCCAGCACCCACATGGCAGCTCACAGCTGTCTGTAACTCCAGCTTCGCGGACTCTGATGCCAATGCACATAAAATAAAGGTAAATAACTTTTATAAAACCGGCAGAAAAAATTTAAAAAAAATATAAAACTGACAGAAAAAGAAAAAGATCTAGGTGACTTTGAGTTTGGCAATAACTTTTTATGTATGAAACCAAAAGCATTTCCAAAAAAGAAAACCAAATGGCAAGCTAGACTCCATTAAAATTTAAAATTTCTGAATTTCTGATACAGATATGATAGAGCATACCTGTATTCTCAGTACTCTGACAGAAGGTTGAGGCAGGAAAACAGCAAGGTCAAGGCTAGCCTAGGCCCTGTAAATGGCAAATTACACATTAGGAGAAAATATAAAATTGGCATAAAAAAGACAGTGGACCAATGGAATCAAATTGAAGATTATGACATAAATTCACACACCTATGAACACCTAATTTTTGACAAAGAATCCAAAATCACACAATGAAAAAAAAAAGAGAGCCTCTCCAACAAATGGCGCTGGCATAACTAGATGTTGGCATGCAAGGACAATATAAATAGATCTATACGTATTGCTCTGCACAAAACTCAAATCCAAGTGGATCAAAGACCTCAACATAAATACAGATACACTGAATCTGATAGAAGAGAAAATGGGAAATAACCTTGAACACATTTGTACAGGAGACCACTTCCTGAATAGAAAACCAATAGCACAGAAGCGGAGATCGGCAATTACTAAATGGGACTTTATAAAACTGAAAGATTTTTGTAAGGCATAGGACACTGTCAATAAGACAAAACAGAAGCCTACAGAATCTTCACCCGCCCCACATCTGACAGAGGGCTGGTCTCCAAAATACGTAAAGAACTCAAGAAATTAGACATAAAAAATAATCCAATTAAAAATGGGACTACATATTTAAACAGAATTCTCAACGGAAGAATCTCAAATGGCTGAAACACACTTGAAGAATTGTTCAACATCCTTAGCCATCAGGGAAATGCAAATCAAAACAACTCTAAAACTTCATCTTACACCTGTCAGAATGGCTAAGGTCAAAAACACACTGACACCACATGCTGATGAGGATGTGGAACAAGGCGGACATTCCTCCACTGTTGCTCTGGGAGTGCAAACTTGTAGAGTCACTTTGGAAATTGGTATGGTGGCTTCTCAGAAAATTGGGAATCAATCTACCTGAAGACCCAGCTATACCACTTTGGCTGGCTTTTGGGAACCCATTCCTCATACTGGGTTGCCTCGTTCAGCCTTAATATGAGGGAAGGAACTTAGTCCTACGCTTTATTGACCCATGAGAGGCCTACCCCTTTCTGAACAGAAAGAGAGGAAAAATGAATTGGGGACAGAAGGAAGGTAGGGAGGAAATGGGAGGAGAGAAGGGAGGCAAAACTTCAGTTGGGATGTAAAATAAATTAATAAATTTAATTAATAATAAAAAATGGAAAAAGAAAATATCTGAAAAACATGTAACTGACAAAGGACTGATACTTCTAATATATAATGAAGTTTTTAAAATTCAACAAAAAGAAAACAACTAAATTATAAATTAAGCAAAACAATTGAAGAGCCACTTTATCAAGTAAGACATACATGTAGAAAATAAACACATAAAATGCCTAACATAGCATCAGTGTGTACAAATTAAACACTGAATGCTACTACACATTTATTATAATGGCTAAAATTCAAAGCTAATATTGGTAAGCTGTGGAGGTATGTACTAGAACTCTCATTCACTGGTGGTAGAAGCGAAAAATAATTTAGCTACTTTCAAAGAGAATTTCATAGTTTCTTTAAAACCAAACACATTTTTGCTATTAAAATCCAATAGTTGGACGGCAGCGGGCGGCCGGAACCAGACGCGCACGGCAGCGGGCGGCCGGAACCGGACGCGCACGGCAGCGGGCGGCGAACCGGACGCGCACGGCTGCGGCGGCCGGAACCGGACGCGCACGGCGGGCGACGTAGCTGGCGCAGCGGCCGGGACCGGCGGGTACTGACACAGTGGCAGACAACGCAGGCGACAGGGACCAGGGCAACACCAAGAGCAGATCGCCCCAGGACAATTAAATCAAAGAGGTAGGCCTTTGGTTGGCGAGGTCCCGGGCAAACAGGGAACCTGGTTCTTTTCCTGAAGACCCGTCTGAGGGGTGAGAGGGATCTTGGCCCCTGGCAGGAGCCAGGAAACAGAACGAGGGAATTTTGCAAGAGGAGCCTCTGGCCAGCAGGGAAACCTGATCTGGTTTTAAAAGACCAATTAGAGATCGTCAATAGGAGGAGATGGGCAGGCGCCAAGGCAAAAATTCTCCCAATAAGCTGAAAAACAACATGAAAGCACCAGAACCCAATGATCTTACAACAGAAGGACTTGAACACCCTAACACAGAAGAAGTGGAAAAAATCGACTTTATGAAAGCAATAGAGTCCCTTAAACAATATGTAAAAAACACCTTTATAGAAATGGATGAGAAGTATAACAAAAAGTTTGAAGAATTGAGTAAATACGTACATGAGACCCTGGGAAACCAAGAAAAAACGAACAAACAGGTAATGGAAACAGTTCAAGAATTGAAAACTGAAATGGAAGCAAGGAAGAAAGCACAAACTGGGGACCAGCTGGATACGGAAAATCTAGGTCAACGAGCAGAGCCTACAGAAACAAGCATAATCAATAGAATACAAGAAATAGAAGAAAGAATCTCAGATTCTGAAGACACCATAGAGAAAATAAACGCACTGATCAAAGAAAACAGCAAAGCCAACAAATTCTCATCACAAAACATTCAGGAAATATGGGACACAATAAAAAGACCAAACCTGAGAATAATAGGAATAGAAGAAGGGGAAGAATTACAGCTCAAAGGCCCAGAAAATATATTTAACAAAATTATGGAAGAAAACTTTCCCAACATAAAGAAAGATATTCCTTTGAATATCCAAGAAGCATACAGAACACCAAACAGACTGGATCAAAGAAAAGCATCCCCTCGCCATATAATAATCAAAACACAAAATATACAGGTTAAAGAAAGAATATTAAGAGCTGCAAAGGAAAAAGGCCAAGTAACTTATAAAGGTAAACCGATCAGACTTACACCTGACTTCTCTATGGAAACCATGAAAGCCAGAAGGTCCTGGATAGAGGTTCTTCAAAAACTAAGAGACCATGGATGCAAACCCAAACTTCTATACCCAGCCAAGCTAGTATTCACTATCAATGGAGAAAACAAGACATTCCAGGATAAGAACAAATTTAAACAATACGTAGCCACAAATCCAGCGCTACAGAAAGTAATAGAAGGAAAATCGCAACCCAAGGAATCCAACATTGCCAACACTGACTACAATAACTCAGGAATCTAGCGAACCTTCACCAGTACAACTCAAAGAAGGGACACACACAAACTCTACTACCGAAAACAGTAAGAATAACCGGAGTAAACAACCACTGGTCACTAATATCACTTAATATTAATGGTCTCAATTCACCTATAAAAAGGCACAGGCTAAGGGATTGGATACGAAAACAGGATCCAACATTCTGCTGTTTGCAAGAAACACATCTCAACCACAAAGACAGGCATCTACTCAGAGTAAAAGGTTGGGAAAAGGTCTTTCAAGCAAATGGTCCTAACAAAAAAGCAGGTGTGGCCATACTAATTTCCAACAAAACTGACTTCAAACTAAAATCAATCAGAAGAGATCGAGATGGACACTTTATACTCATAACAGGAACAATTCATCAGGATGACATCTCAATCCTGAATATCTATGCCCCTAATATAAAAGCACCCACTTATGTAAAAGAAATATTTCTAAAACTCAAGGCAGACATAAAACCACACACACTAATAGTAGGAGACTTCAACACACCTCTCTCTCCAATGGACAGGTCAATCAGACAGAAACCTAATAGAGAATTAAGAGAATTATTGGAGGTAATGAAGCAAATGGACTTAACAGACATCTACAGAACACTCCACCCAAATAGGAAAGAATATACCTTCTTCTCTGCAGCTCATGGAACCTTCTCAAAAATTGACCATATACTCGGAAACAAAGGAAACCTCCACAGATACAAAAGAATATCAGTGTCCACCTGTGTCTTATCAGATCACCACGGATTAAAGTTAGATGGCAACAACTATGCTACCCCCAGAAAGCCGACAAACTCATGGAAACTGAACAGTCAACTACTGAACCACACCTGGGTCAAGGAAGAAATTAAGAAAGAAATTAAAGTCTTCCTTGAATTTAATGAAAATAAAGAGACAACATACTCAAACCTATGGGACACGATGAAAGCAGTGCTAAGAGGAAAGTTCATAGCACTAAGTGCCCACTTAAAGAAAACAGAGAAAGCATACATTGGGGACTTAATGGCACACCTGAAAGCTTTAGAAAAAAAAGAAGCAGAGGTGCCCAGAAGGAGTAGAAGACTGGAAATAATCAAACTGAGGGCAGAAATCAACAAAATAGAAACACAGAAAACAGTCCAAAGAATCAATGAAACAAAAAGTTGGTTCTTGGAGAAAATCAACAAGATCGACAAACCCCTATCCAAACTAACTAAACAACAGAGAGAGAACACGCAAATAAATAAAATCAGAAATGAAAGGGGGGACATAACCACAGACACAGAGGAAATCCAGAGAATCATTAGATCTTACTATAAAAGCCTGTATGCCACAAAACTGGAAAATGCAAAAGAAATGGACATTTTTTTAGATAAGTACCATATACCAAAGCTAAACCAAGACCAGGTGAATGATCTAAATAGACCTGTTAGTCGCGAAGAACTAGAAACTGTTATCAAAAATCTCCCTTCCAAAAAAAGCCCAGGACCAGATGGGTTCAACGCAGAATTCTACCAGAACTTCCAAGAAGAGCTAATACCTATACTCCTTAACGTATTTCACAATATAGAAACAGAAAAGTCATTGCCAAATTCCTTTTATGAAGCTACAGTTACCCTGATACCAAAACCACACAAAGACCCAACCAAGAAAGAGAATTACAGGCCTATCTCACTCATGAATATCGACGCAAAAATTCTCAATAAAATACTGGCAAACCGAATTCAAGAACACATCAGAAAAATTATCCATTATGATCAAGTAGGCTTCATCCCAGAGATGCAGGGCTGGTTCAACATACGCAAATCTATCAATGTAATCCACCATATAAATAGACTGAAAGAAAAAAACCATATGATCATTTCATTAGATGCGGAAAAAGCATTCGACAAAATTCAACACCCCTTTATGATAAAGGTCTTGGAGAGAATAGGGATACAAGGGTCATACCTAAATATAATAAAAGCTATCTACAGCAAACCGACAGCTAACATTAAATTAAATGGAGAAAAACTCAAAGCCATCCCACTAAAATCAGGAACAAGACAAGGATGTCCACTCTCTCCATACCTCTTCAATATAGTGCTTGAAGTTCTAGCAATAGCAATAAGACAACATAAGGGGATCAAGGGGATTCGTATTGGAAAGGAAGAAGTTAAGCTTTCGTTATTTGCAGATGACATGATAGTATACATAAGCGACCCCAAAAATTCTACCAAAGAACTCCTACAGCTGATAAACACCTTTAGTAGCGTGGCTGGATACAAGATCAACTCCAAAAAATCAGTTGCCTTCCTATACACTAAGGATAAGGAAACAGAGAGGGAAATCACAGAAGCATCACCTTTCACGATAGCCACAAAGAGCATAAAATATCTTGGGGTAACCCTGACCAAGGAAGTGAAAGATCTATTTGACAAGAACTTCAAGTCTTTGAAGAAAGAAATAGAAGAGGACACCAGAAAATGGAAGGATCTCCCTTGCTCTTGGATTGGGAGGATCAACATAGTAAAAATGGCAATTCTACCAAAAGCAATCTATAGATTCAATGCAATCCCCATCAAAATCCCATCAAAATTCTTCACAGATCTGGAGAAGACAATAATCAACTTTATATGGAAAAACAAAAAACCCAGGATAGCCAAAACAATCTTATACAATAAAGGAACGTCTGGAGGCATTACCATCCCTGACTTCAAACTCTATTACAGAGCTACAGTATTGAAAACAGCTTGGTATTGGCATAAAAACAGAGAAGTCGACCAATGGAATCGAATAGAAGACCCTGACTTTAACCCACAAACATATGAACACCTGATTTTCGATAAAGGAGCTAAAAGTATACAATGGAAAAAAGAGAGCATCTTCAACAAATTGTGCTGGCAAAACTGGATGTCAATCTGTAGAAGAATGAAAATAGACCCATATCTATCACCATGCACAAAACTCAAGTCCAAGTGGGTGAAAGACCTCAATATCAGTCCAAACACACTGAACCTGATTGAAGAGAAAGTGGGAAGTACTCTACAACACGTGGGCACAGGAGACCACTTCCTACGTATAACCCCAGCAGCACAGACAGTAAGGGCCTCATTGAATAAATGGGACCTCCTGAGACTGAGAAGCTTCTGTAAAGCAAAGGACACTGTCGCTAAGACAGAAAGGCAACCCACTGACTGGGAGAAGATCTTCACCAACCCCACAACTGACAAAGGTCTGATCTCCAAAATATATAAAGAACTCAAGAAACTAGACCGTAAAAGGCTAATCAACCCAATTATAAAATGGGGCACTGAGTTGAACAGAGATCTCTCAACAGAAGAAGTTCAAATGGCCAAAAGACACCTAAGGTCATGCTCAACTTCCTTAGCGATCAGGGAAATGCAAATCAAGACAACTTTAAGATACCATCTTACACCTGTCAGAATGGCAAAAATCAAAAACACCAATGATAGCCTTTGCTGGAGAGGTTGTGGAGAAAGGGGTACACTCATCCATTGCTGGTGGGAATGCAAACTTGTGCAACCACTCTGGAAAGCAGTGTGGAGGTTTCTCAGGAAATTTGGGATCAACCTACCCATGGACCCAGCAATACCACTCTTGGGAATATACCCAAGAGAGGCCTTATCACACAACAAAAGTATATGCTCTACTATGTTTATAGCAGCATTGTTTGTAATAGCCAGAACCTGGAAACAACCTAGATGCCCTTCAATTGAAGAATGGATGAAGAAAGTATGGAATATATACATATTAGAGTACTACTCAGCAGTAAAAAACAAGGACTTCTTGAAGTTTGCAGGCAAATGGATGGAAATAGAAAACACCATCCTGAGTGAGGTAAGCCAGACCCAAAAAGAGGAACATGGAATGTTCTCACTCATATTTGGTTTCTAGCCATAAATAAAGGACATTGAACCTATAAGTTGGGTTCTTAGAGAAGCTAAATAAGAAGGAGAACCCAAAGAAAATCCTGAATATTTCTCCTGAATATTAAACTTCATCAGGCGATGAAAGGAGACAGAGACAGAGAACCACATTGGAGCACCGGACTGAAATCTCAAGGTCCAAATCAGGAGCAGAAGGAGAGAGAGCACAAGCAAGGAACTTAGGACTGGGAGGGGTGCACCCATACACTGAGACAATGGGGATCGGGAACTCACCAAGGCCAGCTGGCCTGGGTCTGAAAAAGCCTGGGTCAAAACTGGTCTCGCTGAACATAGCGGACAAGGAGGACTACTGAGACCTCAAGAACAATGGCAACGGGTTTTTGATTCTACTGGACCTAGTGGTTTTGTGGGAGCCTAGGCAGTTTCGTGGATGCTCACCTTACTAGACCTGGATGGAGGTGGGTGGTCCTTGGACTTCCCACAGGGCAGAGAACCCTGATTGCTTTTTGGGCTGACGAGGGAGGGGGGCTTGGTTGGGGGAGGGGGAGGGAAAGGGGAGGCGGCGGTGGGGAAGAGACAGAAATGTTTAATAAATAAATTAATTAATTAAAAAAAAATCCAATAGTTGGTGGTGTTCTGTGACCCTGAGCCTAAGTAGGGAGCCTTACAACCCAACTGTCTGGCTGCCCACCAGCCACTGACATCCTGCAACTCTGGACACAGGTAGTTCATCTGTCCTCCAACATAGTCAACAGCCACCCTACCTACCACACAACCAAGGACTATGAGAAGTCCTGCAACCTCAAACCCAGGAAGGGAACTTTGAGTCTGCCTACCTCATTCATCAGGGTGCCCTAGACCATATGTAAGCTGTATCCCTAACTTGTGGCAGGGACCCTCAGTCTGGCCTCCATTGCTTTCTAAGGAATGGTGTGCTATCCTATACCCTGCCCCCAGGGGGTACCACCCATCCCTGTTGTAATTCTAGCCACTGATAACTAAAAATCACCTTTAGAAACCAATGACCCTTCCATCACTGTTGAATACCAGCAGGAGGATCTTCTAAAAGTACAGAGGATTTGCTCCTAGGGTCAGAAGTTCCTAGCTAAAGCTGGGACTGTTTTTGACACCCCATTTGCACATCAACACAGGGTTTCACCGAGATTGAACTCCAAACACATTCAGCTAGTTCACAACATGACAAATTGTAGAAACATCAAACAAAGATGCAAGCACTCACTCAACAAAAGTGAGGCCATATCAAGACTACCATCAATGATTTAACTTCAGAAGCCTAAGGCTCATCAAAAAACATAAGCAACGTGAATAACCAAGATAATGTGTATCTTCCAGAAATTATACCCAGTACCCCTATAATACTTTCCCTGAGAAAAGGAAGTTGGTTGATGTAGAAGGTAATGATTTCAAAATAGTAATTGCAAATATGCTCAAGGAACTCAAAGGTGATATGCATAAATTCTGAAATAAAGACTATGAAAGCACAAGCAAACAGTGGAAGGCAATAAAACAACTCAATTAAATTCTGAAAAGAGAATTTAATAAAAAGAGCTTTCTAAAAAGCTAAAATAAAATAAACCTTGAAATGAAAAATTCAGTCAGTAAATTAAAAAGTCGATAGGAAGTCTCACCAATGGAATAGATCAAGTGGAAAAGAGAAGGCTAAGGCTTGAAGAAGTGGTAGAGAAATTGTATCAGTCAAAGAAAATGTTCAATAAAATATAAAATAGAAATAGAACATTTGGGAACTCTGAAACATTATAAAAAGGCCAAACCTATGAATTATAGATATAGAAGAAGGACAAGAAACCCAGGTCAAAGGTGCAGGAAATATTTCCAACCTAATTATAGAACAAAACTCCCCCAGCCTAAGAAAAAGATTTCTAGAGGCATACAGAATATTAAATAAACAGGACCAGAAAAGAAATTCAAAACAAAGAAAGGATACTAAAAGCTATAAGAAGGAACAACTCACATATAAAAGCAAGCCCATCAGAATAACAACTGACTTTTTAATGGAGACTGTGGGAGCCAGAAGGGCCTTGACTGACAGTTAACAAGTTTTAAAAGAACGGAGATGCCAGTACAGATATAATATTCTGTGAAATTGTTATAGTTGATGGAGAAAGAAAACCTTTTCATGATTAAAAAAAACAACGTATTTAAGGACTTTATGAACACTAAGCCAGCTCTACAAAAGATACCCACCCATCCACCCCTGTGCCAATAGCCATCTGCACAATCTGTGATTTGTGAACCTGCTTTCTACATGAGCTACCTTTGATGAGACACTCTTTTCCTCACCCATCCTTTCCTTTGCCAGTCATCTTACTTTGGTCTAATTAAACAGATTACCCAATAGCTTTATCTTCAGCAAAGAATTCTACCAGAATTTCGAAGAAGAGCTAATACCAATATTCCTCAAATTTTTCCAAACAATAGAATCAGAAGGAACATTGTCAAACACCTTTTATGAGACTACAATTACCCTGATACCCAAACCACTCAAAGATACAACAAAGAAAGAGAATTACAGACCAATCTCCCTCATGAACATTGATGTAAAAATATTCAAAAAATTATTGGCAAACTGAATCCAAGAACACTAAAAAAAATCAACCACCATGATGAAGTAGGCTTCATCCCGGAGATGCAGGGATGGTTCAACATATGAAAATTTGTCAATGTAATCCACCATGTAAACAAACGGAAAGAAAAAACACATGATCATCTCATTAGATGCCAAAAAAAGCCTTTGACAAAATCCAACACCCTTTTATGATAAAGGTCTTGGAGAAAACTGGCACTAGGGAAATTCCCAGGAATCCACAAGGATGATCCCAGCTAAGACTCTTAGTAATAGTAGAGAGGGTGCCTAACTGGGCTTTCCCTATAGTCAGATTTGTGACTACCCTAATTATCATCATAGAACCTTCATCCAGTAACTGATGGAACCAGATGCAGAGATCCACAGCCAAGCACCAGGCTGAGCTACAGGGGAGTCTAGTTGATGGTGGGGGAGGGTCTTGGTCCTGCCTCAACTGACTGTGTCAGGCTTTATCGATTCCCCATGGCAGCCTTAACATTTCTGAGGAGTGGATGGGGGTGGGTTAGAGGGAAGTGGGGGGAGGGGAAGGAGGGAATGGAGGGAAAACTGTGATTAGTATGTAAAATGAATAAAAAAATATAAATAATTCTTTAAAAGAAATGTGTGCATTTAATGGAATATTATTCAGTCTCAATAGCAAATCTGCAATGCGTCATAACAGGGATAAACCCTGAAGATGTTGCATTCACCGAAATAACAGTCATAGATAAACAAATAGTGTATGATTTCTACTTCTTTACAATATCTAAAATAGTCAAATTCATAGAATTTAAGAGTGAATAGTGATTTCCAGGGATTAGAAGAGATTGGTAGGGAGTTACATATTAATAACTAGTTATAGGCAAGCAAGATTGATATTATCAAAATTCGTCATATAATGTTATATTGAAGTCAGCAATACTGTATTATGCACAAGAAATTAGTTGAGGATAGATTTCATTTTAAGTTTAATAAAATTAAAAGTAATACTATTTGGGTTTGGATCTTGTTTGTGGATTTTTAAACCATTGATTAAATGACATTAATAGTTACATATGGGACTGCTCATATATTTCTCGTTCTTTTCTTAATTCAGTATGATAAATTCGATTTTTTCTAGGAATGCATTCATGCATAAAGTTGTTCAAATACCAATGCTCACTTTGTCTTTCTCATTTTCTTTCTCTCATTTTTATTCCTTCTTTGTCTTGCTAGAAATTTGCCTGTTTTATTAGTTTTTTCAAAGAACATGGTTTTGACTTTCTGGGTCCCTTCTACTATCTGTTTGCTCAATATATGGGAAATTTCTGCAGGTAAATAGTTTTCCTTAAAATGCTCTTTTGAGTTTATCTTGCACTTGTTTTAGTAATTTCTAGTGAAGAATATTTGCTTTAGCATTTACGATTTTCTTATAATATATTTATGCAAAATATTTAATGTGTTTCCCACTAAGTGCTACTTCAGCACTAGCCTATAATATTTTAAGTAAAATTTTATTTGTATACTGCATCTATAAATATACATATTGTCAGTATAAAACCAATTATCACACAATGACCAAAACTACATAATCATTATCAATTGAGAGATTTACAACACCAACTTCCCTGAATATGTCTTGGCCAGACATACATTTTGATATACAGTAGGCTGGATAATTTATATGAGACTCTAAGAGGGAAAAATTTAACCTATAGTGGTAGAAAACATATAACTCACTACTTGGACCTGGGAGTTGATCTGGGGATTGAATAGAAAGGAAAGCAGTAAAACCTTTTACATAATGCATATTCTAGATATTCTATATCCAGATTGTGATAGTGGTTACACTAGGGTATATATTTGCCAAAATTATTTAACTATATAACAAAGTGAATATATTTCAATATTTAATTTATATTTCAATAGTTATTTCTTAATGAACATAGCAATCATATGAGATCTTTGTTCTAAAATTTAAAAAATCTATAGTCCTTCACAGTCTTTTTGACCAGAGTAGAATTTATTAAATTATATTATCAGAACCATATTTGTTAAATTATCAAACTAGAATTTATTAAATTTTATTATTAAACCATGTAATAGAGAGAGATCTGATGTTTGAAAATTCTTCTGAAGCAAATACTTTCAATAACATTAAGATGAAGTGACCAATTATCTGTATTTCAATACCTTCAAGAAGAGGGCATTCATCATATCTTTTAAAAAACTAAACTGTAGATAAATCTAATTGTCAGATAAGGTCCTCTTGTCATGACTGAAAATTTCATTCACCCATGGAAACAAGCATTGTATAAATGTTTTCTTACTAGTAGCCACACACATATTGGAAGAACTATACCATTTATTTCTTAAGTTTTCATTTTTCAAGTTTAAACTCCATACTGCCTTTTAGCTCTAGCCATAAAACGAGTTGCCTTTAGTGTCTTCATTAGTCCTTGAATGCCTTCCTCTTGGCACGTTAGAGCTTGCCAATATCTTTCTTCAAAATTAGTCCCCAGCCCAATATTATGCTTCAGATCTGCTACAGAGCAGATCACAGAATGCTCACTGCATCCTTGTATGCAATATAGAGTCACCCTCAGTATCTGTGCAAGATTGGATCCAGAGCTCCCTACTTCCTTTCGGATGCCAAAATCTGTGGATGCTCAAGTTTCTTGCTTATACATAACCTATACATATCCTCCTGTCTCTTTCAAATCATCTCCAGATTATTTAAAATACCTGATACAATGAAATGTGGTGTAAACCATTACTTCACCAGTAACAAATACTGACAATATAGTCTGTACAAGTCCAGTACAAATCTGATTTTTTCTAAGTGTTTTTGATCTGCACTAGGTTACATTCATAGATGGAAAATGCATGGATACAAAAAGCTGGCTGATTCAATATAATGTAAGTGAACTTTCTTAGTATTGTTTCTTGTTTAGTTCATAGACAACGAAAAGCCCCAAGTGATGCACATGCACTTCTGTTAAAACCCCCATTCATCCATTCCATTCTATTACAGCTGGCTTTGGAGATTCAGCACAAGATGTTTTATTGTTTCCTGTTTGTCTCCATCTTCTGAGAATGGCCTCATTATTTCAGTATATCAAGGTTCCTTCAGATCTGACTGTCTTCTAACATATCAGTTGCCCTTTTTAGCTTTGTGCTATGTGCTACATTCAATGAATAGTTACAAACGGTCCTGATCTTCATATTCTTATTCTAATTCCATATGATATGCCACAATATTTGATACTTAATTTATACCTCTCTTTTGTTACTATATAATTATATTATACATGTAAATCTTGTCTCTGAAATAATATTTTAAAACATTTATATAGTGGAGTAAAGTTCCTGGGATAAAACCGGACTCGCTGAACATAGCGGACAATGAGGACTACTGAGAACTCAAGAATAATGGCAATGGGTTTTTGATCCTACTGCACGTATTGGCTTTGTGAGAGCCTAGGCAGTTTGGATGCTCACCTTACTAGACCTGGATGGAGGTGGGTGGTCCTTGGACTTCCCACAGGGCATGGAACCCTGATTGCTCTTTGGGCTGACAAGGGAGGGGGACTTGATTGGGGGAGGGGGAGGGAAATGGGAGGCGGCGGTGGGGAAGAGACAGAAATCTTTAATAAATAAATAAATTTAAAAAAAGAAAAAAAATAAAATAAGCATTCAATTACTTGTTGACTTGAAACCTCAAGTTAGGTGTTTAATACAGTAGAACTTCTTTGGTTGAGCTAAAATTAATCTTCACCTCATATTTCATTAAATGCTTTCATTTACACCTATACAGCTATATCTGAAGGGAAGGCGATAAAATCATTACAAAACCTCAACAGTACAAACAGAAGCCACAGTGCCATCTAGTGAATCCCACTAGATTATGAACAGTGCCCACAAGCTGTAATGGAAGGGTATGATATTTAGAGCTTTATATAGTCGGTAGAAACAATATGAAACCAGAAAATGAAAGATAAATATTCAGTAAGCAGTCTTATCTTTGTGGCTGCTTTAACCCTTACAGCCATTTTGTGGTCATATAACATTGCCCTTTTCCTGCTCAGGTTTTCTTCCTAGTAGTTATCACTATTTAATTAGTCACAGGTCAAGAGACTACTACAGTCTTTGGTAAAAATCTGAAACACCCTCTGTTTGCAAAGTCCGCAGGTTAAGAATAGTTTTATTGGTATTAGATGACTGAAATGAATTAAAAGACAAATATTTAAGCCACAAGAAAATCACATGAAATTCAAACTTTAGTATTCCTAAATATAAAGGTTTAATTAGATCACACTATGGGTGCCTGCTTACATATTAGCTATGGCAGTGTTCGGTATACGAGCAGAGCTGAGTGTCGCATCAGGGACCATGTGACTTGAAAAATCTTAGGCATCTGCTGTGTAGGTCTTTACACAAAAACTGCTGACACCTATAACATATCATACTGGGGAAAACGGCCTCTCCAGATAAACTAACTCCTCAGAGTCAGGGTATTTGTATCCTACCCGTTCATTCTTATATGCTTAATATCAATACTACTTAACATGTAGCACTCAGGAAATACTTTTAAATAAATAACTACTGAAAAATAGAAATAGTTCTTTTGGGTTAGAAAGTCTGGCAATAAAAAGGGGGACAATGGAACTGAAATTTGAAGAGAAGTGAAGGATGAAGGACTTCTTTTAATAAACAGCACTTGAAAATAATTGTAATAAAAAAGAAACAGCAAAGAAATATTTATGAACTAGGATTGAAATGTGCAGAGTAAAGTCACCAAAAAAAGTACTTATTTCTCTGAAATAAAAGAAAGGACGAGTGAAGAGGAAATACTTTGATGAAGTTCATGTCAGTTGCTACAAGCTCAGCAAATCACACATGGAGACCTTTTGCTAAGAAAAGGAAGCAATCAAAATGGCAGACAATGAAACTAGCAGAGTTAACAATGGCAAGATGGGAACAGCAAAACACTGACAGGCTGCATTTTTCCTCTCTCTATCTTTCTATCTGTTCTACTATGTAGGAAAGTATTTTTTACATGTGCAAAGTATCCAGTGTCTGCGAGGAAGAGAGGAAGGATAAAATGAGAAAAATGCTAAACAAACAAGGTTACATGCTAATAAAACATACCGGTTTCCTGCATGCCTAGTTTCTCCTCCTTACCGCTAACAACATTTGAACTCCAATTACAGGCTCAGTTCTGTACTAACTCGAGAACCAATCCTGTCGTTGTCAGAGATGTTAAGAAGTACTGCTTTAGGCTATGGATGTGCTTCAGTGGCAGGCCATTTTCCTAGTATATATGAGGCTCTAAGCTCAAGCTTGAGCACCACACAAAAATTTCTAATTCTTGTAGAGCAAGACTAGACCTAGTCAACTTGCATTGCTCTTCTGGTAATTTTTTTTAGATGGCTCTAAGCTGTGTCAAGTTTATAATTAATGCTAACATTTTTCTGTTCTTGATCTCCACAAAATCTTCTTTAGTTTAGCAAAAGGCATCAATGTGTGGTTTCCTGAATTTGTAGCTCTGACATGAACTTCATTCACTTTCCTCCTCTTTATCCATCATGTAAATATCATTTCAAAGATAGATTATGATAGTTGACTTTGGTTGTCAACTTGACTGGATCTAGAATTAACTAAGAGACATTAGTCTGGGCAGGTCTGTAAAGGTATTTTCTGGAAGGATAAGTTAGGAAAGAAGATCCCCCACCCACCGAGTTTATGGCAATGCCTCCTAGCCACAACCCAGATATAAGAAGGTCCAAGGGTACAGCTTTTTGCTTCCTGTTGATGAGTGCCTCTACTCTGTTGCTGCTACTACCACGGTTGCTGCCACTGCTACTGTCATCCTTCAGTGTCATCAAAACCCAGCTTCTTCAGCCTTCCAATTGGGGACTGAAGACAAGTGACTTCAGGAATCCTCTAGGCCTTTTAAGCATCAGACTGGGACTGCCGAGGCACCCAAGCTCATATATTGAGCAGGCTACCAGAATCCCAGCCTTTGGAATGTAAACAGCCATTGTTGAATGTATCATTCTACTGGTTCTGTTCTTCTAAAGAACCCTGATAATGTACAGACTTTCAAAAAAAACCTATCAAACCACTACACTTATTCACATATTTCCCCTGAAAGCTAACATAAAACTTAAAAGGAAACATCAACTTTCAGATTCCATTTAGTCCATACTTGTCCTTCTCATTTTTTGTTCTTCTAGGAATCAATACCTCAGATTATATACACATTGTATGATATACAAAGGAAGAAATGCTCTACATGCTATTGGAAATATAAACAGACTCATCATTCACAAAATCTTATTTATCTTGTAGTTTCTATATTGTTTCCTAGTGAAGTTAAGCACTGAACTTTTCTTGACTGGTTATAAATACAAGATAATAACCTAAAAGTAAAAAAAGTAGTTTCTTCATGCAAGTATCTGCTCTCAATGATGTTTAACAAAAAATGTAGACCTTAAAATTTTAGTCTGCTTTAAGGACTCTATAGCAGATGATTAACAGCAAATAGCCTTTCAGAATATGGTAAATGATAAAGGGTAAGATGAGTAAGTAAAGGAATTTTCCAAATACTCTCTCCCTTTAAAACTTCTGCTTCATATTTGCAGTATACAAACCAAGAAGATGTCAGTTTGACCTTGTTCATATACAACGGCACTTTCAGTCATCCATAAGTAGTTATGACGTCAGAACACTGCATTTATCTATGTGCCAATGCACAGAACATATGCTGCCTCTGAAAACAGAGTAAGTAAATTAAAGCACCTTATCAAGTTGTTTCAAATGTAAGTAACAGGAGGCAATGTTCCTCTTCAGCTTGACCAAATCCAGCTTCTCTTGATCACATTCATACAACTTCAGAGAATAGCTGTACCAGTGTAAAGCATCAGTGTAATTTTGAACCTAAAGTTAAAAAAACAACAAAATCACGTGTCTCTAAAATTCACTCTAAATTTTCCCAAATACCCTCTATGACCAAACGGATTGCTACAGGTTTAATCCTTTAGACATTCAAAGTAATACCTACTTAATTGAGTCCTAAGTTTAGTCTCATATTCTGTTTTCATTCTCTATTCTGTCTCCTACACTCTACAGAGTTCAGAGTTGTGCTTCAGTGACAGAATAGATGCTTAGCACAGGACCTGGGTTCATTCCCCATACCAGAAGTACACAAGTTATGTATTACACTTGAAGCATGAAGAGTCTAAAAAGTAGTACACAATCTGTAAAAAACTGAAGCCATTTTACAAGCTACCAAAAGGACAATGATAAAAATCTTTAAAGACAGCATCTATAAATGACCATGCTAACATTTTAACTTTATCTTTTTATATATGTAAACTGTGGTTATCATAGTTTATATGCAATTTCATATTTTAGTCTCCATTTAATCTGATTTTGTAGATATTATCTAGATTGTTAGTTTTCAATTACTAATTTTAAAGTAAATAGTCAAATTAATGTATTATTTTCTTAGCTTCATGATTTGCTGAATTTCCAGGGTTTTAACCATTAAAATTAATGCTACTGTATTCCTGCACAAAAAATGTTACTGTCAATTCTTCAATTGTAAGAAACAACTAGGAGCAATCTAATAAAAACAGTCTGATTAATTATTTCAATCACAAGACAACAAATTATTTATAAACACTATGTAAGGTAAATGAGTCCCTGTTAAGAGGCTTCCTGTCTTTCAATTAATGACTGGAGTCATTAGAACCTCAAAGGGATAAGATGCCATTTTTAAGCAGAAATGCTACTGAGGCACCCAAGCTCATATACTGAGCAGGTGCCAGCTATGGTAGGAAGGTAAGACACTGCCATTGACTATCTGAACATATGATTAGTCTTCATTATTAAATGTGAAAGTTTAAGAGTTAGAAAAATTGGGAAACGAAGGGGAAAACAGAATCAAAAGGAGAAAGGATATGATTCTGAAGTAATTTTTCACCTTCTCAGTACAGAAATAAAGAAGCCCTAAAAGAGAGAAGAGTGATGATTTGGTTTGCAGCAATGAACTGTAAGCACTGTGTATGTATCTATATGATTCCGCTTCTTTGTCTTGAATCTAGTTTCTTGTTTTCTATTTTTTCCTTTACCTTCTTTTTTTTCCTTTTCAACTTTAACTTACCTACAAAATCTACCACAGTGTACTTCATAACATGAACCCAGGGATCTCATGCTTGCCAGGTAATGTGGACTTTTTAGTCTGGCCTCTTCCATTTAACCAAATAGTTTCAAGATTTATCCCTGCTGCTGCATGTATCAATAATTCATTTCCTTTTATTGTATTTCATTATATGAAGATACCACAGATAGCTTATATATTCATTTATTGATGGACATTTGGGTCATTTTTCAAATGTTACAAATCTTCCTGGTGCGTTTTTATGTCAACTTGACACAGGCTAGAGTCATTTTGGAAGAGGGACTCTTAATTGAGAAAATACTTTTACTAGATTGGACTGTGGGCAAGCCTGTGATTCATTTCTTAATTTTCATTGATGTGGGTCGGTCCCTTCCACGGAGAGTAGTGCCAACCTTGGTCATGGGTGGTATAAGGCTGAGCAAGCATGAGGAGTAAGCCAGTAAGCAGCACTCCTTCATGGCCTCTGCATCAGTTCTTATCTCCAAGTTCCTGCCTTGAGTCCACTGTCTCCATATCTATTCAATATAGTTCTTAAGGTCCTAGCTAGAGCAATAAAACAACAGAAGGAGATCAAGGGGATACAAATTGAAAAAGAAGAAGTCAAACTCTCACTATTTGCCGATGATATGATATTTTACATAAGCAACCTCAAAAGTTCTACCAAGGAACTTCTACAACTCATAAACACTTTCATGAATGTAGCAGGATACAAGATGAACTCAAAAAAATCAGTAGCACTCCTTTACACAGATGATAAATGGTCTGAGAAAGAAATCAGAGAAACATCACCCTTCACAATAGCCACAAATAGCATAAAATGTCTCAGAGACTTGTATGATAAGAACTTTAAATCTTTGAAGAAAGAAATAGAAGACACCGGAAAGTGGAATGATCTCCCATGCTCTTGGGTAGGTAGATTTAACATAATAAAAATGCCATGTGCTATATAAAGGGTAGAAGCAAAGAAATACAACTGTCTAATCTCTTTGGAGTCCAGAACACGGAACCCAAGACACTGGTCACTATATTATTTACACTGTTGGAGCTTGGTTTTGCTTTGCTCAAATTGTGATTGTGCCCTTGTTCTTCCTTCTTGGAGTAAGAAAATATTTTACTATTTTTTTTTATTTAGCAGGGGCCACTGTTATGAGACCTTGGATGTTTTAGAGAAACCTTAGCTATTTTACAGAGACTTTGGAACTTGAGAGAAACTGGGCATTTGAAAGAGACTTTAGAGTTCTTGAGAGACTTTCAGTTTCAGAGAGATTTTAGACATTTTAGAGGCTGGGTATTTTAAGAGTCTTGGATATCTAAAAGGGACTGAACATTTAAAGTGTTTCAATTTGTAAAGACTGTGGGACTTTTAAAAGTTGGAATGTTTTACTGTGATGTTATTAATATAAGGCCTGGGCGATGAACAAGAAAGGAACGGCTATGGTTTAATAGTAATGTGTTTCTATGTCAAGTTGACAAAAAGGATCAATTGTGCTAGCTCATTTGATGACTGGACACAGCTAGAGTCATTCTGGAGGAGAGAATTTTGATTGGGAATATGCTCCCAAGAGATGGGGCTATGGGCAAACCTAAGGTGCATTTTTTTAATTGATGATTGATGAGGGAGAGCCCAGCTCACCATGAGTGCTGTCAGCCCTGGATGGTGATCCTGGGTGCTCTAAGAAGAAAAGCTGAGCCAGCCAAAAAGAGTGAGCCAGTAAGCAGCACCCATCAATAGCCTCTGTATCAGCTCTTGTTTCCATGTTTCTGCCCTGACTTACTCAGTGATGAACTGTTAACTGGAAGTATAAGGTGAAATACATCCTTCTCTCCTTGAGTTGTTTTTGGTCATTTTACCACAGCAATAAGAACCCTAACTAAGGCAAATTTACTTTATGTGTAAGTTTTTGTATATGCAACTTCTATGCATAAATTTTGTATGGATATATACTTTTCTCTTGAATATATGCATGGGATTTAAAATGGATTGTATGAAAGGGGAAATATTTTAAGAAATAGCCAAACTACTTTCTAAACTGTTTGTATTGTTTCTTAATGCCACCATAA
Organism: Alexandromys fortis; assembly: GCF_014885135.2. Classification (NCBI taxonomy): domain Eukaryota; kingdom Metazoa; phylum Chordata; class Mammalia; order Rodentia; family Cricetidae; genus Alexandromys; species Alexandromys fortis. Next base: position 862,409 of record NW_026068052.1, on the reverse strand, counting down.
AGGTTTCAATTCCTTAGTGTTCCTACCACAATTGGTAAGTCCATTATTTTTATTTTGATTATTCTAAGTAGTATCTCCTTAGGGTTTTAATTTGTGGTTCCCTAATGACTCATAAATCATCTTCTTTCATTGATTACTGTACCAGAACATTTGTGTAATTTCTGTTCATATCTTTTAGTGTTAATTTTCAATTGTTTTGACAATGAGTGTCCAATTGGTCTAGTAACATTAGTTTTAAAGATTTATCTCCCATAGATTTATTTAAATACTTGGTAAAAAACAAAACAGTTGAGCATATTTGTGTAGAATTATTTTGGGGTTCTTTATTTCTGTTGATCTGTGTCTATGCTTTTGACATTATTATAGTCTATAGAGAAATGCTATGACTATATGATAATTATTGAAATTTATTCTGATGAGTTTTAGAATAATATTATTTCTCTATATAGTTTTCTCATTCTTTTGCTTGTAGGTTACTTGTAGCTTTAAGAATATAAACTTGAGCTGGGCAGTGGTGGTGCACACCTTTAATCCCAGCACTTGAGAGGCAGAGGCAAGTGGATTTCAGTGAATTTGAGGCCAGACTGGTCTACGGAATGAATTCCAGAATAACCAGGACTGTTACACAGAGAAACCCTGTCTCAAACAGAACAAAACAAAACAAAACAAAACAAAACAAAAAAACCAAATCCAACTTGACAATCTCTACATTTTCACTGGAGTGGTATAGTTATTTCACTTAATGTGACATTTTTATCTGCTTATGTTTACATCTATCATCTTGCTATTTGATTATGTTTCTCTTTTAGCAAGTCACTGCTACATAGTTTAGATTGGTATAGAACTTATGATCTCCTTGCCTCAGCATCCTGGTTGCTAGAATAAAAGGCATATGCTACTCCTTGCCCAGCTTATTGCCATTTGCTTTCTATCTATTTCATCTAACTTTAAAATAAAGGCTTTAAAATTTTTATATGTATTGTGTTTTGCCTGCAAGCATGCATGTGTACCACATGCATCCCTGTGCCGCCACCACCAGTGGGGATTTGCTTTTTATTCTCCTTTATTGATTTATTAGTTGTAACTTTGTTTTACTGTGTTAGGGTATATTGTATAAATGTTTAACTTATTATTGTCTATCTTCAATTATACAGTGTAAGGACTTCACAATTGTGTATTTATATTTCTCTCCTCTTAGCCTGTATATGTTATTATCATGCACAGTGTGATACATGATACTTTTCCATATGTTAAAAACCCCATACAAAAAACCTTATTATTTTTGTTTAAGCAACCATTTTTTTTTAATTTATTTCTGGGCTGGGCAGTGGTGGCACACACCTTTAATTCCAGCACTTGGAAGGTAGAGGCCAGCCTGGTCTACAGAGTGAGTTCCAAGACTGCCAGGGCTACACAAAGAAACCCTGTCTCTAAAAACAACAACAAATTATTTATGTGCATATGAGTGTTCATCTGGGCAAGAATGTACATGCGTACATGTGCGTGTATGAGTGTAGATCAATGTTATTCCTTGGGAGCCATCTACCTTGTCTTTCTCATTAGGATTTCTCATTAGGGCAGGAACTTTCTGATTAGGCTATATGGTTGCTCAGAGAGCCCTAGGAACCTGTTTTATCGCCAGCACTGGGATTATCAGCCTGCCTCTTTCTTTTTTTGGCATGGGTGCTGGACATCAAATTTAGGGTCCCATGCTTATATGGCAAGCACTTTACCAACTCAGCTATAGCCCCAGCCTTAAAGAGACTTTAATAAGAGGAAAATATCTTAATGTTTATTCATGTAATTAGCATTTCAAATGCTCTTCATTCTTTTGTACAGACCCACATATCTTGCTGGGATCGGTTTCCTTCTGCTTGAGGACTTCTTCATAATGTGGCTCTGGCGCTCTGCTCAAGTTATTGTAGCTTTTGAATATCCTTTTTTTTTTACTTTTCAGGAACTGATTATTTCACTATTTATTTATTTAGTTAATTCTTCCCAGTCCAATCACATTTTCCCCTCCCTCCTCTCCTCCCAGTCCTCCCCCTCATACATTCCTCCTCTTTTCAGAAAAGTGCACGTCTCCCATGTATATCAGCCAGTCAAGGCATATCAAGTTGCAGTGATACTAGACACTGCCTCTCCTATTAAGCCTAGACAAGACAACCCAGTAGGAGGAAAGGGTCCCAAAAGCCAGTAAAAGAGTCAGAAAGAGCCCTGCTCCCACTGTTAGGAGTTCCACAAGAAGGCTAAGCTATACAACTGTCATATATATGTGGAGGGCCTAGGCCAGTCCCATATAGGCTCCCTGGTTGTTCAGTCTGTGTGTTCCTATGAGCCGGGGTAGTTGATTCTGTGATTTTTCTTGTGATGTTCTTGACCCTCTGGCTCCTGCAGCCCTTCCCTTCTTCCACAGAATCCCCCGAGGTCTACCTAATGCTTGGCTGCGGCTCTCTGCATCTGTTTCCACTAGTTGCTGGGTGAAGCCTCACTGATGGCAGCTGGGCTAGGCAATGATCTATGAGTATAATAGACTATCATTAGGAATCTTTTCACTTTTTACTAGTCGTGTTTGGTTCTATCCTAGGTCTATAAGACATCCAGCCTCTGGGTCCTGGCCTTCCAGGTAGTATCAAGGGTAGACTTCCTCTCATAGTATGGGTCTCAAGCTGGATTGGTCATTAGTTGGCCTCTCCCATAATTTCTGTGCCAACTTTACCCTAGCATAGGCAGGGCAAATTGTAGGTCAAAGGTTATGTGGCTGGGTTGGTGTTCCAAACCCTTCACTGGAAGTCTTGCCTGGTTATAGGAGATGGCCGGTCAACTTCCTGAACAGAATACCAATAGCACAGGCACTGAGATCAACAATTAATAAATGGGACCTCATTAAACTGAAAAGTTTCTATAAGGCAAACAGCACCATCAAAAGGACAAAAACAGCAGCCTACAGAATAAGAAAAGATCTTTACCAACTCCACATCTGACAAAGGGCTGAGTTCCAAAATGTATAAAGAACTCAAGAAACTAGACATCAACAAACCAAGTAATCCAAGTAAAAATGGGGTACAGACCTAAAAAGACAATTCTCAACAGAAGAATCTCAAATGGTCGAAAGACACTTAAGGAACTATTCCAACATCTTTAGTCAACAGGGACAAGCAAGCCAAAAATATCTTGAAATTTCACCTTACTCCTTTCAGAATAACTAAGATCACATAGGACAGCTCATGCTAAAAAGGATGGGGTAAGGGAACTCTCCTCCATTGCTGTTGGGAGTGCAAACTGGTACAGGCACTTGGAAGTTAGTATGACAGCTTCTCAGAAAATTGGGAATCAACCTACCAGACCCAGCAATACTACTCCTGGGCATATACCCAAAGGATGCTCAATTATACCACGGGGACATTTGCTCAATTATGTTCATAGCAGCTTTGTTTGTGATATCCAGAACCTGGAAACAACCTAGATGCTCCTCAACTAAAGAACAATAAAGAAAATGTGGTACATTTACACAATCGAGTATTACTTAGCTGTTAAAAGCAATGACATCATGAAACTTGCTGGCAAATGGAGGTAACACAAACTGAGAAAGACAAACATGGTATGCATTCACTTATAAGTGGACATTAGCTGTAAAGTCAAGGATAACCATACTAGAATCCAGAGAGGCTAAGTAATAACAAGGAAGTTCAAGGGGAAACACATGAATCTCACTGTGAAGGGGAAATAGAATAGACATCGCAGGTAGACTGGGGAATCTAGATGGGGGTTGGGCATGGGAACAGGAAGGCTCAGATGAGGGGAGGATGGAAGGAGAGAGTACTGGGAAAGACAGCTGGAATCAGGGGCATCTCTGAAATGAGCTAGAAACCTAGTGCAATGCCAGGAGTCTATGTGGGTGACTCCTGGCTAAGACTCCTAGTAACGGGAGCTACAGAGCTTTTGAACATCTTAAAGTCTTCATTTGAGTTTCATTTTAAAAGTTACTTTTAATCATGATAAAATGAATAGTAAGAAATTTATCATCATAACTTTTGAAAAAAGAGAAACAAGATTTTGTTATATATCATTGAGTAAAATTCTTACCACTATTCCCCCCCCCCAAAAAAAAACCCTATCTGAACTAATTATAACTATGCAGGTCACTAGTATTCATCATATTATGTAACCAATCTCCAAAACTAACCCATTTTTAAAAATGTAAAATTCTGAGGACTGAAGGTATAATACAGTCAGCATAAAAACAAAACAAAACTCTATACCCATTCTCCACATTTTTACCTCATCCCAAATTCCTGACAGCAACCATGTACATTACATCTCTGTGAATGTGACTACTCTGCTTCTCATTTAAGTGCAACTGAAAACTACCTACTTGACTAGCTTACTTCACTTAGTAGAATATTCATTCTCAAGATTCATCCACATTGTAGTATGTATCACAATTCCTTATCTTTTCCCAATTAAGCTATTTATTTAAAGAAACAATCCTTAAAAGCAGGTGTATTTTTAAAAATACTATATGCATTCATTGTACATTGTGCTGTGTTACATGAAAACATTATCATACAAATATATTCTGTACATTGAGAATTCAGAATTCTTTTCTAGGTTCATTAATATTTTCAGATGGCTATTCTTCTGACTTGAGATAGTTTCACTAAAACTATACAAAACACTAGGGCAGGAGCTTCTGATAACTAGGATCTCTCTCTATTATGCTCGGAGCTTCTGATAACTAGGATCTCTCTCTATTATGCTCTCATCTTCTGATACCCTGTTCTATGAAGTCTAGCTCTTGGCCTCCCCAGACTTGCCACTCCATCTCTTCAAATCAGAATGCTTGTCAGTTCCCCTTCCTCCGCTGTTGTCTGGAAATACATGGCAGTAAGCCAAATAGCTGAATTGCTCATTTTATCTTTCAGCGATCACTGGCTGATATTCAACGCCATTAAACTGACTTTTTTCAAGTATTTCAGGGTGTTTTGGGGGGGGAGGTGGGAGGAGAATTTGTTGCTTTTTTTTTGTTGTTGTTCTTTTGGTTTTAGACAGGATCTCAATATGTGGTCCAGTCTGGCCTAGAACTCTCAATGTTAGCCCAAACTGACCTCAAATCCCCAGATATCCACCTGCCTCCACCTCCTGGAAGCTGAGATCATGAGTATGTGCTACCAAACCAGGGACTTTGACTTATATTTTTGGGAGGAGTTTTGTTTAAGCAGGGACACAAAATGGTTCTTATTGCTACATTTTGGTTGAAAATAGAAGTACTAAACAACTTATATTTTTAAAAGAAAGTATTTCCCATACATGTACACAAATATTCAAAATTTTCTTAAATGATGTAACGAAGAGCAATTGTACTTTGCTTTTAAAAACCAATTATCTGTAGTTTGAAGTATTTACACAGGAAACCAGGATTGTTTTATAACTTTTAAAGCTACTCTTAAATGCACCAATACTTTAAAGGAATAACCATCACCACTACCACCCAACTTTCTTGCCTTTCACATCAAATTACTTTCCTATTAGTGAGGCCTTTACAAAAGTTCACAATGGAGAAGAATCATGTCTTACCATTTTTGAATAAACGTTCACACAATACCCATTGACATTCTGCATTGTGAATATTTAATACATAGACATGTCTAAAAATAGAGATTATTAAATTTTTGTTTGCCTGTTTATTTGCTTATGCAGTAATAAGCATAGAATCTAGGGTCTTACAGATGCTACAGAAGTGTTGTATCACTCATCTGCTCTTCTCTGATTTTTATACTGAACATTGTGTTTTATTTGTTGCAGAGGAGAAAAATACAATGAATGAAAGAGTATTCCCAAACCTTAAAACTTCTGGCAGCTTTTTCCCACAGAATGTTGTGTAACCAATTTACTAGATCCCTTGTCAGTTGACTTGTTTGGTGACCTGAAAATGAAACAAAACAAAACAAAAACCAAGTTCTGAGAAGAATCTAGATCCATTGCATTAAACGAAGAATGCTAACTATTTTCACAGGACACTTAATCTTATAACTGTACTTAATCTTTAAGTAATGTCTATAAAAGCAATCACACAGGCTTTCACCTTCAATTTTAGGTTTACTGCTAAAATTGATTATATAATACAATCAGAGTTTGCTAGAATCACTGTAATTCTTCCAACAGTCTGTGATAGATTTCCAGCTTAGTCTCTTTTTAACTTATTTTTTATGTTCCAAATTAGATTATCATCTGGTGCCCTAATAAGGTTATTGTGAATGAGCAGACAGCAATGTCAGAAATCATTAATAAGAACTGCTCATACTATTATACAGAAAAAGATCAGATCAAGTTCACAAGAAAGGCCAATTATACCTTAAAGCTTTTAAAAAGTACTTTAAGACCACGTTTACAGATAAACTTTATTCATTTAATTGTAACTTGGGCCTGATTATTTCTGACCTAGACATTTACAGGATTCAAATACATTAGCACATTAAGGTTAAGTTTAAACTGCAATAGAATTCTATACCCCTTTCTCATCGCCCTTTTGATACAAACCATCAATTTCTGAAAATGTCTTCATTAGAACACTAATACTCTTGGACTCACCAATGGAATCAGCAAATGTAGCTTGTTTCATGGCTTAAAAACATTTATGTAAGAGTAACCAGCTACTAAATATGTCTCCTTAAAAGATTATAATACTTTGATTATATGTGTAATCTCTAACTGAAATTTTTTGAAAATGAATTATTCTGTAAAATCAACATTTTTTAGTTAGCTAACAATTTTCTTCCTTTAAACATGCAGTCTAGGGCTAGGGAAATAGCTCAATCAGTAAACTGCTTGCTCTGTAAGAATAAGGAGCAGAGTTTAATTCCCAGAACTCATGTAAAAAGTCAAGTGTGGCAGCACATGTTCGTTATTCTTGTGCTGGAGAGGATAAAAGTGGATCACTGTGGCTCACTGCTAGGGCGGTCTAGTTTACTCAGTTCACTCTAAGCTAATTAGATAAGGCAGACAGTTCCTGAGGAAAAATACCTCAGGTTGCACTCTGGACATGAGGGTGTGTACACCCCCTACACATACATGTACATACACATATAAAAACATAAAATATAAATAAATGTCTAACTTTCTAGTTCTCTTATGTAAAATTTAACCTTTCCTTGACCATTGAAGGTCAACATCACCAAGAAACTAACTACTGCATTTTATGGTACTATCACTTTATTGCAGTAAGCAAAACACTTAGACTCTCAGCTGGTTGGGAGGCTAAGGGAGCAGATTCACAGGAGCACGGAAACACAGCAAGGCGCTATTTCTGAATACATAACTTGTCTGGGGCTAAGGAAATAGCTCAGTTAGTGAAGTGTTCAACTGGTTGTGCCGTGCAGGCATGAGGACCCGAGTTTGGAGCTCCACACCCACATAACGAGCCAGGTGTGATAGCATTTGGAACCCCAGTACTGAGGAGGCAGAGATAGAAGGATCCTTGGAGTTTAGGAATCTAATTGAATTAGCAAATCGAGGTCCTACTGAGTCAGTCTAGCTGAATTTTAAAAATCCCAGATCCCAGTGAAACCTTATCTTAAAAGATAAGGTGGATGGCTCTAGAGGAATGACACCTGAGGTCAGGTTCTAACCACTGTAACACAGGGTGAGGGGAGAGATTCTCCCTTTCTCATATATGTGTGTATATATA
>NW_026068052.1:759196-853702 GCF_014885135.2 Alexandromys fortis | reverse complement strand
ACAAGTTTGCATTCCCACCAGCAATGGATGAGTGTACCCCTTTCTCCACAACCTCTCCAGCAAAGGCTATCATTGGTGTTTTTGATTTTCGCCATTCTGACAGGTGTAAGATGGTATCTTAAAGTTGTCTTGATTTGCATTTCCCTGATCGCTAAGGAAGTTGAGCATGACCTATTTGTAATAAGATATCACTAAAATGCCAAGGGCCAGCCGACTGGAAAGGGGGGGCATTTCGGGGTCAGGTAGAAACCTGTTGCAAGGGAAACTCCCAGGAATCTACAGAGATGACCCAGCTAAGATTACTAGCAATAGTGGAGAAGTAGCCTGAACTGGCCATCTCCCGTGATGAGGCGAGACTTCTAGTGGATGGACTGGGACCCTGATCCAGTCACCTAATCTTCAACCTACAGTCTGCCCTGCTTAAGGGATTTGCTGGGGTCAAAGTGGCGCAAAGATTATAGGAGTGGCCAACCAATAACTGGTCCAGCCTCAGACCCATACCATGTGAGTGAACCCACCCCTGACGCTGCCTGGAGTGCCAGGACCCAGAGACTCCATGGCCCAGAGACCTAGGATAGAACCAAACATAACTGACAAAAAAGTTAAGTGTGATGATGCCTAACGATAGACTGCTGTACTCATAGATTGGTGCCTAACCCAACTGTCATCAGAGAGGCTTCATCCAGCAACTGATGGAAACAGATACAGAGACCCAGTCAAAGTAGGCTGAGTTTGGGGAATCCTGCTGAAGAGAGGAAGGATTATAGGAGCCAGAGGGGTCAAGGGCATCACAAGAAAACCCACAGAATCAACTAACCTGGGCTCATAGGAGCTCACAGAGACTGAAAACCAGGAAGCCTGTATGGGGCTGACCTATGCCCACTGCATATATGTGACAGTTGTGTAGCTTGGTCTTCTGTGGGACTCTTAACAGTGGGAGCAGGGAATGTCTCTGACTCTTCTGCCAACTTTTGGGACCCTACTCCTAATACTGGATCACCTTGCTCAGCCTTAATTACAAGGCAAGCTGTTTAGTCTTTCTACAACTTGATATGCCATGTTTTGTTGCTATCCATAGGAAGTGTGAAAGGAGGAGGAGTGAACGGGGGAAAGAGGGAGGTAGGGGTAAAGACTAGGAGGAAGAGAAAACTGCAGTCTCAGGATGTAAAATAAACAAATTAAAAGAAATGCCAAGGGCCAGAAAACCAGATAACCAAGATTATCAAAAGGGATCCAAAAAGTAATTGAATTCTTAATGAAGATCTGGAGAAAGGGTATCATTAGAAAAATATATTTCATAGGAAATAGAATTCAAAAAGCTCTTAACATCTGATGATCCTTTCAGAAACTACTAATGTCTTTGCTTTTATGAAAACATGCAAATTTAAGCAATGCAGTAAAATATGATAGAAGCAACACATCACCTTAAATGCCACCACTCAGAACAGACCTCATTCTTAACATTTAGTGACTATCACTACTGATGGAAAGATGAGGTCAGGCAGAGAATCTTTCAAGACAGAGGTTCTATCATCTGTATACTTTAAGGTATAGCTGTTTTGCAGAGAGTAGATAGGGCAATGTTGAGCAGAGATGGTTCTATACCTCTGCTTTAACTACAGAAAATCAAATGTTTTATCTGGGTAGAGTTTGTGTAAGACTGTATCAAAATAATGATGTTGGTAAAGAGCTTTAAAAGCAAGAATTCTGTTCACAATATTCACTTTACAGCTGAAAAGCCAGAGTACAGAGATACTGACTTGCCCAAATGCACATAGCTAATTTGAGCTCAAATAAGAAACAGGAACTTGGGTTTATAAACCTCACAATTTTCTACTACAGATGGACTTTAATGTTCAGAGGTTTGTCTTTATTTTGAAGATGTTTTGTCATTTTCACTTAGCTGTTCATTATAGCACACCAAACTTGTGACCTCTAGATAGTTACACTGTTGTTGAAAAACATTAAGGAGAAAGAAAAATATATGAAAACCCTGAGGATTTTGCCATTGCTCTGACATTTATCTTAAATAATAAGCACATTAACAACTTTTAGGAAATGCAGAATCTTACTGACCTCTAAAAATTTCTTTAATCTTCTCTTCAGCAATCAGGACTTGATCTTTCTGTAAAAGCATGTCGATGCAGAACAATTCAACTTTCCTACTATCTTCTGCCAACTTAAAATGATCAGAGATGATCCTCAGAAAAGAAAACCCAACAGAATCTCTGTCCAAAAGACATAATTTTAAGCAGTATAAACAGAACTGGTTTTTTTTATTAATGGGATTAAAATAATTTCAATGTCAGCCAAAACAAGCTTAGTTGATAGTTGATGCCATCAAATGCCTATTTGTCAATAATAGATCATTTAATTATAGCAATATTTTCTTCAAATTTTTATTATGTGTGAGTGAGGAGGGAGGGAGGGAGGGAGAGGGAGAGGGAGAGGGAGAGGGAGAGGGAGAGGGAGAGGGAGAGGGAGAGGGAGAGGGAGAGGGAGAGGGAGAGGGAGAGGGAGAGGGAGAGAGAGAGAGAGAGAGAGAGAGAGAGAGAGAGAGAGAGAGAGAGAATGAGAATGTATCCATATATCCATATCAGGGAATGCATGTAGAGGGCAGACAACACATTATGAGAACGGATTCTTTCCTTCCATCATGTAGGTCCCAGAAATGGAGCTTAGGTCCTCAAGCTTGGAGGTGGGCATAATTACTATTGAGCCATATTGCCAGCCCAACATTTTCTTTATCATTTTGTTTGTTTTTTTTTTTTCAAGAAAAGTTCTCACTCTGTAGCCCAAGTATGCCTTTAACTTATTATGTAGCCAAGTCTTAAACTTCTAGAAATCCTCTTGTCTTGGCTTTCTAAGGGATAGGAGTCCAAACATAAGCCCCTATGTCTGGTTTTTAATATTATTAAAATGTGAATACTCTCAACATATTCTAAATATTTAATGTAATACCTATTGAAATACTAACAAATTTTTGAGACAGTATCTCTTTTTGAGAAATTAAAATATGTATCATAAAATTCATACAGAATTTCAAAGGCCCTGAAATAATCCCAACAATATGAAAACAAAGACCAAAGTTGGAAAACTCATGCTTTCTAATGTTAAAACTAATTACAAAGATACAGCAACCAAAATGTATGAAACTGGCATAAATACACACAGATAAGCCAATGAGATAAAATAGAGAACACAGAAGTAAACCTTGGCATATAGCCAAATGATTTTTGATGAAGGTCCTACAACCATTTAATGGTGAAATAAGTCTTTTAACAAATGATGAAAAAAATAAAGAAATTTTGACATCCAAAAGAAATTGAGTTGAGCCTCCTGCTCAATTCGCCCTGTGGGCCAATCTAAGGTAGCTCTTTCGCCCAAGGCTCGGCATCATGGGTGCCAGGACCCCAGAGTACAAGTAGTAACAAGGTTGCTGTTCTGGCTTAGGCCATCTATGACCCTGGTGGTGTTTTCATTCAAGATAAGTCCTTTCCATCTTTACTGATTAACTGAGCAAATTTAGAATTACAGAAGTATTTCTCGACACATGGACCATCCCCCACCATAACTGCACCTACCGGAGTTTTGCCCAGACTGCCCCTGGAGAGGTGAGTGTCTGGGTTCCCGGTTGGAGGGCTCTGCTCTCTGTGCCCTAGCCCCAGGAGCACATCCCATGCCCCATCCCTACCTACCAAACCCTAGAGATCCCGGAGTAACCTCCCCCCGCACACAACCATCCTCCACAGCATCTGTGCCCACCGGAGCCTTGGCACATACTGCCCCTAGAAATGTGAATGTCTGCTGGGTACCCAGTTGGAGAGCTCTGCTCTCTAAACTCAAGCCCTGGGAAAAACAACCATGCCCCAACTCCACCCACCAAACCCCAGAGACTCTGGAGCAGCATCCTCACAGGTGCAACCTTATTCCCCCTACCTTATCTGTGACCACTGGAATCATGGCCCAGACTGCCCCTGGAGAGCATCTGTGACCAACAGAGTCTTGGCCCTGACTGCCCCTGGAGGGAGCCTTGGCCCCACCTATACGTTGGAGGAGCCCCAAAACCTTATTAGCATCCACTAGAGGCACAAACCTGCCTGCACCTGGAAGAAGAGTGTCCACCTAAGCCACAGGCCCAATCTTCACCAATTGGAGGAAGAGGGACTCTGAAGCACAGGCCCCACTTGCACCCACTAGAGGAAGAGATGGGCAGACGGAAGTATAAGAACACATTCAACAACATAAAGAGCAATATGGCACCACCAAAACCTAGTGATCCTATAACAGGAAACCAAGAACATCCTAACCCAAAAGACACAGAAGAAAATGACCTTAAGTATAACTTTATGAAGATGATAGAGACCCTAAAAGAGGAAATGAAAAAAATCCCTTAAAGAAATGGAGGAAAAGACAAACAAGAAATTGAATTAAATCAATAAATCTTTTAAAAAAAGCCAAGAAAATCAAGAAAAAAAAACAATCAAACAGGTGAAGCAAATAGTTCAAACAGTTCAAGACATGAAAATTGAAATAGAGTCAACAAAGAAAACACAAACCAAGGGAATTTTGAAAATTCCCTGGGTAAACAAACAAGAACTACAGATGCAAGTATAACCAACAGATTACAAGAGATGGAAGAGAGTTAGGTGTTGAAGATACTTATAGAGGAAATAGATTCATCATTCAAAGAAAATGTTAAATCCTACTAATATTTAGCACAAAACATCCAGGAAATCTGGGACACCGTGAAAAGACCAAATCTAAGAATAATAGGGTTAGAAGAAGGAGAAGTTGTCCACCTTAAAGGCACAGAAAATATATTCAACAAAATCATAGGGGAAAACTGGCCTAACCTAAAGAAGGATAACCCTATGAACATACAAGAAGCTTGCAGAACACCAAATAGACTAGACCAGGAAAAAAAGACCCCTTGCCATATAATAATCAAAACAGTAAATGTACAGAATAAAGGAAAAATAACATATAAAGGCAGACCAATAAGAATTACACCCAAATTCTCAATGGCAACTCTGAAAGTTGGAAGGTCCTGGACAGATGTGATGTAGACACTAAGAGATCACAGGTGCAAGTCCAGACTACTATACCCAGTAATGATTTCAATCAATATAGACGAAGAAAACAAGATATTCCATGATAAAACCAGATTTAAACAATGCCTATCCACAAATTCAGCCTTATAGAAAGTACTAGAAGAAAAACTCCAACCCAAGGAAGCTAACTGCATCCACAAAAACGCAGGCAATAGATAACCTAATACCAGCAAACCTCAAGTAAGGAAAACACACACACCACCATCTAAAAATAACAGGAATTAGCAATCACTGGTCATTAATATCTCTTAATATCAATGGACTCAATTCACCTATAAAAAGACACAGGCTAAGAGAATGGATACAAAAACAGGACCCATCCATTCTGCTGCATACGAGAAACACACCTCAACCTCAAAAACAGACATTACCTCAGAGTTAAGGGTTTGGAAAATATTTTCCAATCAAATGAACCTAAGAAAGAAGTGGATGGGTGCAGTTATCCTAATATCTAACAAAATAGACTTCAAATTAAATCAATCAAAAGAGGTGGAGAAGGACACTTCATACTCAACACAGAAAAATCCATTAAGATGAAGTCTCTATTTTGAACATCTATGCCCCAAATACAAGAGCACCCATATATGTAAAAGAGACATTACTAAAGCTTAAATCGCACATCAAAGCCCACACACTAATAGTAGGAGACTTCAGCACCCCACTCTCACCAATGGACAGGTCTGTCAGACAGAAACTTAATAGAGAAATAAGAGAGCTAACAGATGTCATGACTTAAATGGACATAACAGATATCTACAGAGCATTTCACCCAAACACAAAAGAATATAGCTTCTTCTCAGCACCTCATGGAACCTTCTCTAAAATTGACCACATACTCGTAACAAAGCAAAGATCAAAAAAAAAAAATGGAATAAGCTCCTGTATCTTATTGAATCATCATGGTTTACAGTTAAAATTCAACAACAACACTAATTTCAGATAGTCTACAAACTCATGGAAATTGAACAATGCTCAAGTGAATCACCCCTGGATCAAGGAAGAAATAAAGAGAGAAATTAAAGTCTTCCTAGAAACCAGTGAAAATGAATGCACAACATACCCAAATCTATGGGACACTATGAAAGCAGTGCTAAGAGGAAAGTTCATAGAACTAAGTGCCTACATAAAGAAAATGGAGAAATCACACACAAGAGACTTAACCGCACACCTGAATGCTCTAGAACAAAAAGAAGTTCACTCATTCAGGAGAGTTAGACAACAGGAAATAATCAAATTGAGGGCTGAAATTAATAAAATAGAAACAAAGAAAACAATACAAAGAACCAATGAAACAAAGAGTTGGTTCTTCGAGAATATCAACAAAATAGACAAATCCTTATCCAAATTAACCAGAAGGCAGGTAGAGAATATCCAAATTAACAAAATCAGAAATGAAAAGGCAGACATAATAACAGACACTGAGGAAATACAAAGAATCATTAGGTCAAACTTCAAAAACTGGTACTCTACAAAACTGGAAAAAGTAAAAGAAATGGACAATTTTCTGGATAGATATTACATACCAAAAACTAAATCAAGACTAGAAAAACTATTTAAATAGACCTATAGCCCTAAGGAAATAGAAGCAGTCATCAAAAGCAGTCAACCAAAAGCAGCCCAGGACCATATGTTTTCAGTACAGAATTCTACCAGAACTTCAAAGAAGAGCTAATACCTATACTTCTCAAATTATTCCACACAATAGAAACATAAGGGACACTGCGAAACTCCTTTTATGAGGCTACAGTTACCCTGATACCCAAGCCACACAAAGACTCTACCAAGAAAGAGAATTACAGACCAATCTCTCTCATGAATATTGATGCAAAAATACTCAATAAAATACTGGCAAACCAAATCCAAGAACACATCAAAAAAATCATCCACCATGATCAAGTAGGCTTCATCTCAGTGATGCAGGGCTGGTTCAACATACAAAAATCAATCAGTGTAATCCACAATGTAAATAAACTGGGAGAAAAAAAAACATATGATTATCTCATTAGATGCTGAAAAAGCATTTGACAAAATACAACCTCCCTTCATGATAAAGGTCTTGGAGAGTGCAGGGATATAAGGAATGTGCCTAAACATTATAAAAGCAAAATACAGCAAGCTGGCAGCCAACATCAAATTAAAATAAAAAGCTATTCCACTAAGATCAAGAACAAGGCAAGTCTGTCCACTCTCTCCATATCTATTCAATATAGTATTCAAAGTTCCAGCTAGAACAATAAGACAACAAAAAGAGATCAAGGGAATACAAATTAGAAAGAAAGAAGTCAAACTTTCATTATTTGCAGATGATATGACAGTATATATAAACGACCCCAAAAATTCTACCAGGGAATTCCTTCAGTAATGTGACAGGATATAAGATCAACTCAAAAAAAATCAGTAGCCCTCCTATATACAAATGATAAAAGAGCCAAGAGAGAAGTCAGAGAACCATCACCCTTTATGGGCCAGTCAGTGGTGGTGCATGTCTTTAATCCCAGCACGTGGGAGGCAGAGGCAGATGGATCTCTGTGAGTTCGAGGCCAGCCTAGTCTACAGAAAGAGTTCCAGGAGAGCCAAAGCTACACTGAGAAATCCTGTCTCAAAAAATCCAAACCAAAACAAACAAACAAACAAAACCAATAGCCACAAATAATATAAAATATCTTGCTGTAATGCTAACCAAAGCAGCGAAAGACTTGTATGAAAAGAACCTTAAGTCTTTGAAGAAATTGAAAAGATATCAGAAAATGGAAAGATTTCCCATGCTATTAAATAGGTAGGATAAATATAATAAAAATGGCAGTCCTATTAAAAAGCAATCTATAGATTCCAATGAAATCTCCAAAAAAAATCCCAACACAATTCTTCACAGACCTTGAAAGAACAATAATCAACTTCATATGGAAAAACAAACAAAAAAAAAGAGGATAGCCAAAACAATCCTGTACAATAAAGGAACCTTCAGAGGCATCACCATCCCTGACATCAAGCTCTACTATAGAGCTATAATGATGAAAACAGCTTGATATTGGCATAATAACAGACAGGTGAACCAATGGAATCGAATTGAAGAGCCTGATATTAATCTACACACCTATGAACACATGATTTTGATAAAGAAGCTAAAATTATACAATGGAAAAAAGCATCTTCAACAAATGATCCTGGCATAAGTGGATGTTGACATGTAGAAGAATGCAAGTAGATCCATATCTACGCCCTCCACAAAAGTCAAGTCCAAATGGATCAAAGACCTCAACATAAATCTAGCCACACTGAACCTCATTGAAGAGAAAGTGGGAAGTAGTCTTGAACACATGGGCACAGGAGACCACTTCCTAAATATAACACCAGTAGCACAAATACTTAGAGCAATAATTAATAAATGGGACCTCCTGAAACTTAGAAGCTTCTGTAAGGCAAAGGACACAATCAATAAGACGAAATAGCATCCTACAGAATGGGAAAAGATCTTCACTAACCCCACATCAGACTGAGGACTAATTTCCAAAATATATAAAGAACTCAAGAAACTAGATATCAAAATACCAAATAATCCAATCAAAAAATGGGGTGCAGACCTAAAAAGAGAATTCTCAACAGAAGAATTGCAAATGGCCAAAAGACACTTAAGGAATTGCTCAACATCCTTAGTCATCAGGGACATGCAAAGCAAACCGACTCTGAGATACCATCCTACACCTATCAGAATGGCTAAGATCAAAAACACCAATGATAGCTTATGCTGGAAAGGATGCACAGTAAGGAGAACACTCCTCCATTACTGGTGGTAGTGCAAACTTGTACAGCTACTTTGGAAATCAGTATGGCAGTTGTTCAGAAAATTGGGAATCAATACCTCAAGACCCAACAATACCACTCTTGGGCATATACTGAAGGGATGCACATTCATAGTACAAGGACATTAGCTCAACTGCATTCATAGCAGCATTATTTGTAATAGTCAGAACCTGAAAACAACCTAGATGTCCCTCATCTGAAGAATGGATAAAAAAAATGTGGTACATTTACAAAAAGGAGTACTACTCAGCAGTAAAAAACAATGACATCTTGATACTGGCATGCAAATGAATGGAACTAGAAAAAAACATCCTGGATGAGGTAACTAAGACCCAGAAAGACAAACATGGTACATACTCATGCATAAGTGGATATTAGACGTAAAGCAAAGGATAACCAGCCTACAGTCCACAGTCCCAGAGAAGCTAGGTAACAAGGAGAACCCTAAGAGAGACATACATGAATCCCCCTGGGAAGGGAAAATAGACAAGGTCTCCTGAGAAAAAATGGGAGTGGGGGGAGAAGAGAGGGTGGAAAGCAGGGAGGGAGAAGGAGAACATGATGGAATGGGAGAACAGAGAGGGAGAGCAAGGAAAGAGATATCGTGATTGAGGGAGCTATTATGGGGCTAGCAAGAAACCTGACACTAGGGAAATTCTTAGGAATCCATGAGAATGACCCCAACTAAGAACCTCAGCAATAGTGAAGAGAATGCCTGAGCTGGTCTCCCCCTGTAATCAGATTGATGACTACCTTAATTGTCATCATAGAACCTTCACCCAGCAACTAATGGAAGCAGATGCAGAGATCCACAGCTAAATGCTAGACTGATCTTCTGGAGACCAGCCCAAGAGAGAGAAAAGTGATAAAATGAGTCATGACCATAATGGGGATACCCACAGAAACAGCTGACCTGTGCTAATGAGAGTTCACTGACTCTGAACTGATAGCGGTGGAACCTGCATAGGACCAAACTAGGCCCTCTGAATGTGGGTGACAGTTGTGTGGCTTGGGCAGTCTGTGTGGCCATTGGCAGTGGGACTAGGATTTATCCCTAGTGCTTGAACTTTTGCATTTTAGAACCCATTCTTTTTGGAGGGATACCTTGCTCAGCCTAGATGTAGGGGGTAGGGCCTTGGTCCTGCCTCAAAGTGATGTGTCAGAGTTTGTTGACTCCACTTGGGAAGTCTTACCCTCTGTGAGGAGTGGATGGAGGGCTGGGGTGGAGGAAGTGTCGGGGGAGAGGAAGGAGGGAAAGGAGTGGGAACTGGGATAGGTATATAAAATGAGAAAAGATTGTTTTTAAAAAAATAAATTTAATTATAAAAAAGAAACTGGACTTTTTCTTTGAATCATGTATAAAGAACCCCAAATGGATCCAAGACATAAGTATTACAGCTAAAATTTCAATGGTTGCACAAGCAACCATTACAAGAAGCCACTACAATAAACAAATTCTGTAAAATTTTGAGATACAAAACTCTATATCATTTATTTATATCTCATTGAAATATCCTGCAAGTAAAAAAAGTATTTTCCATTTACTATAACATGAAAAGATAAATATTTAAGAATAAACTTAACTAAGGTGAAATATTAAAATAAATGAAAAAATAACATCATTCTCATGAACTAAAAGAATTAATGGTGCTAACATGTTTATGCTTATCCCCCTAAAAACTACAGATTAAGGGTAATCTCTATCAAAATTCTAGTATCATTTTTATAGAAATAGAATAATACTAAAATCTTATAAACTACAAAAGAACCTAAATGACCAACAAAATTGTAAAAATAAAAAGCCAGGGCTAAAAAAATTAATCAGGAGTTAAGAGATATCCCTACTCTTCAAGAGGATTCAGTTTGGTTCTCAGCACCCAAGTCAGGGGGCTCCCAACTGCCCGTACGTCCAGACCCAGGGAACAGGATGCCTTCTTCTGGCTTTTTCAAGCATTTGTACACATGTAGCATATACTCACACAGAGACACATACACACAAACAGAATGAAAGTAAATCTTAAGAAAAAAAACATGCTTCCTGGTTTCAAATTATACTACAAAGCTAGAGTGTGATACTGCCATCAAAACAGAAACACAGAAAATGCACAATATTGAAAACCAAGAAAAAACTTATTTTTTTCAGTAAGAGTACCTATAAAATAGCAGAAAAAATGTCTCTTCAATAAATGATGTTGGGAAATAGATATTCACATTCAAGATCATGAAACTTCACCTTTATTTTACACTATTCACAAAATTAATTCTACAAAGCTGGGCAGTGGTGGTGCACACCATTAATCCCAGGACTCGGGGGGCAGAGGCAGGCGGATCTCTGTGAGTTTGAGGCCAGCCTGGTCTACAAGAGCTAGTTCCAGGACAGGCACCAAAGCTACAGAGAAACCTTGTCTCACAAAAACAAAACAAAACAAAAAAATCCTACATGTATTAAAGACTTAAGTATAATACCTGAAGCCATAAAACATCTAAAAGAAAAAAATAGGGAACAAGCTTTTTGACATTAATCTTGTCAACGATTTAAAATACAAAAGACAAAAGCAAAACTAAAAATAAACAAGTAGGATTATGTAAATTTAAAGTGTTTCTATACAACAATGGGAACATTTAACAAAATGAAAAGATAATCCATAAAGTAAGAGGATATATTGCATACCACATATTCAATATGAAGTTAGCATCTAAAATGTATACAACTCTACAACCCCCCTCAACCAACATGAGGGGTTGGCAGAGACAAGAGGATCTCAGAGGTTCTGCTGAGCTCTGAAACAGCCAGCTCCAGATTCAGTGAGTGACCATGTCCTAAAACAAAACAGTGGACAGCAATAAAAGAAGACATGCTCCATCTAAGCTAGCTAGCCATGTGGGAAGGGGGGAAAGAATGGGGTAGGCCTGAGTAATCTTCTGCTGTTCCAGACAGTTTGGCTTCAGATAAGGACAGAATCTCCAACAATTTCTGAAATGGACCTAAACAGATTGCTGATGTTTTTAATACTGACTCTGTATTGAGAATTGTAAAATGAAAATATGGGTCAATACTGAAAAATACACCATGCCTTATCAAGTGTTCAGCCAAGAATTACATAAAAATAAACAATCACATCCATCTCATTATTATTTATCTCAAGAAAAATAACAGAATAAATATGAGAATAAATCCAGCGCAGAGCCAGAGAATAGGAAAATATGGTCGGTGCTTAGAAACTTTGAAAAATTTCTGTAATTAAAAGCAAATGCCATTAGAATAATAAAAATTAGGGATGAGAATATTGAAACCAAAAAGAAACAAAAGACAATAAATAGTTGAATAGTGAGCTCACTCAACTAAAAATAAACAGCCTAGGAAAGTCTATTAAGTCAGAAATTAATGGAACCTAGGAACAACAGAAGAACTGCAAACATTCATCCGATTCTCCACTGTGTAACAAGCAATAGAGACCACTTATATTTTGAAGCTGGGCTTTTCTGTGCAACAGTTTTGTAAGCAATATAAGAAAGAATCAGCTTCAGCTTACATAACAAGCAGAGGATGCAGACTTAGGGGAAAGGATAAGGAAGAAGGAAATCAACTCGAATAGTAGCGAAAATCCCTCTAATTCCCACATCAAAGTGGGGGTGGGACTAGTGTGTCTAGCACACTGTAATAGCTAGTTTCTAAACATATCCTCCCAATGAATTATGTTTCTTGGTATTCACAGTCTGCTAAGATCTTTTCTCCTGGAATCTGGACTGGCTCTGTGGCTAGTTTTTATTACAAGCATATTTTAATTATACAAAGTAATTGATTTCATTATGTCATTTTCAGATATACACATAACATACTATGATCATATTAATAACATCATTAAACCTTACTTAGGCCCTTCCCCCACCCATATGGCTAATAGTCTTCTACTTTCCTCTCTTTTCTTATTTTAATTGATACACACAAGAGAAACATATATCGACTTTGATTCTGGGTTCTTTTGCTTAAGAAGATATTCATTGGCTGCAAATATTTTTTTAGAATGTCATAATTTTGTTTTTTTATATCCAAGTAAGACTCATTCTGTATATTTAACATCATCATCATCATTTATGCCCCAGCAATGCTTAAGCATGCATGGGCAGCCCATTTATGGCGGTTCTCAAGTTGTTCCTATCCTGGGCAGTCCTAGATGCTTGTGTTATTGTCACACCCAAGGTCCCACAGTCTTCCTCTATGCTGTCTATCCAGCGTTTTGGGGGTCTTCCTCTTGGCCTTATCCCGTGCACGCCTCCAAGCAGTGCTATCCTCGGGTATCTGCCATCATTCATTCTCATAACATGGCCAAAGTATCTCAAGCGCCATTGCCATATCCTGTAGTTTACTTCCTTCTGTAGTTGGAGATGTTTCTTAATGTCACTGTTGTGCAGTCTATCTCTTCTTGTGATGCCTAGAATCCTCCTGAGACACGCCATCTCAAACACATTCAGCCGCTGTTCTGAGGAGCCTTTCACTGTTCAGGTTTCAGAGCTGTCAACAAGGCAGCTCCAGACAAGTGTCTCATATGCCTGTAATTTTGCTGTTGTTGTTATGTCGCTTGCTGACCAAACCTCTCCTAGTGCCTGGAACACAGTGCTCACTATCCCTATCCGCCTCGACGTCTGAAATAGTTCCCTCCTTTGAACTGAGGTCTCCTCCCAGATAAACAAAGTTGACTGTTTGCTTGAGGTTCTGATTCTTTATTACAGTGTTAAAATCTTTGTACACCTGTCACATGTGTCTCAGTGTTTACTTTCATACCAAGGTTTTCACTGACTTCCACCACTCTGTTTACCATGGCCTGCAGCTCATTTGGACTTTCAGCCAGTAGTGCTGTATTGTTGGCAAAACACAAGTCATTGATTTGCACACCACTTATCTGCACGTCTATCTCCTCATCCTCCAGGGATGTTGCTATCATAAATTCCAGGAATATATTAAAGAATAGTGGTGAGAGGACGCATCCCCACAACACTCCTAAGATTGTCTTAAACTGATTACTTAATTCCCCACAGACTTTGAGTGATGCAAAAGTATCTTTATAGGCATTTTTTTAGTATTCTTACGATTTTCTCTGGGTACCTGTAGAACCTCATTGTTTCCCCCAAGTCCTTTCCTCCAAATGCTATTGAATGCCTTCCTAAAGTCGATGTAACAGACATATAAGTCTTTTCCAAATTCTTCGTATTTTTCTGCCAGTTGCCTCAAAGTGAATATCTGGTCTATTGTGCTCCTGTTAGCTCTGAATCCACACTTGTTATTTAACACACTTCTTTATCGATCCATTTTATTGACAGACCTATTCCAAAACTCAACAATTTGTGAACATGGCTACAATAAACATGGATATATAGGTGTCTCTATTATAAGTATACTCTGATTCTTTTGCGTATATACCACAAATGGTATGTTGAATTATATGATAGTCATATTTTTAATTTTTGAAGCCTCCCCATACTAATTCCCACTGAGGCTAGGCTATTCTCACTAGTAGCATAAAAGAGTTCCTTCCCAAATGGTCAGTTTTCTCTGAGATTGTGATATCTTAACCATTCTTGATGTGGGAGTGTCATATATCAATCTGTTGATTTCATTGGTTAAGTAATAAACACACTGCTTGGCCTCATAGGTTAAAGCATTGGTGGGAGGAGTAAACAGAATAGAATTCTGGGCAGAAGAGGAAGTGAGGTCAGACTCTGCTCTGCTTCCAGAGGGCTGGAGCAGAGACGCCATGCTCTGCTCTCCCAGGCAGTTCCAACCCAGGATGGACTTAGGCTAGAATCTTCCCGGTAAGCGCACCTTGGGGTGCTTACACACATCATTAGAAATGGGCTAGTCCAGGTGCGAGAATTAGCCTGTAAGGGCTAGAGTTCATGGGCCAAGCAGTTCTTTAAATGAATACAGTTTGTGTGTTGTTATTTCGGGCATGAGCTAGCCAAGCGGCCGGGGTGTTGGGGACGCAGCCCCGCCGCTCCTATTTCAACACATTCTCCAGTGGAAAGTCACATACGAAAGAGTATTTGGGCACCATGTATTGGCCTTAGTAGGGATAAAAAAAGGACACCAAGTTGGGTCGTAAAGGAAAGAGGTGGATATGGGAAGAGTAGGGTGAGGGAGGGTGAATATGATCAAGAAATTATCAAAGAACTAATGAAAAATATTTTCTTTCCCTGCTATTATTCCACAAGTGTTTGCTGGTTTGTAGGTACCTAATTACAGCCATTCTGACCAGGGTGAGAAATTTCAACCAGTAGTTTAATTTTACACTTCCCTGGTGGCTAACTATGTTGAACACTTTTAATTTATTTTATTTAATAGTCATACTAGCATATAATGTTTTGATCAAATCCACCTCCATTTCCTTTTCTCCAATTCCTCCCCTATCACCTCATCACTTCCCCCTTCCAAGTTACATAGTTCCTTTAAAAACATTACCTACTGAGTCCATTTAAGCACGTTGTTTTTATGTATGTGTGGAACCATCTAGCCTCTCATGATCTGTATCTCTGAAGAAAACTGACTCTCCCTTCCCTAGCAGTCATCAATTGTCAATAGTTCCTCAGATAGGGACGGCAATTAAGAACCCCTTCCCCAACCATCTGGGATTTGGGCTTGTTGAAATAGAAGCGGTGGCAGGGCTGCGTCCCCGGCACCCGGCCGCCCGCATGGCTAGCTTATGCCCAGAAATAATTACACGGAAACTGTATTCTTTCAAACACTGCCTGGCCCGGCTAGTTCCAGTTTCTTATTGGCTAGCTCTTACATATTGTTCTAACCCATTTCTAATATTCTGTGTAGCCCACGAGCTGGCTTACCAGGGAGGATCTTAACCTGCATCTGTCTGGAGTGTGTGCTTCTTGTTGGCTCTTCTACTCAGCTTCTTTTTCTCAGAATTCTCTTCTGTCTTCTCCGCCTACCTAATTTTCTGTCCTATGAGGGCCGAGGCAGTTTCTTTATTAATAAGAAATCACTCCCACATCATGGGCTAGTTTGATTTTGTGTGTAGTGGTATTTTGTTTGTAATCTAACAAATAAAGCCTGCCTGAAGATCAGAGTGCAGAGCTATGCCACTAGTTAGCCATAGAGGCCAAGCAGTGGTGTCACACACCTTTAATCCCAGCACTTGGGACACAGAGGCAGACAGATCTCTGGAATCTGTCTAAAAGAGAAACAAGGCTGGGTGGTGGTGGTGCACACCTTTAATCCCAGCACTAGGGAGGCAGAGACAGGTGGATCTCTGTGAGTTTGAGGAAGCCTAGTCTACAAGAGCTAGTTCCAGGGCAGGCTCCAAAGCTACAGAAAAACCTTGTCTCGAAAATAGATGATAGATAGATAGATAGATAGATAGATAGATAACAAGAAAAATAATAAAAGAGAAACAGAGTTCAAACAAAGGTGATTCTAGCACTTGGGATCACATGCCTTTAATCCCAGCACTAGAGAAGAGGAAACAGGAGTGATATGGCTGGGTAGAAAGAAGAATATAAGGCAGGTGGAGACAGGAGCTCAAATACAGTTTAAGGATTTAATCTGAACATGTAGTCTGAGGTTTCACAGAGACAGCAGTCAGTTTGAGCATTCCTAGGGACAGGATCACCCCTTTGGTCTAAGCATTGGTAGAGGTAAGAACTCTCTAGTGGCTCGCCACTCTGCTTCTCTGATTCTTCAGCTTTCACCCCCGATAGCTGACTCTGAGTTTTTATTATTAAGACTAATTAGAATCCATGCTACAATTGTGTGGGCAGCTGTCCTGTTGTGTCTGGTAAATATCGTTTTGCTGAAGATATATCTATCCTCCCTGGCTCTTAGAATTTTTCCACCCCCTCTTCTGAAATGACTCCTGAGCTTTGGAAAAAGAAGCTGTGATACAGATGTCCTATTTAGCTCTGAACGCTACAATGTCTTAGTCTCTGTACACTGACCTCATCATCTGCAAAAAGAAGCTTCTTTCAGGAGGGTTAAAAGATGCATGAATATGGGGTATATGTGGTATATTATTGCCATCCAATTAGTAGAATAATAGGACTAGGTTCTCCCATAGGGGCTATGACTTAATCAGCCATAGGTTTATTGCTCAGTTAAAGATACCAGACATGGGTTCCATCTTACAGATACAACTTTAAATTCAATCAAAAAGTGGTTGGTTACTCTCATAACATTCATTACACTATTTTCCACCAGTGGGCATATCTTGACAGACCAATCATTACTGGAACTCACAGGGCTCACACGTGGGTAAGACTGTTGATGACTTTTCTCCCAAATAGTATACATAGACCCTTCCAGGACTATGAAAGCTAGTCAATAGGGATGAAACTTCTAACTCCTTTGACTCAGGTAAGTAGCAAATCCAGCAAAAAAGTTCTTACCATCAAGGTCTAGAAAGTAACCAAGATCAATGGTAATAGCGTATAATTTTTTGGGGGGATGGAAGTTCTATGGGACCCCACTGACAAACAATTTGCAAAGTAGTAACATACCTGTCAATAGAGTTTTTATTTGACAATCTATGGTATCTGGCAGAAGGCACTGACTCCCCATTATAAAGTGACTCCATCTAAACCCCTTTATATACATAGATATTTTAGAAACTTTTGTAATAGGTCTCCACACGGCCTTTCCAAAGGTCTTTAGTACTTGTTATCATTCTCAATAATAGTCGTTTTCTCTCTGCTTTCAAATCCCCAACCCATATAACTCTTCTATTCCCTTTCCCCACTTAAACCACCTGCATTATTCCCACTTTTCTTGATCTCCCTGCCCAATGGTTCCTTACTAGTTTCTTGACTTCTATGGGCATTCCAATTTAAATATTAATATGTATAGAATCAAAGGTACTTACATACAGTATTTGCCTTTGTGGGTCTGGATTACCTCAATAAGAATAATTATTTCCAACTTCACCCATTTACCTGAGAATTTCACAATTTATTTTTTGGCTGAATAATATTCTACCATGTAGATAGATAAGATAGATAGATAGATAGATAGATAGATAGATAGATAGATAGATAGATAGATAGACAGACAGACAGACAGACAGACAGAGGCATTTTTCATTATCCATTCATCCACTGACAGACATCTAGGCTGTTTCAATTCCCTGGCTATTATAAATAGAGCAGCAACGAACACAGATAAGCAAGGATCTCTGCAGTAGGAATTAGAATTTTTCTGAATATGCCCAAGAGTAGAATAGCTGGATCATATAGTTAATCTATACCTAGTTTTTTGAGAAACCTCCCCGTGGACAATAGTTGCTCCATTTTGGACTCCAACCAACAATAAATTAGTGTTCTTCATTCCCCACATCTTTGGCAGCATTTGTTGTCATTTGGTTTTGTTGTTGTTTTGTTTGTTTATTCTTTTTTATCTTAGCCATTCTGACTGTGATAATATAAAAAATCTCAAAGTACTTTTGATTTGCATTTCCCTGATGACTAAAAATCTTGAACATTTTAAAACAATTTCTCATCCATTTGCATTTCATCTTTGAGTACTCTTAGTTTCTAGCCCCAATTTTTAATTGGGTTGTTTGCTTTCTTGATGTTTAGTTTTGAGGGTTTTTTTTTTATGTATGCTAGATATGTCTGATGTATAGCCAGTAGTCTTTTTTCCATTCTGTAGGCTGCCTCTTCACTCAAATGATGTTGTGTTCTTTATTGTACAGAGTTTTTTTAGTTTTATGGTATCCCATTTGTCAGTGGTTGGTCTTACTGCCTGTACTACTGGGGTCCTATTCAGAAAGTCCTATCTTGTGCCCAAAAATAGAAGCATATTCCCCATTTATCCTCTGTCAGATTCAGAGTATCCAGTCTTATGCTAAGGTTCCTTGATCCGTTTGGAGTTGAGTTTTGTTTTTTTTGTTTTGTTTTGTTTTGTTTTTAGGTGAGAGATAAGGAATTAGTTTCATTCTTCTACGTGCAGCTATCCTCTTTGACCAGTACCATTTGCTGAGGTTTTTTTCGTGTGTTTACTATTGGTACTTTTTAAAAGGTTTATCTTATTATTAGTGTGTGTGCATGTGTTCACAGTGCATGATGTGTACATGGGCATGTATGTGGAAGTCAAAAGATAATTTTTTGGAGTTCCTTCTTTCCTATCACCTTTAGATGGGCTCTGGAACTCGAATGCAGGTGACCAGGCTCACATAGCATGTGCCCTTACCCACCAAGCGGTCTCACTAGTTCCATTTGCTCTGCTTCATTCAGCTCACTTACCTATTTACTGATTGGATTATTTAGAAACTTAGTGCTTGATATTTATATATTCTAATTATTAATTCCTGGTCCAATAAATAGCTGGTGAATATTTTATTTCATTCTTTAGACCATTTCTTTGAACCACTGTTTCTTTTGCTATGCAGACTGTTTTCTTAAGTTTATTTCTAATTGTGTGTGTGTGTGTGTGTGTGTGTGTGTGTGTGTGTGTGTGTGTGTGTTTACGGCAGGTGCTCATGGAGGCCAGAGCTGCCCGGTCCGCCTGGAGCTGATGTTAGAAGCTGTTGTAAACTGCCCAGCATCCATGCTAGAAATCCACCTCAGGACCTCTGCAAGAACATTATGCATTCTTAACCACTGAGCAATCTCTCCAGTCCCCAGCATACTGATTTTTTAATGTGATACAATCTAGTTTATCACTCCTTGCTATTATTTCCTGAGTCTTATTGATTTCTGATGCTAATATATTCTTGCCTTCTAGTTTCTTATTTCTTGCAACTCTGGATAAACCAAATCATGATGTAAGATATCAAACTTCCTCAAATTTTTCATGTTATAAGGAAGTCTAAGCTAAATAGATAAGAAGAAGATAGCTGATTAACTCCCAGATGTTTCAAACATTTCAGGCAACAGGTATGTAAGTGAAGAAAACATAATGAATATTTGGCCCAGTCATTTTTTTTTAGAATCTACAAGTTTAAATATTTCTAGCACCAGTTGCTTTCTGATTGCATCCACAAGACCTCCCAAGCAATAGCCACCCAAGGTGAGCTCAATCAAGCCACAGAACTCCAAGAGAGTGATTTAATGAGGCAAATCAGTAAGTTTTAGGGTTGCTTGTTACAAAGCAATAGGTATTATAAAACTCATGCATCCTGAAAGCAATTCTACCAGCAACATGTCCATTTATGATAGAATATCATCAAAGTCAGCCAACCAGATCACCTGTGAGAGTGAACTCTAACACCCAGAATGGCCCCGAGACTGAAAAATTATAGCCATCCCAGTGGCTAGCTTCACATTGTGGTTTTGGTTTGCATTTCCCTAATGGCAAATGATAGTAGTTATTCCATATTGATTTTGATGATGTTAAAGTGTGGAGGCTGAAAAATGCAGGCCCATTTCCACCTTGTCTGACTGTCAAGAGAGTTTGGAGATATGACAAGCATAGTTGTGTGTGTCCTAACTCAGGAGGTGATTGCTTGGTTCTTTTGAAATTAGACAGACAGCTCATTCTAGTAAACCCACTCTGTCCTAATAGGGGGTCAGGATATGTAAATGTACTTCCGCTCCTTCTTTAGTAACTATGAGGTCACCTAGGGAAGGGCAGGGTGGTCTTCCGCATTGTGACTTAGAGCACCTTCCGCTACCTAGACAACAGAATGCTAATGATTTGATGTCTCAGAGTGATAAACCATTGACTGTGTGAATTATGCTTCTGTATCATGTTGATAAAAGTCTTTGTTACCTTCTTCCCCCATTTACTTTGAGTATATAAAAGCTGTGGAAAAATAAACTGGGTGGGGAGGGATTTTCAGGATTGCACTCATTGGAATGCCCTCCCAATTCTCTGTTTTCTGTCCTATTATTTTTATGTGTCTTCATATTCTTTACTTATATTTCTTCGATTCCCATACCCCTACCCTGGTAAAAAAAAAAAAAAAGTACTTTTATTGACGCTGGTCCTTGACATTAAAGTTTGACAAACACTAAAATGTCTCTAAAAATTTTAAAGACTCTTTAGACCTAACTCATGATCCCATGAAAATAAACCCAAAGAACATATAAACTGTAAAATAACACCTACTCATTCCTTCCTGTTTCATCTACTCTGGCACGCAAGCTAATGTAGCCTAACTCTTGGGATCTTGGGTTTTTTTAAGATTAATTTTGATTTTATTACTCTCTCTCCCTTCCTCCCTTTCCCTCCACCCCCCCCCCACCTCTGTTTGTTTTTCCAAGACAGGGTTTCTTCCTGTAGCCCTGGCTATCCTGGAACTCCCTCTGTAGGCAGGCTGGCCTGGAACTTGAGATCTGTCTGCCTCTGCCTCCCAAGTGCTAGAATTAAATATGTGTGCCACCACTGCTTGTCATTATTAATTTCCATAATTCTTTTAGAGAACTGACATTTAAAGATCAGTGCAACTAAATAAAGTTTATTAGAATTTAGCTAATCAAAATCCCTTAAATACAGAAAGTGCATAATAGATGTAGTGGTGCTCCCCCGTTAAAATAGTTACAAACTCTACAATCATGGTTCACATGAGTTCTTTAAAAGAAAAGATCAAGCTGAGATCTGAACATATTGGCTCCTGGCGACAGATCGTCTAATGAGTGCTTCTTCAAGGGTCGTCTGAGACCTGGCCGTCCATGTTGTGGCCTGTTATTTGTACTTTGAAGAAAGCTGAAGGCACATATGCAGAGCTTGTGGTGCACCCAATCACCACCCCCTGACTGGTCACTGCTGGAGGAACTGAGCAGACAAGGTGGGTTAACCATCACAGTTCCATTGAGGATGATGCTGTTGTCAACTCTGATATAGAAATCACTGGTAGCACTGCTGCTCATCCTTTTGTTGATGCTTTCTGAACATTCAAACTTTTCACTCCGTTTGGCAGATGAAATTCTCAGAGCTCTGCAGAATAAAACCTTGTGTGTCCTTAGGTGGAAAAACTTTGTGATTGAGGTTTTGTTTTTTTCTATACTCAGCTTGGTTGTCCTTTGCTGAAAAACAAACAGGCTGATTGCTGCCTAATGACCAGGTTTTCATTCCCTCTCCTCCTACTGTGCGCTTATAAGAAGAATGGATGGCGCCCACGTCAAATACTTGCTTGAATAGCAGCAGATCGCTTTCATGAAACTCCATGCTGTTACAGCCATTTGGACCAATGCCAATCACAGCTCAGATGACAAGCAGCATGAACAGATTGATGACACCCAAGATAAACAAGAAGATCATCAATCATACAGATGGGCTAAGCTGCCCTTTCTTGCTCTCAAGCCAGTTTTATGGAGACAATATTCATCGACAGGAATATACACAGCTTTAAAGTTCCTACTGTGTTTGTTGGTAAGACTCCTTCTCTCCACAGCCTTCTCCCGCATGAATTTCTCCACCAGCACTCAGACTTTGCTACTCCGTGACAGTGCTGCCTTGCAGTTACCACTGTGGCCCGCAGCTGCCACCATTTTGGCCTACTGGGCCTTCAACTGTTCATTTTTACAAAACCAGTGTAGGGTGGGTTTTTTTTCATTACTTTGAAAAACTTAATACAAACTTCAAAATTAATTTTACTATTGTCTAAGTGACTTAGAAAGCAGTACTCTTATTATTATACTGATAAGTATAATAATGTCATACTTTCTAAGAATGAACATGAATATATAAAGATTCAGTGTGTTAACAAAAACACAGAAAAAGTTATTTATTATAGAAAGAAAAAATCGATTTTCCTACCTTTTATTATCAATCAGGAATTGAGTAACACTCAGACAGAACTCCAAGGGCATAGCAAGATGTAGTATTTCCATGACAGCTAACAAAGAAAAATTAATTCATCAATCATACTAAGAAAAAAAATGAATGAAAATGAAAAAAATCATATCAAATTCATTTACAGGAAATTGAGCTGCTTTCAGTAATTTTTCTGTTCAAAATAGCCATATTAAATACTTGCCATATACCATATTTTACCTAATAATTCACCAAGATCTTTTTAACACATTAATATCCAATACTAGAAAGAGGGTAGTGACATTGACACCCTAAAGTGGACCACAAGGTAACCTACTGCAAACCTTCCAAAATCAACTTTAAGAGCTTGAAATCTGAAGTCGGATGTAAACTTGATACCAGTTACCACCTGTAAAACTATGGGCAAGTTATTTCCTTTTTCTTTACCTTAGTTTTATCACATGTAAAATGGTGACTATACTACCAATTTCTTTATGTTATCAAGAAGATTCCATGAGATAATATATGGAGATTATAAAGCAATGTATCGCTTACTAAACATTAAATAAATGACAGCTGCTATTGTTACTCCCTTTCTTCAGAAATTATACTTCTGAAAAGTCATCTGAAATATGGAAAAAATTCTGAAGAAAGATATTCAAAAGAGTTTATACTATAAAAAGCAGAAAAAAATATCTTGAAATGTGTAACCATAAATTATCATATAACCATTGCTAACATTAACCATTAAGCAACATGAAAAATGACTATACACTAACATAAGAATATTTCCGACTACCAGTAAATACAAAATTTAAAAACCAATTTATATGCAATATTAATTCTATAAAAACACAAAGTAGACTAAGAAAATGCTAACAATATCATCAAATTGCTAAAATTTACTATGCTTAGATTAAATGATTAATTCTGCAAATATTTAGTGAATATATCCTCTGAATCTGTCACTATTATCTGTACTAGGAATCTAGCACTAGACAAAATACACAAAAAGCTCTGCTATCAAGATTATATTCTACAGCAGTGGTTCTCAAGCTGCCTAATGCTGTGACCTTTAACACAGTTCCTCATGCTCGGTGACCCCAGCCATAAAATTATTTCTGTTGCTACTTCATAACTGTAACTTTACTACTGTTATGAGTCATAATGTAAATATCTGTGTTTCATGATCATCTTAGGCAACACTTGTGAAGGGTCATGCAACCCCAAAAGGATTGCAACCCACAGGTTGAGAACCCCTGTTCTAGGGGATAGTGGAAACAAGAGTATTTTGAGTATCATCCAATTTTTTCTTTGATGGTTTGTGACATTATTTCATGATAAAAAAAAAAAAAAACCTGTCTACTTTAAAATTTTAGCCAGGTATGGTGGCACACGTCTTTAATCCCAGTTCTCGGGAGGCAGAGGCATACACATCTCTCTGAGTTCAAAGCCAACCTGGTCTACACAGCAAGTTCCAGGCCAGCTAAGGCTATAAGATTTTGTCTCACAAAAAAAGGTGTTTTTCTAAATTTTTCTGTTATAAAAATACCAGAGGAAGTCTAATGCCTGCAATTAATAGAGTGATTTAAGTTAATCACTCTAAAAGGAAAATATTTTTTTTAATATTTTATTTATTTATTATGTATACAATTTTCTGTCTGTGTGTGTGCCTGAAGGCCAGAAGAGGGCGCCAGACCTCTTTACAGATGGTTGTGAGCCACCATGTGGTTGCTGGGAATCGAACTCTGGTCCTTTGGAAGAGCAGGCAATGCTCTTAACCACTGAGCCATCTCTCCAGCCCCAGGAAAATACTTTTGTAAAAAAATTACCAGACTACAGCTAGGGATGGAGCTGAGTAGTACAGAACTTGCCTAGCATGCACGGTCCCCAGCAGTGTAAAATTGAACAGATTATAAACTTACTTCCTCAACATAGTAAAGTAAAATATTTATTGCTTTAATAGAAAAACCTTAAATTTATAGAAGTCTCATAATTTATAACAATTTCAGAAAAATTCCTTTAAACTCTGCTTCTGATATTACATTTAGATAAACACTGTAATGATGAATTCTAATTCTAAAACTAACCAATTTCAAACTTGGTAATTTCAATATCTTATTTTCATACATAGGAATAGTTTTAGCAAGTCTATTCCTTAAGGGGGTTAACATCCTTAGCCGCTTAATGCAAGAAAGTGGAGTTGTCACCCTGGTTCTTAGTAGTTTTCAGTCTATGTATGTGGAGGTGATATGGAATCCTCTTTATATTTGGACTTCCTTTTTTCTTTCTTTCTTTTTTTTCTTTCTTCGAGACAGGGTTTCTCTGTATAGCCCTGGCTCTCCTAGAACTTGCTCTGTAGACCAGGCTGGCCTTGAACTTAGAAATCCCCCTGTCTCTGCCTCTAGAGTGCCCCACCACCACCTGGTCTTCTGAGGTCTTCTGAGTGACTAAACTTCTAGAGCACACAGAAAGATTTGGCAATTATTAGCACAAAACTTAGAGCTACTGCCAAACTTGATTACTCTCCTAATTATTAAACATTTTTTATTGTATGAGTAATTATACTAACACATATTTTTATATAGTACAAATAACTCAGTTCTTAAAGATTACTAAAATATCCAGGCATGGTGGATTTACAACCCCAGAATGTGGAAAATGGAAGCAAGAGGATTAAGAGTTTAAGTCCGTCTTCAGCTACTTAGAGAATTCAAGTACAGCCTAAGCTATATAGGATATATGTGATAAATGCTTTACATACATTTTCTTGTAAGATTTGCCAAACAACGTAAGATAGATTATTATTATTATTACTATTATTATTGTATCTCTTTTGCAGATAAGCTGAAACACAAAAAAGGTACTTGCCAAAGACATACATCTATATATGAGTATATTTGTTTCTAAGCATATTCTACACCCTTAAGCATAACTGAAAAACAAACAACAATGTTTATACAAGTAATTATTTAAAAGAACATCATTAGACAGTCTCATTCAATGACTAGTTTTTCTCTTTCAGAAACTGTGGAGGAGGCCAGGAATATCTCAGCCTGAGAACACAGATCTCACTGTTCCCCTTAGTACTTCCTCAATCCCCATGCCCATCTCCAAGTCCCTCAATAAAATGGTCATTCTTTTCCCATGACCCCTCCAAAACAAGAATTCTTTGTTCATGATTGTAGAAATTTTCATAAAGGTCAAGCAGCTGTAATTTTCTGCTAAACTAAAAGGAAACTGATTGCTTTGATTTGGTCCTTTTTAAAAGCACCTTTTAATTTCGCTCCTATTCTTTCTTCTCTCTTTCCCCCTAGTCAATAATTCCTTTTCTATTGATCAGTTTCCATATCAACCACCTCCAAATTATACCTATTGTTAGTAAATTACAAAGTTTCTTTGTGCTGATATTTCAAAATTGTATGTTCTTTACACAGAGAAATGATACCTTCAAGGAGTTCTCCATTACATGCTTTGTTTTTCATGAGGATTCTCATCTTTAAGAAAAGCCCAGCTGGATCTAAGTGTTCCTATTTTAAACAAAGAAATCACAATGATATTATAACTCTGGAGTGAAAAGACAATTTTCAAGTTAATTGCCTGTTTTGTTCAACCTCTACATAATGACTCAGAATCAAAGGAAATCAAAATACAAAACATCACATAAATCATATAATAACAACTGTTCTATCCCCAAGTATAGTTTCTAAAACTTTATTCAACCTCAATAACATAATACAAGAAAAAGAGTATGCAAAACATTTCCATGGTCTGACAAACATTTAATGACAATGTAAATATTCAAATGGCAAATCTCACACCATATTCTAAGGAAAACCTTAAATATCAGTTGGAATTATTTTCCACTTCTAGTTTCCTTATTTTTGAGATTATAATTACAACCTTTCTCTCTTCCCTTTTCTCCCTCAAAATTCTGTAATATACACCTCCCTGCTCTCTTCCAAATTCATGGCCTCGTTTTCACTAATTTCATATATATGCATGTATCAACTTTATATAAATGCTTATATATACCTATACATATATATTCCTAAATGTAACCTTCTCAGTCTGTATAAT
The DNA here is from genome assembly GCF_014885135.2 of Alexandromys fortis. Lineage (NCBI taxonomy): Eukaryota > Metazoa > Chordata > Mammalia > Rodentia > Cricetidae > Alexandromys > Alexandromys fortis. The sequence goes on along the minus strand of NW_026068052.1, from coordinate 827,011 downwards.
GTTATTTGTATGTATATTTTAATAAGCATCCTTTTTAAAGAATAGAAGAAAAATCCATAAAATGTATCATTGTTTCTATAGGACATAGCTTTCATGTCTGCCACTAATAACAATGTTGTCTGAATGATATTTCTAAGTTATTGTTAGCTAGCCCTAAGCCAACTGTGAATTCTTGTCTGTCTCTACTTTTGCCATTGCTTACAACTGGCTAAACCTAAAAGAATGTAGAGAGTGGAAGCTCTTTAAAAATGTACTGTTTGACACTTTCAGCACTGTTAAAAGTGTATGTAGAGAGAAGCTTTTGAGACTTAGGCAATCTCCCAACTGTGAACTACTAAAACTTTAAAAACCTAGTTACATAGATCCAATATACAATGGCACAAATAACTTTACTAGTCCAAAGAAGAATCAAGCTAGAACAAGAAAATAGTAAACCAAATCAAGACCAAACCACCAAAAGAGCATTCTCTCTACCATGCTAGGGTTTTAAAAGAAAGGATTGTGGCTTGTTTTTATGTCAATTTGACACAATCCAGAGTCATCTGAGAGAAGGGAAACTCAACTGAGAAAATACCTCCATAAAATTTTTATCTAGGCAAGACTATAGGTCCTTTCCTTAATTGGTGATTATGAGTATTTTTGAAGATGGAGTGAATAGTTTTGCATTGTGATATGACAATGAAACTTGCAACAAGGGATGTTGCAATGTTATGTCTTAAAGATCATTATATTTTTGTGTCAAGTTGATGGGAGGCATCATTGTGATGATTAATCTCGGTACCTAATGTGATAATATATAGAATCACCAAGGAGGTGGGCCTTTGGTCATGACTGGTGTAGGGTTATTATGTTTAGGTTAATTAATGTGAGAATAAAAGCCCAATGTGGGTAGTGTCATTTTATAAGTTGTGGCCCAAACTGAAAAAAAAAATAAAAGTGAGAAAATCACTAATGTGAATAGTAGCATATAGATGTTATGAGGTCCTTGTGATCACATATAGCACTGGGGGAAACAGGAATAATAAATATACATTCTTTTCTCTTCAATAGAAGACATGTATACATGTTTCTTCCTGGGAAGATGGGAATGGATATAATTAATAACTTTGTGATCTTTGCTATCTGTAGGGCCAGGTATCACCTGAACCCCTCAGAGGTCCCAGATACTTCCCAGACTCCTGAGCCATGTTTCCCAGTCAGTAAAACCTATTCTTATGAAAGAAGTAGCAGATACTTTGCAAAAGACATGTACATTGCAAAGAAGTTTCGACATAGTTATGCCTTAAGCTTCATTGTGATAAATTGTCACAGGAAACTTTTTTGAGACATTGTACTATGTTTAAATATGTTAAAAATAAACTGTTCAGGGAAGAAATTTGAACCAATACCAGCTAATAAAGTCATGTTGAACTTTAAAAAAAATAAAATAAAAATGTACTGTTTGGGGCTGGAGAAATGGCTCTGACGTTAAGAGCACTTCCAGAGGTCCTGAGTTCAATTCCCAGCCATCACATGGTAGCTCACAACCATCTGTAATGGGATCTGGTGCCCTCTTGTGGCATGTAGGTATACACGCCGGCAGAACACTGTGTATATAATATGAAATAAGTCTTTAAAACAATGGACAGACTAGGCACAGAACCATTCCTTCGACAATGACAGTTAGCTTATAAATAAATAATGTACTTACTGGATCCATACTCTGTAAATATTTACTGATATATATGACATAAATACAGAGAATAAATTAAAGTAGTCAACTTTCATTCTGATTTATTACTGATTAGATTTCTCGTACTGTATCTTTCCATTCTGCCTTCTTTGAAGCTCACTCTAACCTGAGACTTCATATCATCACATTATCTGATTTCCCACTGCTTCAAATGTAATGTGAACATTTTCGAGTGTGACATATATCATGTATATATACATACCCACACCCAAGCATATAAACTATATGTATATTATAACATTATAATTTGGATCTGAATTGTCAAACAAAAAACCATGTTATTAGTGTGTTCCCCAGCTTCTAGTGCTATTTGGAGATGATGGGTCTTTAGTAGGTGGAGCTTATTGGAAAAGGGGAGAGCAAGCCTACTGAAGGAGGTACTGGCACTTTGGTGCTTCTAACATACACTGTCTCTCCTCTCTCTCCTGCTCCTGTGCCCTGCTTCTCAGGTGCTATGAGGTGAATAGGTCTCTTCTATCACATGCTCCCACTATGATGTCCTAGCCTGCCACTTGCCCAAAAGTAACAAGCTGACAGTCCACAAACTCTATAAGACTTACTAACTTTTTCTTCAGTTGATTATCTTTCGCAGGCTTACCCAACCTACACTCAATGGGGGACAGATAACCCCATCAAACTAGTCTGCAGGCAAGCCTGTAAGGAATTTTCTTGGTTGATGACTAATGTGGAAGGGCCCAGCCATCTCAGCAAGGTGCCATCCATGAGTCATGGGGTATATAAGAAAGCAAACTGAGCAAACCAAGAGGAGCAAGCCAATACACAGCCTTCCTCCATGGCCTCTTCTTTCTCAGTTCCTGCCTCCAGATTCCTGGCCTGCTTGAATTTCTGCCTTGATGATGAACTGAAATCTGTGAACTGAAATGAACTGCTTCCTCCCTAAGTTGCTTTTGGTCATGGTGTTTATCGTAGTAATACAAACCTAACTAGGACATAGCAGATTCAGCATGTGGTAAAGTCCCCTTTCTGTAGTAACTATCTTCTTGCAACATTTGTCCATACATGGTGCAAGGGTCATTCCTTAGGCCTTTTATTTTTTCATTAGTGTCAAATTTACTTTCATCCTAAATAAATGGATAAATTCATTTTATAAATTTTATAAAACTATATGTATGCCAAAGGTTTGTTTAATAACTTTCTTTACAAGTTATTATGAGTAAAATTCTGATTTGTAGACCTGTTTTATATTCATGTATACTGGGGATCATAAAAATTTCTCAGGCAAAGAAAAGGTCACATGTGAAAGAAAAGAGCCCTGGTTTAGACTATAATGTTAAGCTAAATGGTATTCATCGCTAGTTTATGTTGTTGTTTTAAAAAGATTTGTTTTAGGGGCTGGAGAGATGGCTCAGCGGTTAAGAGCATTGCCTGCTCTTCCAAAGGTCCTGAGTTCAATTCCCAGCAACCACATGGTGGCTCACAACCATCTGTAATGAGGTCTGGTGCCCTCTTCTGGCCTTCAGGCATACACGCAGAAAGAATATTGTATACACAATGAATAAATAAATATTTTTAAAAAAAGATTTGTTTTATTTGGTGAGTAGTTCTGTTCATCTAAAACCGAATGCTTATTCACAATAAGAATCTTTCTCTCATAAGACCCTATAAGCAAGCTAGCTATAGAACCAAGCTTACAGCCTGAGGAATAATTAATTCAGAAATGTCAAGGGAATAGAACCAGTGGCAACCAGCACATTTGTCTTTAAAATTACATAACAATTTGACTCCTCTGAAAAACTGATTTACTCACATGAAGTTCATAAGTACTTCTACAAATATACTTAATAAGTGGCTAAAAAATAAAAATCCTCAAAAACAATTCTGGAATCTTCAATATTGTAATCTTGGAAAAAGTAAAATTCTCAGATTATGAACATCCCACAAAAGCTTCATATGTAGGTAAACCACACTGATGGGGGCAAATTTCAAATCTGTGTTTCTTAAATCACAGCACAACTCGACTTCTGAGATGCCACAGTGGCCTAAGTTGCTGCATAAGCCTAATTACCCAGAACCCCACATAAAGTAAGAATAAAAAACATCCACCATGCTAACCACTGGCTAGCACACATGCACTATGGCATGCGCACCACCTGTCTTAGGCTTTCTTAAAAATAAAACTGCTAATGACATTCAAGAGAAGTTGACATTCATTTAATCACTTTCCAAAGTCCCAACATAATTCTGTAACCTTGAAGATTAAATTTCAACATAAAAATTACAGAGGGACACAAAAATTCAGATCACAGAAATATTTTATTTTACCTTTATGTACTACAGAAGAGAGTGTAACAATGTGTTGTGTTTTTTAAAGCACAGACACTGAAAGAAACTAATAAATGGGACCTCCTGAAACTGAAAAGCTTCTGTATAGCAAAGGACACGGTCAACAAGACAAAACAACAGCCTACAGAATGGGAAAAGATCTTCACTAACCCCACATCAGACAGAGGACTGAGCTCCAAAATATACAAAGAACTCAAGAAATTAGACACCAAAAGATCACATAATCCAATAAAAAAATGGAGTACAGATCTAAACAGAGAACTCTCAACAGAGGAATCTAAAATGGCTGAAAGACACTTAAGAAAATGTTCAACACCTTAGTCATCAGAGAAATGCAAATCAAAACAACTCTGAGATTCCATCTTACACCTGTAAGAATGGCCAACATCAAAAACACTGATGACAACTTATGCTGGAGAGGTTGTGGGGTAAAGGGAACACTTCTGCATTGACGGTGGGAATGCAAGCTGGTACAACCCCTTTGGATGTCAGTGTGGTGATTTCTCAGAAAATTAGGAAACAACCTTCCTCAAGACCCAGTAATACCCAAAGGATGCTCAATCGTGCCACAAGGACATGTGCTCAACTATGTTCATAGCAGCTTTGTTCGTCATAGCCAGAACCTGGAAACAACCTAAATGGCCTTTGACTGAAGAATGGATAAGGAAAATGTGGTATATTTACACAATGGAGTATTACACAGCAGAAAAAAATAACGACAGCTTAAATTTTGCAGGAAAATGGGTGGAGCTAGAAAACATTATTTTGAGTGAGGTAACCCAGACACAGAAAGACAATTATCACATGCACTCACTCATAGGTGGTTTTTAAACATAAAGCAAAGAAAACCAGCCCACAAACCACAACCCCAGAGAACTTAGACAACAATAAGGACCCTAAGAGAGACTTACATAGATCTAATCTACGTGGGAAGTAGAAAAAAAACAAGATCTCCTAAGTAAATTGGGAGCATGGGGACCTTGGGGGAAGGTTGAAGGGGAGAGGAGAGGCAGGGAGGGGAGCAGAGAAACATATAGAGCTCAATAAAAATCAATAAAAAAAATCAAAGAAGTATACTAAAGCAAATAAATGTCTAAATTGGATTTCAAGCTGTGAATTGAAACTTGGAAAATTTTAAATTAATATCAAAAAGTAAATGTCTCATACCTTGTTTGCTAGACGTACAGCAATGAGGGCCTTACCATAGTATTCTTCATCATTACAATCCAAATAAACAGTGGCCAGTAATCGTAGAGCCTTGGCCTATAATGAACAACAGAGAAGAGCTTCTAGCTGAAGAATTAAACTACAACAACAGACTAGCATTTGCCCAATGATGACACTATCTCAAAATAAGCTATCTGTTTGTAATAGCACGCACTCTCACTGCACTAGTGGATACCAAACATTATCTGAGAAATGATAGCATTATTTATACTTCTGACTTGTTTAAATTCAATATAACTGTTAAAATCTATCTTCCTTTTTTGTGTGTGTTTTTTCTTTATTTTGCTTTATTTTGCTTTTGGTGGTAGTAGTTTTTGTTTGTTTCTTGCTTTGGGGTTTTTGGCAGAGGTTAGTTTTTTGAGACAAGGTCCTGCTGGCCTAAGAACTCTCTGGGATCTTCTTGGATGCAAATGGCACTGTGTCCTGATTAACACAATTTATTTCTTAATGGCATCTTACCATTAAAGTACTTTATCATCCCTAATTTAAAACTTAACTTAGCAGCATTTTAAAATAAATAAAGTATCATTTAATCAAGTCAACGTCTCCAACCAGGACAGCACTGATACAGGGAGTAATTGTGATCAATGTGTATGAGTTTACAGATTTATAGGAAGAACTGGAGGAGGAGAACAGAGAATAATATGTTGAATACAAATGTATTATATGCACACGACTAGTAAACAAAATAATAATAAACAAATGTTAAAAATAAGAGGTTATATTTCAATAAGAATGTCTGCCTCTAAGTATAACAGGGATAGTAAGACAAGGCAAAGATGACCTACTGATTTTTTTTTAATGTTAAGCATAAAGAGGAATCCAGAGGAATGATGTTTGAATTATCATTTCTCTTAATTTTTAAATTTGAAAACTAAGATGGATAAAATAAGATTTAAATAAAGTAATACAATTGCCGTGAAGCAATTCTATAAGAGTTTATAAGCTCCTATAGAGAAATTTTATGGAGCAAATATGGAATCTCTAAGAAATACTGTAGCTATTTCATTATATCCAAAGTATTCCCTTGTTAGAAAGACATGAGAATAGATAAATCTCAGGATTTATATTTTAAAAAATGAGCCAGACGTCAACTAGTACATGTTGGATATTTCCATTTATACAAAACTTAAGAATAGCCCAAGATGATCTACAATACAAGTCAGGAGTGTGTATTAATTGGCACAGAGTGGTGACGGTTTCTATATCTTATGGTTAGAAGACTATAAAAAAAATCAACAAGCTGTGTACTTAAGATTTGTGGAATTTACTATCACTAAATTATACTTCAGTAAGTTATTCCTATGATAATGAAAAAATTACTTCAAAATACTACCCCACCACACTTTTCAAAGTAATATTCCTCTTCAGTCACATAATGTAGCACAAATAATAAAAACCCAGAGTCAGATAACCACAAGAGAGTTCATACCTCTACCAAGGCTGGGTGATCCTGTCCTCAGCGTGGATGCAGACTGACTGCAGACTGCGACACTGAGCTCCTGTCTCCTCCTGTTCCTCTCCAGTGCTGGGGTTAAAGGCATGCACCACCACTAGATAGCCTATGGCTAACTAGTGTGGCTGCTGGGATTAAAGGTGTGTGCCACCATGGCCTGGCCTGTATGGTGGACTAGTATGATTAGCTTTGCACTCTGATCTTCAAGCAAGCTTTATTTATTAAAACACAAATAAAGGCCGGGTGGTGGTGGCGCATGCCTTTAATCCCAGCACTCGGGAGGCAGAGGCAGGTGGATCTCTGGGAGTTCGAGGCCAGCCTGGTCTACAAGAGCTAGTTCTAGGACAGGAACCAAAAGCTACGGAGAAACCCTGTCTCGAAAAATAAAAAAAAAAATAAAAAAAAACACAAATAAAATATCACTATAACATAGGTACTATTTTCTATCTTTCCTCGCAGGATATCCTCTCATCTAAATTCTTCGTCTAGAACCCTCTTCCTTTCACGCTGTGACTTCTATCTACAAGACCTATCTCCTACCAAAATCTAGTTAACCCCGTCTCTGTTCTAGAACCCTTCTACATCCTTAAGGTATCATTGACTTCACTGGCACTATCGTCCTTTACATACATTTTAAAATTTGATCCAGGTATAAAATATATACAGAAAAGTTCAAAAACATTAAAAGCATGGCCTGTGAATTTTCACAAAGTGGTATGTGAAAAATTTTTAAAAACATAAAATTTAGCCATACTTTTATAGAAATCCCCAAGCACAGGCTGTTGCCAAGGTTGTTCTCTACTAACTGATGATAAGGCCTTATTGCTAAAGACAACACCTACACAACTCATGGAACATAGAGAAGTTAAACTGGTGCTTATTGAGAACCTTCACTCCTACTGACTAGTGTTCAAGGTGCTAGAAGGTACCTTGAATGCTACCAGAAGAGAAAGGTAAACATCAAACCAACTACAAACTCTTCGATCTACAGTGGTAACCTGTTTGCAAGGCATGCTGGTGCAATAATTGCACAAATTTTGTTGGAGCAAAAAAACATAATCTGATTGGATGTAATGGCCCACTTTACAAGATGTAGCCTAGGTCTGGCATTGCTCAGGTGACCAAGAACCTGAAACTAGATAGGCCATAGGCATGACATCGTGCTAGACCTACAGATCAGCGCCTCACTCAGCCATTATCAGAGAAGCTTTCTCTTTCAGTAGATGCCAGCTAACACAGAAACCCACACCTGAACAATGTGCAGAGAGAGAGAGACCTTGGAACACTCAATTCTATATGAGATGTCTTCATCAAAACCCTCCCCCTCAGGGATCAGGGAGCTACGAGGAAGAGAAAACAGAAAGATTGTAAGAACCAGAAAGTTTAGATGACTCCAAGGAAACTCTTCTAAACACAGCAGGACTGATGCACATATGAACTCACAGAGACTGTGGCAGCATGCACAGGGCCTGCCTGCACAGGTTCAATCTAGACAGGGTCCACTGCCGAGAGGGGCAGGTGGACATAGGCTCTCACCCCTAACCAAGGAGCTATCTACAATTGATACCCACTTGCAAAGGAATAATTAGTTTTATCAATGGAGTCTCACTGTGGATATTAACCACACTGCAGGGTAGGTCCCATGCCCAGCATTAGACGGATAGATGACACAAAATCACGTCAATAATATATTTGTAAACTTTGTCTCTTATCACTTTGGGCATTTTTTTTTTGTCTTACTGGTCTTTTACTAGTATATTATGTTTCCTGTTTGTCTTCTAAAGAGAAAGGTAAAGATGTAGATTTGCAGGGGATCTGAAAGGATTTGAGAGAGGGGAAACCAAGGTCAGAATATATTGTATGGAAAGTCTTTTTAATAATTAAACAAAAGAACTGTCCTGCTAGAAGCTCACATATTTGGTGGTTCTTTTGGAGAAGGTTGTGAAGTCTTTAAGAGGTTGAACATTGATGGAGGAAGTACATCATTGGGAGTGGACTCTGAAAATTGACGGCCTTGCCTCACTTCCAGCTTCTGTGACTTCTCCCTTTCCCTGCTTTGTGCTTATGGTTGAAAATGTGATCTCTCAGTTTTCTGTTTCGGCCACATGCTGCCATGCCCTACCTCTGCCATGATGGACTCTTCTGGAGCTATGAGCCAAATAAATCATTTCTTCAAGGAGCTGCTTCTGATACTTCATCATAGCAACAGAAAAGGAACTAGTATACCAAGAATGTTCTATCTTGGCATTTTAAGGAAAACAATTAAATTTTAAACTATGCAATAATAAAAGCTATAACTTACAAAGAAAACACTGTTCAAAATGCTTTATATATACTAATTCAGAACTAGATTATGAACTTATGGGGTATATTACATTGTTATATAAATTTTATGGAAATTAATGCACTAAAATGTTACATGATGTGCCCAGTATAAAATCTATTCACCAATGAGGGATTATCTATCACAACTTTATAATAGCATAAACTATATTTCTTTAATCTACTTCTCCAATATTTAATGATCCTTACCAGCATTTCTGGTTCAACAGAATCTGTATCCATCTTCCCAATTTCATAGCTTTGGCTATCATTAAAAAAGAAAAATATATGTGTACATATTCATTTCAAATATATATATATATATACTTAGAACTATGTATTACTAAAAAGATATGGTATAATCATACTTTATTCCAATTTTTCTGTTTGGCATAACAACAGACTAGTCAATAACACATAAAAATCAATTTTATAAAGCAATACTTTGTAACTGTAGAAAACCAAAACTTTCTGAGGAGATAAACAACAAATCAACATTTAATTATAGTAATTATAGTAATGCCCATGTGTGTGTGTGTGTGTGTGTGTGTGTGTGTGTGTGTGTGTGTGTGTGTGCTGTCCTGGTTAGGGTTTTTGTCACCGTAATACAAGTTAGACAGCCATTTGAGAAGAGAGGACTCAAATTTAAAAAATACCCCTACCAAACTGGTCTATGGACAGGCTTATGGAAGCATTTTTCTTTATTAATGATTTATATAGAAGGACCCAGCCCACTGGGGGTGGTACCACCCATCATGGGCTGAGCCCTCCCCCATTGATCACTAAGGCATTACAGAGGCATTTTCTCAGCTGAGGCTCCTTCCTCTGATGATGCTAGCTTGTGTCAAGTTGACACACAAAACCACCCAGTACATTACTGAATATCATAAATATATTCGTTCTTGTGAAAACAATACTTTATATGTGTGTATATGTATGGATATAACAGCCTTAAATTTTTGCTAAGTAAAAGCTTACATACATATGTAAACTACTTTAATGTAGTATATAAGAATATATACATATATCTTAGTTAAGGTTTCTTTGGCTGTGATAAGACACTATGCCTAAAAGCAACTTTGAGTAGGAAAGGATTTATTTCTTAGAACTGTCGGGCCATACTCTATCACTGAAGGAAGTAAGGGCAGGAATCTGGAGGCAGGAACTGAAGCAGAAGCCAAGGAGGAATTCTATATCCCTGGGCTGTTGATCCTAGGTTCTATAAAAAAGCAGGCTGAGCAAGCCATGGGAAGCAAGTCAGTAAGCATTTCCCCTCCATGGCCTCTGCATCAGAAACCTGGAGGCAGGAGCTGATGCAGAGGTCATGGAGGAGTGTTGTTTACTGGCTTGCTTCCCATGGCTTGCTCAGCCTGCTTTCTTAAAGAACCCTGGGACCACCAGTCCAGGGTTGGCCCCACCCACACTGATCCCCGACTGATTACCAATTAAGAAAATGCCCTACAAGCCTGTCTACAGACAGATTTTTTTGGAAGCATTTCTTAATTGAGGTTCCCTCAGACGACCCTGGCTTGTGTCAAGTTGAAATAAAACTATCCAACACAAAAACAATACTATTACTGGAGTTTTGGGGGCACAAAATCTGGGTGGTAACAGCCCTAACAAACTAGTTCACACACACATTGTCAATATACCCATAAAAGAGATAAGTATTAGTGAAGGACCAAAAAAGGGAATTATGTGACCACATTGGGAAGAATAACAAATACAGTCCAGTGGTCTCCTCCAAATCTATTTTTGGGGGTAATGACATGATGTTTAGGTTTTAAATGAGGGCAAGTGGTATGTATAACTGAACTGTCATAGTTAAGATGTGATCCCACACACACACCCATCATTGACCCATCATTGTCTCAAATCCTGTCTTTCAAGATAGTTAATGTCATCAAATCTACATGAAATCTCTTTCAAAGAGAAAGTTCTTCCTCTCTGGTTAACACCAGGCTTCAGCCTTATCCTTCTTCCAGCACGAGATTCCTGGTAAAAAATTCCACATTTGAGGAGAAATCATTGTTTGAACAGTTTGATAGCTAAACAAAGAGACAGAAAAAAAGCCTCTCTTTAGAATATCTTCAGTCAGATGGTTATAATATTTTGAAATATAAAAACTTTTTACATAAACAGATCCAAGACCAGAAGTGCAGTCACATGACTATAACTTAGCACCTGGGAGGTGGAGTCAGAAGGATAAGGAGTTAAAGGCCAGTTACAGCCACATGAGACCCTGCCTCAGCAACACAAAAACTAGACTACATGGTGAATTCAGGGACAGCTTGATATACATAATGAGACTGTCGTAAAGGGGGAAAAGGCTATGTATGCCGGTACATGCCTGTAACTCCAGTACTTGAAAGCAGGAGGATGGTGAGTTCAAGACCAACCTGGACTATAGAGTTAGATTACATCTAAAGAAAAAAAAATACAGAAATGAGAAAACTGAGTAATTAGCATGCTAGCAAAGATATAGTGCTTGCCTAGAACTGCCAGTCCTGTTTTATAGAGATATATTCTGGAATGCTAACCCTTCTTCCAGTCAAAAAGAGCAATGAAAGTGTGCGACTGGATTATCCTAGAAGGCATAGTGTGATTCTAGAGACAATTCTGTCCCTCCCTTTGGCAAAGGACCCAGAAGCTCTAGGGTAGCTCTGATGGCTGTTGACTGTCTAGGACCCTAGCCTCTGGAATTATGGACACCTTAACTTTGTTAAGTTTGTAAAGCTATGGCGTTTTGAAGTAAGAGACCTCCATCATAGGCAAGAATTCTCATAGTTTTCCTGCTACCTGCCCTGGTCAAGTGACACAGTGGTTCTGCCCAGTAGAGAGAGAAGGCAGGCAGTAAAACATTCTCTGGATTTCTTCCCAGGGGAGGTGATTTTATTTGGACAGAGACCAGAGGTAGTAAATACAAGGAGCCTAGTTGCTCCATGATAGCAGTAACAAGTAAAACATGTAAAAGGTTAGCATAAAGAAGCAAGGAAAAAATAGACAGGAACAGCATCTTAGGATCACAATTATCTTCGAGGGTTCAAGAAACTAAGCCCACGTACTGTAAGACTTTAAGACAATCCTGAAGCCATTTTTGACAATTCTGAATCCTCTCAGCCTCTGTGCCATAGTGCTTCCCCCCCTCCTCCCCTGGGAACCAAGGACCTAACAGCTACACTCTCACGTACTCAGTTCCTGAACAATTACCCATATATGTATGCTTTGGTTCGGTCCCCTGGGAAACGAGGTCAAAATGACCTCTTACCTCATCTGATCTGGCAACAGCTCTCCAGTCAATTATTGGTAATAGCCCTTTCAAATAAGCCAATCAGAATAGTCAAAGAACAACCTCCCTTGCTTCTGTGCCCCTTTAAAAGTAGACTGTACCCGCTATTCGAGGTCCCTCGGCTTCCCAAATGCTGGGGGACCCTGTCATGACAGAATTAATAAAATCCTCATGCTTTTGCATCAGCTATGGTGTATGAGATGGTCTCTGGGGGAGACTCCTTCTCGGTGTTTGGACGCTACAGTCTAACAGTACAAAGCTGCATCCAGAGAGGCCCAATCAAAGGCAGTACTAAGACAAACTAGAAAGCATTACTTAAGGCATACACAGATCCATTAGCAAAGACTCTTCAGCCAAAGTGGCTCAAGAGGCTTAAGCAGAATTTCTGACCAAACACCAAATGAAAATTAAGCTAAGATAAAGGGTGGCTCTCAGAAAGGTAAACTTAAAAAGCCAATCAACCTCCTACCTAAGGTTTGAGAGAGATGTATTTGCCTAACATTCTGTTCTCTCACAAGTGAAAGATAATCTACTAATAAAAGATAATTACTAGTCCCTATCTGACTGCAGAGCACAACAAATTTCTTTAACTGTGAAAATTCCCTCTAAACAAATAAAAAGAAAACTCCGAGAAGAAACCACTAAAGACCACAAATTATAAGGAAAATAAATTTTACCAAATTAGTCCAGATGACTAGATGAATAAGAAAAAAATTAAGCTCCAAAGGAAGAGCAATAGCATGTAGGTGTGCCACAATATACTTTGTAAAATATTACAGAAGACAATATGATAAATACAGAAGGCACTGAGGAAATACAGAAAAACATTAGGTCATACTTCAAAAATCTGACTACACAAAATTAGAAAATCTAAAAGAAATAGACAACTTTCTTGATGGGTACTACATACCAAAATTAAATCAAGACCAGATAAGCAAATTAAATGGGCCTATAACCCCTAAGGAAATGAAAATAACCATTAAAAATCTGACAACCAAAAAAGCCTAGGGCCAGATGGCTTCAGCCCAGAATTATATAAATATTTCAAAGAAGAACTAATACCAATACTCCTCAAATTGTTCCACACAATAGAAGCAAAAGGAACACTGCCAAATTCTTTATAAGAGGCCATAGTCACCCTGATACCCAAACCAAACAAAAATGTAACAAAGAAAGAGAATTATAGACCAGTCCCCCTCATGAACATTGATGCAAAAATACTCAGCAAAATACTGGCAAACCAAACCCAACAACACATTGAAAACATCATCCACCATGATCAAGTAGGCTTCATCCCAGAGATGCAGGAATAGTTCAACATATGAAAATCTGTCAGTGTAATCCACCATATTAACAAACTGAAAGAAAAAAACCCACATGATCATCTCTAAATGTTAGAAAAGCCTTTGACAAAATCCAACACTCCTTCATGATAAAGGTTCTGGAGAGAACAGGATTCAAGGAATATATCTAAACATAATAATAAAGGCAATTTATAACAAGCCAATGGCCAACACCAAATTAAATGGAGAGAAAAACAAAACGATTCCACTAAAATCAGAGAAAACACAAGGCTGTCTACCACTCTCTCCATATCTATTCAATATAGCACTCAAGGTTCTAGCTACAGCAATAAAGCAACAAAAGGAGATCAAGAGGATACAAATTTAAATAGAAGTAATCAAACTTTCACTATTTACAGATAATATGATAATATACATAAGTGACCCCAAAAATTCTACCAAGGAACTCCTACAGCTGATAAACACCTTCAGTAATGTCACAGGACACAAGATTAACTAAAAGAATCAGTAGGCGTCCTATATACAAATGATAAATGGGCTGAGAAAGAAATAAGAGAAACAACAACTGTAATGGTCTGTCCTGTCTCTTTAAGAGACAAGCATGTGTGTAGTGTCCCCTGCCCCCATCTGCTGAGGCAGGTCTTCCTTCCTGCTTACAGCCTGAGTCTCTCCTACATTGTCCTCTCGAAAAGGTAGCTTCTGTCTCTCCCCTCTCTCTCTCCCTTTCTCCTTCCCTCCCTCCCTCCCTCCCTCCCTCCCTCCCTCCCCCTCTCTGCTCTTCTCCCCTTCTCCCTTCCCCCTCCATAACCCACTAAATAAATATCCAACCCCACTCTGCAAATAAATATCCAACCCCACTCTGCATGGTGTGCCTATCCATGCCTCTGTCTCTCACTCCACTGTGTGTCTCCCTGCCGGAGACCAGCCGCCTTCAGAGACCTGCAGTGTGGTCTCATGGTGTGCGTATCTGTCTGTCTCTCATATGGCCTATTGCAGCCACTAGGGGAACTGTGCCAGTCCCTGCCTAGGACTGGCTGCTCTAGGGGCCACAGCTTGCCACCGCATGGCCTGCTGCCACCGCTTGGGGACCTGCAGCATTTCTACTGCTACAGCTGCCGGGGATCCCACAGCATTTTATTTAATTCATTACAACAACCTTTACAATAGTCACAAATAATATAAAATTATTATAACTCTAACCCAAAAAGTGAAAGGTCTATAAGACAAGATTTTAAGTCTTTGAAGAAAGAAATTAGGGGAAGAGATAAGAAAATGGAAAGGTCTCTCATGCTCATGGATCAGTAGGATTAACATAGTAAAACTGGCAATCTTTCCAAAAGCAATCTACTAATTTAATGAAATCCCCATCAAAATCCCAACACAATTCTTCACAGACCTTGAAAGAACAATGCTCAACTTCATATGGAAAAACAAAAAACCCATGATAGCTAAAAAAAAAATAATAAACTATTTTTAAGGACAACAAATACTGGCAATGATGTGGGGGAAGAGGAATCTTTATACATTTTTGGTGGAAATGTAACTCACACAACCACTTTTGAAGTCAGACTTAAGGTTCTTAAAAAAAATCAAAATTTGAAACTGCTATATGATTCAGCTAAACCACTCATGAATATATACCTGAAGAACTCTAAATCAACATCCAGTAGAGATACGTGCATATTCATACTTACATAATCACAATAACTATGAAAAGAAACTGATCTCAATGTCTACCAACAAATGAATGGATAAATAAAAATAGGGTACATATGCACAATGGAATTTTAGTCAGTCAAAAGAAAAATTGAGTCCATGATATTTGAAGGAAAATGCATGAAGCCAGAGGTCATTACATTATGCTAAATAAATCAGACTCACATAAATACCTTCTGTTTTCTGTCATATACAAAACCTAAATTTAAATTTGTGTGTATATGTGTGTGCCTGTACACATGCATGTGGGTGGTTGTGAAAATAAAAAGGGAACCATGAGAGAGGAAGAAGAGATTTTTAAGGGTGAGAAATAGATGGAAAAATGGTAATGTAATTCTTGTAACATGATAGTAGAAGGGAGGATCCTTTGGGGAAGAAAGGGATGGGGGCTATCCTAGTTTTTATCCTGCCACTGTGATTAAAAGACCCTGTCAGAAGCAACTTCAGGAAGAAATAGAGTTTATCCTGGCTTTCTGTTTAGGAGTAGAGTCAATCATGGTGGGAAAATCAAGGCAACAAGAGCTTGAAACAATTAGTCATATTGCATCTACAATAAAGAAACGGGGAAGATTTTTACTGCCATCTTTCTAGGCCATCACCATGGTGCATATGAATATCCTGGCCTATGCCCTTGTGGTGGTTTCAATAAGAATAGCACCCCATAGGCCCATAGGCCCATATATCTGAATGCTTACTCACCAGGGAGTGGTACTACTTTGGGAGATTAGAAGGTATGGCCTTGTTGGAGTAGGTGTGGCCTTGTTGGAGGAAGTATGTCAATGGGGAGGGGGAGCTTTGCAGTTTCAGAAGTTCAAATCAGGCCCAGTGTTTTTTTTTCTTCCTGCTTCTGTGAGGTGGTGGCACACACCTTTAATCCCAGCATTCGGGAGGCAGAGGCAGGCAGCTGATATCTATGAGTTAGAGCCCAGCCTGGTCTAAAGAGCTAGTTCCAGGACAGGCTCTAAAGCTACAAAGAAATCCTGTCTAAAAATAAAAAATAAAAAAAACCCAGAAGGTAGAACTCTCAGTTACTTCTCTAACATTGTCTGTCTGCATGCCACTGTTATTCTTTCGGTCACCATGCTCCCTGCCATGATGACAGTGAACTAAACCTCTGAAACTGTAAGCAAGCCCCAATTAAATGTTTTCTTTGACAAAAGTTACCATGACCATGGTGTCTCTTCATAGCAACAGTACTGACTAAAACAGCTCTCAAGAGTGTGATGATAAAGCATGGTTATATTAGCGAATTTGAAATCACTAATTATCATAGAGCTGGGAAAAATTATTGTGAACCTCACAAACAGGTCCACCAACTGTGGAATGATCAGTCCCAGATTTGATACGCAGTTCAAAGACCTAGAAAGAGAGAAAAAAAAAACAAATCTGCTTGCATCCCAGTCTGGTTTCATTGTACCGACAACCTCAGTGAGCATTATGAACAATGAAGATCAAAATGAAAACATAGGAGGAAAAACTCTAGGACCTTTTATCTAGAGATGTAAAACACATATAAATAAAAAGCCTAAGTGGGGGTAAAATGCAGAAAGATGAAAGCATGTCAATCCTCAGATGGCTTTCTCCATTTAACTGTACCAGGATTCCTTGCCCAGGGAGTGGTCCCACCCAAAATTAAGATGGGTCCTGCCACCTCAATTAATGCATAAGCATGCCCAGAGGCCCATCTCTTAAGAGGTTATAGATTTTATCAAGTCAAAAATTAACACTAACCTGAGGGATGGGTAGGGCAGTGGGAATAGGAGATGAGTAAGAACAGAGTATAATGAAATATATGTATTAAATGCCATAATAAAATTCATCACTGTGTATTATTTAAATAAGTCATAAAAAACAAAAGAGATAAGAAAGGAGCAAAAGTAGGAAAAGGAATCATCAGATATATATGAAAGAACAGAAAAGTATAAATCTATCAATATTAACAGTAATGTTAAATATGTATGAATTTTAAAATACAATAAAATGTCAGAGATGCTCTCACATTAGATTAAAAACAAAATCCAACTACTTGTTATCTATAAAAATCCACACAATTTTCAAAAGTACAAAGAAATTGAAAGTAAAGAAATAGAACAAAATATAATAAAAAATAACTAAGAAAACTTAAATTGTTGTGGAAATATAAGAGAAACTTCAAAATAAAAAATTAACTATCTAGAGATAAAGAACAATATTTCAGAACAAGGCATGGTGGTGCACACCTTAATTTCAGCACTTGGGAGGTAGAGGGAAAAGGTCAGTAGTTCAAGGCCATCTTCTACAAATACAATTTTATTATATTATTTAATCTACTTATATTTAATGGACCCCTTGGTTTATATGAAACCCTGTTTCAAAAAATGAAACAAAACAAAGGGGAGATACTTTATTATAATAAGTACACAGCACAAAAACACATGAAAAAATCTGACAAAATTGAAAGCAAAAACACATTACTTAACAATAACTGGGACTTTCGATATCCTTCTTTCAATAATGGATAGAAGTCAGTATAACTCAAAACATATACAAGAAGACTTAACAACACTATAAATCTACTAAACCCTAAAATCCATTTGTAGTACAGACCACCAACATTCTGTTCAAATGTACCTAAAAGGTACATGGGAACAGAACATATACTGGCCACACAAAATCACATTAGATTTAAGAAACTTGTAATCATAAAGTATATTCCTTCAGCATGGAATTAAGTTTAAGACTAACTACAAAAGAAAATTTGGTGAATTGCTAAAAGTGAAAATTAATATACAGATGAAAAACCAATGGTTCAATTAATAAAATCAAGAGAGGAATTACAAAAATACCTTGTGATGGAGGAGGGTTGATCAGGTGAAAACAAAGCTTATGTAATATAGCTAAAGCAATACTTTCAGGAGCATGTATAGACAGAAATTCTAACACTTAAAGAGGAATAAAATTATCAAGTCAAGATCCAATAATCTACCCAAGGACAAGGGAGAAAAAGGAGCATCAACAGTGCAGAAGAAAAGAAAACACAAAGATTAGCATGGAAATGAGATAAAATTGAAAAACAATGGGGATAACTGAGAAACCCAAAATCTGGTGCTTTCAAAAGATCAAATACCCAAGGCAAAGCCATTAGCTTTATTGACATGGAAAATGAGCAAGAAGTTTTAAATTATTAAAATTAGAAATGAAGGAACAAACACTCTTGACACCTGGAGAAAGATTATCCCTAGAAAATTAAAGATTAACACCGAGCTATGCACTCTTGAATAAATATCTTACTCTGGGAACATTTCTATTTCTTGATCTGTACAGAATTAAAGTTGTATATATCATTCATTTTTCAAACATTTTATATACAAGGAAACTTAGAGAATGTGTTTTTCTGGCAGGACCCAAGAGCACTACAGAAAACGGCTTCTAAATTCCTAGACAATTCATACAATTTCTCCTAGCACAAAATTTTAATATCAATATTAAATTATATTCTAGGTTAAAATTATTAATGCTTGATTTGTGTTTCCACTAGATGGTGCTAATATGTTTCATTTTTTTATTAAAATCAGTCTGTATATGATTGTTTTATAGTTAATAATTTGTCATGGTACATAGCTAAATTCTTAATCTTTTCAATACGTTTTTCATTTTTTTCTTGGAGAATTTCTTACATGCATCCAATATGGTTTGAATATATTCACCCTTAACTCTCCTCAAATTCTCCCGGAATGCTGCCTCATATCTCCTTGTCAACTTCACTTTCCTTCATTTATGTGTATATGTGTGGCTGCATATAAAATGCTAGGTTTCCATATGACTTTTCAAACATCCTTACTATTAGTTATTTGGCCACCATCCCATCCCTTCCTCTGTGCTATACTCCCATCTCCTTTCCTACTTAACCCCCCCCCCCCATTATTCCTTTCCCCCTTCATGTAACCCATGTTCTACTATGTCCTTTCCCAAATTATACTGAATGAGATAACACCAACCCAGAAAGACAACACTGTATATTTTCACCCATAGCAGCAAATCTTTAGATTTGTGTATCTTAATGTGGGGTACCTGTAGAAGCCAGGAAACTAGAAAGGCACCACGGGGAGTAGGAGGTTAACTTGTAAAGCTACTATTAAGCTACTTATTGTTACCCTCACCACACACCTATGATATACATGGTATTGTACTTAACTTTTCAAGTAAAGCCATTGTGGCGCACAGTAATGAGTCAAAGTCAGTTGACCCTTAGTCAGATTTTTTTCTTGGCATCTCTGCAATTTCTCCCAGATCACACTGCACTATTGTATATAATGTCAGATTCTCAAGATCTTCATTGAAAAAACAGGAAAAAAATTAAATTAATATTAATAAGCACTGAAAACTCTACAAATCTTATTTTGGCTATTAGTGGACCACTAATATTTGTGTATAAAACACATTTGTATTTTGCTTACTTTTTACAATAATACCTCTAGTAATTCTGGTGGTATACATTTTTTTTCCAGTAATACTGAAAATCAAACTCAGGGCCTTATGCATGCTTGACAAGCCCTCTACTGGTAAGTTATATATACAGACGCTCTAGCATATGTAACAACAGTAAATGACAAGCAATGATAAATAAAATTATCTCAAATTAAAACACTGTAAATATAATACCTATTTTAAAAATCATTATGGAAATTACATAATTTAGGTTCAATAAACTTAAGTATTGTAAATTTTAAAATCAGCAACTTAATTCCTGTTATTTTGTTTTTATTTTATATAAAAAGCATTTGACATATTTTTTAATTTCCATAAATGATTTTTTTATTTATTTAGCCATTTATGTATTTATTTAGCTGTTTCTTTGATACAGTTCACATGCTATACCTTAGCTGGGTTGGCATGGAACTCACTATGTAACCCAGGCTGCTCTCAAACTTATGTCAGTTCCCAAATCCTTGAATCAGAAGCATAAGATACCATGCATGACTTACAAAAAGCTTTTTTAAAAAACTTATGTGTATGTCAGGCTAGAGAGCTGACTCGGCAGCACTCACTATTAACATTTTACTTCTATTAACTTTGGCAGTTTTCCAAAATAGTTACTTAGGTATCTTTTACATTTGTGTATATGTGTGTGTGTGTGTATTCCCACACGTGCATATGTGTGCATGTGCATGGGTATGTGAGTGCAAATGCAATAATGCATATATGGAGGTCAGAGAACAACTTGTAGAAGTTTGGTTATCTCTTTCCACCATGTGGGTTCTGCGGATACAACTTTGGTTATCAGGGTTGGTGGCAAGTGCCTTTGCCCACTGAACCATATAGCTGTTTGCCTCCCAAATAGTTTAAATATATTTATTAATTTACATACACTAATTAATGTAAAAGAGGCTATATTTTTAAAACCGTCAAAGGGATATAACTGAAATGTTATTTGGGAGTACCTATGATAGTGTACTGTAGAAAATTAACTTTCCATTTTATGTAATAATCTAATTGCTATAATGAGCACAACTAACTTATTTAACAAAGCTAAAAATTGTAAAATTTATTTATTACACCAATTACTATTACCCTTGCATTTCAACTATTCTCTCCCAAGTTTATTTGCTATAACCAAAAACTTGAAGGTCGAGGGTGGTGGGCAGACTACCAGGACACCAGGAGAGGAAGCCTCAGCAGCAAAGCAGGCCATGAGGACGGCAGTAGCCTCCAGATGTTGTCTGACCACTGGAGCCTTAGCCTCAACCCCGACTACAACTGGAGTAGTGACCATTGGAACAATAGCCACACCTGCACCAGAGAAAACCAACAAAATAGACAAACCTTTATCCAAACAAACCAAAGGCAGAGAGAGAATATCCAAATTAATGAAATCAAAAAGGAAAAGAGAGACATAACAACAGACATGGAGGAAATGCAGAGAATCATCAGGTCATACTTTAAAAACTTGTACTTCAAAAAATTGGAAACCTTAAAGAAAATGGACAACTTTCTGGATAAGCACCACATACCAAAATTAAATAAAGACCAGATAAGCAAACTAAATGGACCTATAACTGCTAAGGAAATACAAACAGTCATCAAAAGTCTCCCAACCAAAAAGAGCCCAGGGCCAGATAGTTTCAGCACAGAATTCTACAAGAACTTCAAAGAACTAATACCAATACTAATACTCCTCAAATTGTTCCACACATTAGAAACAGAAGGAACATTGCCAACTCTTTTTATGAGGCTACAATTACCCTGATACCCAAACCACAGAAAGACAATACTAAGAAAGAGAATTACAGACCATTTCTCCTCATGAACATTGATGTAAAAATACTCAATAAAATACTGGCAAGCCGAATCCAAGAACAAATAGGCATCCCAGAGATGCAGGGATGATGGTTCAACAAATGAAAATCTATCAATGTAATTCACCATTATAAACAAACTAAAAGAAAAAAACACATGAATATCTTATTAGATGCTGAAAAAGCCTTTGACAAAATTCAACACCTCTTCATGATAAAGGTCTTGGAGAGAGCAGGAATACAAGGGACATACCTAAACAATAAAGAAACTTCTGGAGGCATCACCACCCCTGACTTAAAACTCTACTACAGAGCTATAGTAATGAAAACAGCCTGGTATTGGCATAAAAACAGACAAGAGGACCAATGGAATTGAATCAAAGACCCGGATATCAATCCACACACCTATGAACACCTGATTTTTGACAAAGAAGCTAAAATTAGACAATGGGAAAAAGGGAAAAAGAAAGCACCTTCAACAAATGGTGCTGGCATAACTGGATGTCAACATGTAGAGGAATGAAAATAAATCCATACATATTGTCATGCATAAAACTCAAGTCCAAATGGATCAATGACCTCAACATAAAACCAACCACACTGAACCTCATAGAAAGAGAAGAAAAAGTGGGAAGTAGCCTTGGCACAGGAGACTACTTCCTAAATATAACCCCAGTAGCAAGACACTGAAAGCAAAAATTCATAAATGGGACCTCCTAAAACTGAGAAGCTTCTGTAAAGCAAAGGACATGGTCAACAAGACAAAATGACAGCCTACAGAATGGGAAAAGATCTTCATCAATCCCACATCGGACAGAGGCCTGATCTCCAAGATATATAAAGAACTCAAGAAACTAGACATCAAATTACCAAATAATCCAATCAAAAAATGGGTTATCTTGGGCATATACCCAAAGGATGCACACTCATACCACAAGGACATTTGCTCAACTGTATTCATAGCAACATTGTTTGCAATATCCAGAACCTAGAAACAACCTAGATGCCCCTCAACTGAAGAATGGATAAAGAAAATATAGTACATTTGCACAATGGAATACTACTCAGCAGTAGAAACGATGACATCTTGAAATTTGCAGGCAAATGGATGGAACTAGAAAAAGCCATCCTGAGTGAGATAACCCAAACCCAGATGGACAAACATGGTATGTACTCACTCATAAGTAGATATTAGCTGTAAAGTAAAGGATAACCAGTCTACAGTCCACAGCTCCAGACAAGCCAGAAAACAAGAAGAACCCTAAGAGAGACATACATGGATCCCCCTGGGAAAGGGAAACAGACAAGACCTACAGAGAAAATTAGGAGGCAGGGAGAAGGGAAGGTGGAAGGGGAGGGGCAGAGGAGAAGGGGGAGGGAGGAGAAGAACATGAGGAAATGGGATGCTCAAGAAAGGGGAAGGACAGCGAGGGAGAGAAAGAAAAGGGATATCTTGGCTGAGAGAGCCATTAAAGGAATAATGAGAAATATGGCACTAGGAAAATTTCCAGAAATCCACAAGGATGACCCCAGCTAAGACTCTAAGCAACAGTGGAAAGGAAGCCTAAACTGGCCCTCCCCTGTAATTAGATTGATGACCCCTTAATTGTCATCATAGAACCTTCAACCAGCAACTGATTGAAGCAAATACAGAAATCTACAATGAAGCACTGGGCCGAGTTACCAGAGACCAGCCCAAGTGAGGGAGGAGCAAAGGGGTCATAAAGGTGATACCCACAGAAACAGCTGACCTGAGCTAGTGAGAGCTCACTGACTCTGGAGAGCAGGAGAACCTGCATAGGTCCAAACTAGGCCCACTGAATGTGGGGAACAGTTGTGAGGCTGGGGCAGACTGTAAGGCCACTAGCAGTAGGAACAGGAATTATCCCTAGTGCTTGAAGGTTTTTCTTAGGTCCAATACTACAGACCAAGACTTGAAGTCTGTACCATTGTGAATATGTATCCACTTCAGGCTCCAGAAATATCCTAGTGACAGCCACAACCCTGAGCTGAAGACTTATATCCTGCCCTTATAGTCTCAGGCTGCAAACATATCCTAGCATGATGCTGGCTCCAGTAACCCTGAGTTCCATGACAGCCTGTATCATAGCAAGCTCTAGGGAAGTATTTATTTACTTACTCCAGACACACCTCATTACCAGTCTAGCCACAACAAATTCAAAGCCTACTCCAGCTCCAAGTTGTGCCAAATAACAGGGTCCAGTGATTAACTTCAGTGAACCTAATAATTTAAACTCTCACAAAAAAATAAGCTGTATTCTGGTCACTGTAGACAAAGATATCAGGCCAGCATATTTGAAGCAAACAAACCCATAAAAACCACTAAATGATCCACCAAGAACTGCTGGACTGGCTGGTTAGGAAAGGAACTTCCATACTAAAACCAGCCTATAAAGACTGGGAGAACCACCTACATGTTCAAATATTTATATAGCAAAGAGTAGTCATGAGAATAAAAGATAACAAAAAACATGGTACAAATTAAAGTACCAGTTACCAACTGTAACTAGATGGAAATCCACTATAAAGAAATTTCTAAATATTCACCTCTGAAAAGGCTCAATGAGTTAAAAATAAAAAGACAAGAAAACTCAGAAATAATATATGAACAAAATGAGTTCAACAAAGAGAAGCCATATAAAAGAAAACTAAAATAAATCTGAAATTAAAGAATATAATGATGAGAAACTGCCACACTGATTTCCAGAGTGGTTATACAAGTTTGCATTCCCACCAGCAACGGATGAATGTTCCCCTTATTCCACATCCTCTTCAGCATAAGCTATCATTGGACAGGTATAAGATGGTATCTCAGAGTTGTTTTGATTTGCATTTCCATTTCCCTGATAGTTAAAGAAGTTGAACATGTCCTTAAGTATCTTTGGGCCATTCAAAATTCTTTCGTTGAGAATTCTCTGTTTAGTTTAGTACACCATTTTTAAATTGGGTTATTTAGAATTTTAATGTCTAATTTCTTGAGTTATATATATATTGGAGATCAGTCCTTTGTCTGAAGTGAGATTGGTGAAGATCTTTTCCCATTCAGTAGGCTGCCTTTTTGCCTTATTGACTGTGTCCTTTGCTTTACAGAAGCTTCTCAGTTTCAGGAGGTCCATTTATTTATTGTTGCTCTTATTGTCTGTGCTAGTGGGGTTATATTTAGGAAGTGGTCTCCTGTGCCCATGCATTGAAAGCTACTTCCCACTTTCTCCTCTATCAGGTTCATTGTGGTCTTTAATCCATTTGAACTTGAGTTTTGTGCAAGGCAATAGATATGGATCTATTTTCCATTCTTCTACAAGTTGGCATCCAGTTGTGCCAGCACCATTTGTTGAAGATGCTTTCTTTCTTCCATTGTCTAATTTTAGCTTCTTTGTCAAAAATCAGGTGTTCATAGGTGTGTGGATTGATATCCGGGTCTTTGATTCAATTCCATTGGTGCTCTTGTCTGTTTTTATGCCAATACCAGGCTGTTTTCATTACTGTAGCTCTGTAATAGAGCTTATCAGGAATGGTAATGCCTCCAGAAGTTCCTTATTGTATAGGATTGTTTTGGCTATCCTGGGTTTTTTGTTTTTCCATATGGAGTTGATTATTGTTTTTTCAAGGTCTGTGAAGAATTTTGTTGGGATTTTGATGGGGATGGCATTAAATCTATACATTGCTTTCAGTGGGATTGCCATTTTTGCTATGTTGTTCCTTCCTATTCAAGAGCATGGGAGATCTTTCCATTTTCTGGTATCTTCTTCAATTTCTTTCTTCAAAGACTTAAAGGTCTTGTCAAGTAGGTCTTTCACTTCTTCGGTTAGTGTTACCCCCAAGTTATTTTATGTTATTGTGGCTATTGTGAAGAGTGATGTTTCTATTATTTCTCTCTCAGCTTCTTTATCCTTTGTGTATAGGAGGGCTTCTGATTTTTTTTTAGTTGATCTTGTATCCTGCTACATCACTGAAGGTATTTATCAGCTGTAGGACTTCTCTGGTAGAGTTTTGGGGTCACTTATGTACACTATCGTATCATCTGCAAATGACAAAAGTTTGACTTCTTCCTTTCCAGTTTGAATCCCCTTGATCTCCTTATGTTGTCTTATTGCTATTGCTAAAACTTCAAAAACTATGTTGAAAAGATATGGAGAGAGTGGACAGCCTTGTCTTGTTCCTGATTTTAGTGGAATCGCTTTGAGTTTGTCTCCATTTAATTTGATGTTAGCTGTCGGCTTGCTGTATATTGCTTTTATTGGCTGTCAAGTGTTTTACCACTGAGCCATGCCCCTAGCACTAAGAACAGAGTTTAGAGACAAATCACATTATTTTACAGATATAACCTGCTTAAGAACATATATAGACCCACCTGGAAATTAGAAACAAACAAGATTGCCTGACAAAATTTGGAAGCATGTGGCTGAGGGGTAAAAGGAAGGGGAGAAGGGGGGGTTGAGGAGAATTTGAGGGAATGGGATAGTCGAGATGGAGGAAGGACAGAGAGCAAGGAGAGAAATATTCTGACTGAGGGAACCATTATGGGGTTAGCAAGAAACCTGGCACTACAGAAATTCCCAGGAATCCAAAAGGATGACCCCAGCTAAGACCCTAAGCAATAGAGGAGAGGGTGCCTGAACTGGCCTTGCCCTGTAGTCAGACTGATGAGTATCTTAAATATCACCATAGAACTTTCATCCAACAACAGATGGAAACAGAGGCAGAGACCCACATCAGAGCACTACTTGAGCTCCCAAGGTCCAGTTGAAGAGTGGAAGGAGTGAGAGTATGAACAGGGAAATCAAGATTATGAGGGGTTCACCCACTGAGACAGTTTACCTGAGCGAATGGGAGCTCACCAACTCCAACTGGACTGGGAGTGAATGAGCATGGGATCAAACTAGTCCCTCTGAATGTGGCTGACAGTTGGGGCAGACTGAGGGGCCACTGACAGTGGCACTGGGATTTGTCTCTACTGCACTTACTGGCTTTTGGGGATACTATTCTCTTTGGATGTATACCTTGCTCAACCTAAAATGTAGTAGGGAGGGCCTTGGACTTTCCACAGGGCAGGGTGCCTTGTCCTCTCTTAGGATTGGAGGGGGTGGGGTGGGAAGGTGTGTAGAGGGAGTGGGAAGGGAGTGGTAGAAAGGGAGGGAGTGAGAATTTGGATTGGTATTTTTTAAAGTAATAAAATAAAATAAAATTTAACAAGAATAAAATGATGACACTGAAAAATCCACAGGACATTTAACAGACTTTTTTATATTTTATTTTAAAAATATTACTCAAAAGAAACTTGGAAATAAAATAAATATCACATGTCAAAATTAATCACACCAAAAGTCTATACATGAACTTCTATACACATATGAAAGTCTATAATGAACTTCTGTATAGCTAGAATTTTGAAGCTATGAACCCTCACAATGGATTTTACACTTTCACCATCAACACCATCAAATATATTTTTATGCACTTATCTATCACCCAAAATGAAAAATCCTTGGCAAAGAACTAAAACCCAACTAGCTTTATATCCTCTTTCATAATTCATGTGCTGTGGTCCACAGGGCCACACTGTTTGGTCAAAAATGAGACCCCAGTCCTCTAACACTCCTATATCAAAAGAATCTGGAATGTAATATTCAGTTTAAAGTATCACCCTAGCCCCTGGCCTGGGAGTTGCCTTGGTCAGGACTCCAACTCCCAGCCTGCCAAGCACTGACCCCTCCCCACAGCCTATTTAGGCTCCCACCAGAAAATGGAACACGTGGCTTCAGGTTTTGCAAGTACTCTCCCTGTCTGTCTCCCCCACCCCCACCATACTCCCAGCCATCCAAGAGCGCTGCATTTATTAAACATGGGAATTTTTGATTTGGTCTAATCTGGTTTAATTGGAGTTATAGTGCATCAGTGAAGATTTTTCCTAATACATACAGTGAGAAGTACAGCTGACAAATCTGTAGACTAACTCATGGGAGTATTCCAGTGAGGAAAACCAATTTGTAATGCTTTGAGAATACCTGTCTTTTGAAAAATCACTGTCTTTCCATAGTGGGATTCATCCCCTCCAAAAAAAAATCTCAGCAGTGTATTAAAACAATTATTGGCCATTATACTGGATGACCTGTTATCAAGCTCTGGGGCCCTGATGTGAGAGTATTCACTCAAAGAAACCTTTGTTCTCATGGTCAAATCTACATAAAGCTAGCCCCCCACAATTACCCTTTATGGCAGAATATCCAATAAGGAGAGGAGCCTTACAAATAGAGCACATTCACAACCTCAAAAGACAGGCACTGAGTAGGAATACAGCCTGTCTGTCCTTACTGATAAGCAGGACTGGGCGGTCCTAAATTCTCTAACAGTCATCTTAGGAGACTGTAACCTTCTCACCATTGCTCTGCTTTAACAGGCTATTGAAATTCTGTACTTACCTTCACCTCAGTTTCATCTGACACAAGATCTTAGTCTAGAAAATTAACTGTTTGTGCCTTTACCCCGAGAGATACAGGAAAAATACTTGGATCACTAAACTAGCCCCAGAGAAAGGAATTCTTTCTCACCTGGGCATCAGCGGGTATAAGCACTGATTAGCCCAGGACTGAAAGGAGTAGTTTCTGGAATTTACGTAGCAGCAGTTTTTCTCTTTAATCTAGTGCTAAGAGATTCCATTCCCCTTTAATCAGCAAGCATTTAGCAAAGATACCAATGCGGACCAAGTGCCATCCATTTCCTTCCAGTAGCTTGCATTAGTTGCCATGGCTACCACAAATGCTGTGTTCCCAGCCACTGTGGAAACGGAAGTGCTTAAAAAGTACACAGCAAAGCTGCATTTTTCTTCCTTATTTTTCTACATTTACTAATTACAAACTTCTAGCTTAACTAACCACACAAATGTAGTTAACACACAAACTCCCTTTCCCCTTTTTAGAAAACAAAGCACCTTCCTTTATTTACCCTCCTCAAATATGCAGAGACCCTTCATAGTCACACCCCTTCTGAGACAGAAGCAAGCTAACAGGCACCTGCTTTGTCAGCCTATTCTGATTTCTTGGCCCTGTGAAATGCATGATATCCCTGTTATTGCCAAAGAACTGTTAATCATGTGTGTGTGGATATATAAACCGGAAATCATGTGGAATCAAAAGAGCACTGAAGAATAAATGAGACATGAAAAGAAAACAAGTATGAACTAATTCATTCACCCTTAGATCCCTTTTAGTCAGTTTTTGCTTGCTATAGTATTCCTTCTAGATTCTGAGAGGTTTAGGAGGCTGGCACACCACATAAACCTCGATACTCATGTCTATTACCTGAAGACTTGATGTAGCCAAAAAATCAACAAGCTCAAAGATTTAAAATTATGCAAAGAAACAAAAACATTTATTCTTTTTTGTTGGTGTTAATGCATGATTTTATGAGACAGGATCACATGGTCAGCCTAGAAATCACCACCACAGTATTCATCAACAACTTAATACGATTATTATGTTTTATTACATTTCATATTGTATATGCCATGGTTAGTTGTATTGTAGAATTGTGAATTTGACAATATACATACTTTAGGATGAGTTTTATCCTTTTATATTTTTTCCTCTTGTTAACTAGCATCTTGGTTACTATTATTGTGATGAAACAACATGACCAAAAGCAAGTTGGGGAAGAAAAGGTTTATTTGGCTTACATTTCCATACCACTATTCATCACCAAAGAAAATCAAGGCAGAAACTCAAATAGGATAGGAACCTAGAGGAAGGAGCATCATGATGCAGCAGCCATGAATAAGTGCTGCTGAATAGCATGCATCCCGTGGCTTGCTCAACCTACTTTCTTACAGCATCCAGGACCACAATTCCAGGTATAGTACCACCCACAATGGTCTGGATCCTCTCCCAACAATCACTAATTAAGAAAATGCTTTATAGCTGGATCTTATGGAGGCATTTTCTCAATTGAGGTCCCTTCTCTCAGATAACTCTAGTGTTTATCAAGTTGGCATAAAACTAGCCAGCAAAATCAGCAATCTCTTGTTCAAACTTGAGAAACTTCTTTTGTCATTTCTTATAAGTTAGGTCTACTGGGGATGAACTCCTAAACTTTGAGTTTGTCTGTGGATGTTGCTCTTTCCTTCATTTCGAAAGCATAGTTTTTATAATGATATTCTTTCTGGACGTGTATTTCTTCTTTCAGGACTTTGAATAAATCATTCTCCTTTTTCTGGCCTGTAAGATTTCTCCTGAGAAATCTGGTGGATCATCTTATGGGAGATTTTTCATGTTACAAGGTTTTCTACTCTTATATTCAACTTTCACTCTTTTTCTTCGGATTTTAAGAGTTTGATGGCAAGCAAGATCTGTCGACTCATATCTGTTGTTTCAACATTCAGGAGACTGACATAGGAGGACTACAATTTGTTTAAGGCTGCCCGAGCTAAGTATTAAACTTAATGATACCTCTTCCTTAAGCATTTGGTAGAATTAAGCAGTGAATATGTCTGGTCCTGGAATTTTCT
Source organism: Alexandromys fortis (assembly GCF_014885135.2). Classification (NCBI taxonomy): domain Eukaryota; kingdom Metazoa; phylum Chordata; class Mammalia; order Rodentia; family Cricetidae; genus Alexandromys; species Alexandromys fortis. Next base: position 796,865 of record NW_026068052.1, on the reverse strand, counting down.
TTATGGGTAATTTTTAAATTACTGCTTCAAACAATTCACTACTAAATGGAAAATAGATGAAAAAAGCAAAAAGGGAATTAAAACTACTTTATTATAATTGAATTAAAGTGAAAACACAACATACCCAAATCTCTGGGACACAATGACGACAGTTCTAAGAAGAGAGTTCATATCACTGAGTACCAACATTAAAAAAAGTAGACATTTCATATTACCAACTTAGTGGCATACCTAAAAGCTTTAGAACAAAAAGACAGAATAACATCCAAAGAGAAGATGGCAAAAAATAATCAAACTCAAGTCAGAAATCAATGAAATAGAAACAAAAATAAGGAGGAAAACAAAGACTCAATAATATAAGGAGTAATTTCTTTGAGAAAAATCAACAAAATGGACAAATACTTAGCCAAATTAGCTTTAAAAATGAGGAGAAAAGATCCAAAGTAATAAAATTATAGACTAAAGGGGGAATATTATAACAGACACTGAGGAGAATCATAAGGACATACCTTAAAAACCACTAAAACTAAACTGGAAACCCTAAAAGAAATGGATGAATTTCTTGATATATATGACCTACCAAAGTTAAATCAAGATCAGATAGGCGAGTGCTGAGGAGTTCCACCCAGAGGGAACCTTCATCTGGCGATGGATGGAGATAGAGACAGAGATTCACATTGGAGCACTGGACTGAGCTCCCAAGGTCTATATGAAGAGCAGAAGGAGGGAGAACATGAGCAAGGAAGTCAGGACTGCGAGGGGTGCCTGGGACTGATCTAATGGGAGCTCACCAAGGCCAGTTGGACTGGGACTGATGGAGCATGTGATCAAACCGGACTCGCTGAATGTGGCTGATGGTGGGGGCTGACGGAGAAGCCAAGGACAATGGCGCTGGGTTTTGATTCTACTGCATGGATGGGCTTTGTGGGAGCCTAGTCTGTTTGGATGCTCCCCTTCCTGGACCTGGGGGGAGCAGGGAGGACCTTGGACTTCCCATAGGCTAGGGAACCCTGACTGCTCTTTGGTCTGGAGAGGGAGGGAGAGGGGAAGTGGGGGAGGGGAGGGAAGTAGGAGGAGGGAAGGAGGTGGAAATTTTCAATAAAAAATAAAAAAAAATCAGATAGGCAATTTAAATAGATCTTTAACACCTAGCCAAATAGAAGCAGTAATTAAAAGATTCTCAACCAAAAAAATGTCCAGGGCCAGGTGGATTCAGAGCAGAATTCTATGAGATCTTCAAAGAATTATTCCTATAAAAACAAAGGAGCATTGGCCAATTGGTATTATATAGCCACAATTACCCACCACAATTACCCTGATACCCAAACTACATAAAGACCCAACAAAGAAAAAAATTACACATCAAATATCTCTTATGAACATAGATGCAAAAATTCTCAATGAATTATTTAAAAAACTGTAAGTAATAAAAAACAGCATGTCATTGGCATAAAAACAGACATGTTTTTCAATGGAATTGAATTGAAGATCCAGGCATAAGTTCATACATCTGTGGGTGCTGTGGGAACTTCTTCAGCCAACAGCCTTTAAAATCATGGTCTCGTGTACTATAAATGCAGATGAAACGCATGTGTGGGCCTCTTGGCTGCTGGATTCAGTTCCAGCTCCCAGCACATGCAGAGGACTGCGGATCGCTACTGTTTCTGTGAGTTTATCCCCAGATAAATAAACCTTTGTTATACTCCATTCCAGTCTACTGTGGAACTCTTTTGTATGCCAACATATGAACACCTGGCTTTTTACAAAGAAGTCAAAATACATGCAGAAGAAAAGCTAGAATCTTGTACAGATGGTGCTGTTCAAACTGGATGGCTGCATGTAGACAGAAGCAAATAGATCCATATTTACCATTCTATACAAAACTCAACTCCAAATGGATGGAGAACTTCAACATAAGACCAGATACCCTAACACCAAATACCCTCAGTCTAGCTGAAAGAAGAAATATTGGGAAATAAGCTTTAACTTGCTGGCACAGGAAAACACTTTCTAAACAGAACATTGATGACACAAACAGACACAAAAGGACCATATAGAAACTGAAAAGCTTCTATATGGCAAAGGATACCATCATTTGGGCAAAGTGGCAGGCTACTTTGGTAGCCTTGGTTAAGGTAGAATGGGTAAAGGTCTTTACCAAACACACATCAATAGAGGGCTAGTGTTTAAAATACATAATTTAAAAGACTGGCTATCAATAAAGCAAATAACCCAATTTAAAAATGGCATACAGAATTAAGCAGAGAGTTCTCAAAAGATGAGACACAAATGGCTGAAAAACACTTAAAGAAATGTTCAACCTCTTTACTTGTCTTAGTGTTTTATTGCTGTGAAGAGACACCATGACCGTGGAAACTCTTACAAAGGAAAATATTTCCCTGGAAATGGCTTACAGTTCAGAGGTTTAGGCCATTATTGTTATGGTGGAAAGCATGGTGGCATGCAGGCAGACATGGTGCTGGAGAGGTAGCTGAAGAGTTCTACTTCTGGATCCACAGGTAGCAAGAAGAGATAGTGAGCCACTAGGCCTGTTTTGAGCCTCTGAAATCTCAAAGCCCAACCCCAGAGACACACTTCCTCTAACAAGGCCACACCTACTCCACCAAGATTATAACCCTAATAACATCACTCCCTATGAGTCTATGGGAGCCATTTTCATTCAAACCAACACACTAGTCTTCATGGAGATGCAAATCAAAGCTATTCTGAGCTTTCATCTTAAGTCAGTCAGAATGGCCAAGATCAATAAAACAAATGGCAGCTCATGCTAATGAGAATGTGAAGAAAGAACGCTTATTCATTGCTGGTGGAAGTGCAAACATGTACAGCCACTATGGAAATCAGTATGATAGTTCATCAGAAGGCTGGGAATAGATTTATCCTAAGATCAAGCTATACCACTCTTGAGACTATACCTAAAAGTATTCTATATTCTATTACATAGATACTTTATTCATCCATGTTCATTCTGCTCTAGTCATAAAACACAGAAATTGGAAACAGCCTAGATGCTTATCAATAGATGTACAGATAATGAAAATGTGGTACATTTACACAGTGGAATATAACTCAGCTGTTAAAAATGTGAAATTTGCAGGTAAATGGATGAAACTAGAAAAAAAACACCTTGAGTGAGGTAACTCAAACCCAAAAAGACAAATATTGTATGTTTTCTCTTATAAGTGGATTGCCTAAGTCAGTGTCCAATTGCTGTGAAGAGACACTATGATCACAGCAACTCTTACAATGGAAAACATTTAATTGGGGCTGGCTTACAACTCAGAGGTTTAGTCCATTATTGTCATGGCAGGAAGCAAGGCAGCATGCAGGCAGACATGGTGCTAGAAAGGGGCTGAGAGATCTACATCTGGATCCTCAGGGAGCAAGGAGAGTGAGCTATGATCAACATTGAGCTTCTGAAACCTCAAAGTCTACCCACACCCTCACACTTGCCACCAGTGACAAACTTTTATACAACTATTCCAATGACGTCACATCTCTTAATAGTGCCACTCTGTATGAGCCTATGATGGCCATTTTCATTCAAACCACCACATTCTATTCCCCTGGCCCCCACAGGCTTATAGCCATATCATAATTAAAAATGCATTCAGTTCAACTTCAAAAGTCCAAAGTCTATAAAAGTCTCAGCATTTCTTAAAAGTCCAAAGTTCAAAGTCTCTTCTGAGACTCATGGAAATCTCTTAACTGCAATCCCCCGTAAAAACAAAATTGAAAAGTAGATCACATACTTCCAACATACAGTGGCACAGGATGTACATTACCCTTCCAAAAGAGAGGAAGGTAGCATAGTGAGGAAATACTGGACCCAAACATCACCAAAAATTAGCTGGGAAAACTCCAAATTCTGCATCTCCATGTCTGATCTCATAGATCTCCAATTGCTTTCGGCCTCATTGACTGCAACATACTTCTTTCTCTTGGGCTGGTTCCATCCCTCATTAGCTGCTTTCCTCAGCAGGTATCCCACAACTCTGGCATCTCTAACATCTTAGGGTCTCCAAGGAATCCAGGCTTCACCTTCACAGTTTCATGCAATGGTCTCTCTAGGCTTCCATGCAGGAAGACTCCTAACACATTCCTGGCCTCAGCAGCTTTCCTTAGTCACAGAGAAAGATTCCATAACCCTTTTCTATCCTTGACTCTAAAGCCAGAACTACTACAATGCTGGGGCTGCCAAGTTCTGTTGCTCAATGGAGCTGGAACATGGCCTCCTCATTAAATTATATCTTCACCTGATTTCTATTTTCAATGGTTTCCTTTACTGCCTAAGTTTGGCTGTCCTGGAACCAGGCTGGCCTTGAACTCAGAGATCCATCAGCCTCTGCCTTCTGAGTGCTAGGATTAAAGGCGTCACCATACCTGACCCTAAGCATTTCTTTAATTCCTCTGTACATTTCTTTAATTCCTTTCAATGAGTTAGAAGCTCAACTGGGTGGGTCCTGGCTCTGAGGTCACCACTCCCCAAGGGGAAATGGGGTGAGAAACGTCAGACTTTTCTTTAATCTGTTTATACTTCCTGATGTTCCCTTTCTCCTCCAATTATACATTTTGTATTTTTCCTTTCTCAGCTTGCTCCTTTTCATTATAGATTTGAATAAGAGAGATCACTAATAACTATGTGACACAGTCAATACTAGGTTTTCTGGAAATCTCCTCTGCCAACACCATTAGTCCAAAACTTAATTTAGCCTCAGGCAAATTTTTTTTTGGAAGTAGGCAGAAAGCAGCCACATTCTTTACCAAAATATCACAAGAACAACCTCTATACCACATATTAATATTTTTCTATGCTGAAACCTCTTGAACCCCCACAGTTCAAATCATTCTCACTACCTCTGTCTTCCATGTTCCTACTAGGATGATCCACTTAAAGTGTTCATATACTTTTCTAGTTCAAAGTCCCAAAGTATTCCATATTCCTCCAAACAAAAGCATGCTTTGGACTATCACACCATATTTCAGTCCCTGCCTCCACCTTCTGCCTTAGTTAGGATTTCTATTGCTGTGAAAAGACACTACAATCACAGCAACTTATAAAGGAAAGCATTTGATTGGGGGCTGGCTTACAGGTTTAGTCCATTATTGACATGGCAGGAAGCATGGCAGCATGTAGGCAGACATGGTGTTGGAGAGGGACTGAGAGTTCTATATCTGGATCCTCAGGTAGCAGGAAGGGCTGAAACCTCAAAGCCCATCCCTGGTGATACATTTCCTCCAACAAGCCCATACCTCCTAATAGTGTCACTCTCTATGAGCCTATGGGGAACATTTTAATTCAAACTACCACATGCATCTTAGTTTTTAAGCTTTTATATACATGTGACAATCCACATAACCATGAAGGTTAGGTAACAAGTAAGGGAAGACTGGGGAAAGGAGGATCTCCCAAGGGAGGGAAATAGAATATATAATTATGAAGAGACTGGGAAGACTGTAGTGGGAAGATTAAATGGGGAGGGAGAGGGGGAAAAAGGGTAACGGAGGGAATATAGGAAGGGACAACTAATACTAAAGATCCTTTGAGAGACCATTTAGAAACCTACTACCATAAAAGTTTCCTAAAATTAATTATATTTAAAATTATAAATCATAAAATTACATACATTAAAATGTATATATTATAAACACATATATTATTATATATACATATAAGAAATCTCATTGGAGTCACCAAGACAATGCTCCAATTAGACATCTTATGCCAACCAATGAAATCTCTCAAGCCAGGAATAGGTCAAATGAGTCATTGGCCAAAGGAGTTCCATGAAAACCCTTAAAGAACACAGGCTACCTGGGTCTGAAAAAGCATGGGATAAAATCGGACTCGCTAAACATGGCAGACAATGAGGACTGCTGAGAAGTAAAGATCAATGACACTGGCTTTTGATCCTACTGCACGTACTGGCTTTGTAGGAGCCTGGGCAGTTTGGATGCTCACCTTACTAGACCTGGAAGGAGGTGGGAGGTCCTTGAACTTCCCACAAGGCAGGGAACCCAGACTGCTCTTCGGGCTGATGAGGGAGGGGGACTTGATTGGGGGAGGGGGAGGGATATGGGAGGCGGTGGAGGGGAGGAAGCAGAAACCATAAATAAATAAATAAATAAATAAATAAATAAATAAATAAATAAATAAAAAGAACACAAGCTATTGCCAAGGTTATTAGTTACCATCCACAAACTGATGATAAGGGCGTATTACAGAAGACAACATTTACATATCTCATTGAACTGGTGCCTAACAAGAAAAAACAAAGTACAGAATGGGTAAAACCTTTGTTAGCTATACTTCAGAGAAGAGATTAAATATCTAGAATAAGAGAAAACAAAGTCATTATAGAACACAAAGGTATCAATTTATTGAGAAGATATAAAAATTGCAAGTATATATGCACCATAAATAGGATATCTAAATATATAAAATAAAACTAAAGGTTCAAAGGCATCAAATAGACTACAATATAATACTAGAAAACCTCAATATCCTACTTTCCCAATGAGCAGATCTCCCATACAGAAAATTAATAAGGAAACTTTGGACTTGATCAATATTTTGTATCACGTGAACCTAAAAAATATAAAACATTCCACCCACCCTAAAGCAAAGAAATTCATATTCTTAAGTTCTCATGGAATATTCTCTAGGATACATCACATGTTAAGGTACAAAATAAGCCTCACAAAATTTAAAGTTGAAATCATATCAAGCATCCTTTCTATTCATGATATGAAACTAGAAGTTACTATCAAGAGGAATTTTATAAAATTGCAAAGAGATGGAAATTAACCATGTTCTTGAATAGTCAATGAATAAACTGAAAGAAAAATTTAAAAGATTTTGAGATAGGAACATGGGAAATTGTTCAGTGGATAAAATGCTTGCCACACAAGCAAGAAGTCTGGAGTTTGAATCCCTGAAACTCACATAAATGCCAGGCAGCAGATTTGACAGCCCTCTTATAATTTAGGTGCTTACAAGTCAGAGACAGATTGTCAGAACAAGCTAGAAAGCTAAATTAGTCTAGCCCAAATTATTCTAGCCCTATCTTCAAGTAATAGGTTCAATTGAGAGATCTTGCCTCAAAGAATAAGTTGGAGAACAATCAAATAAGAAATCTAATGTCAATCTTAAGTAGCCTCCACATATACACACATGTGCAGACCACACATACACACAAATACAAAAAACATTATGAGACAAAGAAAAATGGAAATCAAACGTACCAAAAATGTACAGGAAAAAGAAAACAGTTCCAAAGCACATACATGCACGCACGTGCGCGAGCACACACACACACACACACACACACACACACACTACTAGCTACTCCTGCTTAGCATTTTTGTAAAAAGTGCTCCTAGTCAGAAAATAATTACAGATACACAATAAAGACATATTCAGATTAAAAAGGCCTCTGAATGGTTCAGTGTTGAATAAATGTACATAGGCTTGGGAGAGAGAAGAAAAAAAAGAGTATAGACAGCTATAAAAAGAAATAGGTTTAAAAAATAAAAGTCTTTAAAGAGACAGTAAAAGTAATATAAAAGAGTATAGTCATAGATTAAAAGAGTAAAGAAAAATAAGCCATGTAAAGATGAAATATACACAGAGAGTCTGGATTGTGTATATTATTATGCTTCTTTAATTTTTTGACTGCAGAGAGATGTTTGATTCTGGGGGCTGTTAAGCTAAACCAACGTAAAGGTATTTTAATTCAAAATTTGAGTCTAAGGATATGTTACTTTGGAAAAAAGGTTCTGTTTTTGTTTCCACAGAAGATGAGAACCTGTGGATTGCTTCCAGGCTAATGTGGTTTGATGAATCAAGACCCCACAAAAGGTCTCCATAATCCCTAAAAATACTTTGTCCAATAAACAGCAGGAAACAGTTTGGAGAAAACTATGCCTAAATTCCCAAAATGATTGTTTATAAAGGTTTGTATTCATTTAAAGGATGTTGATTATAAGTGATTAATGGTCACAGTCAATTTCTAACAAACTGTTCTTGCCTGGACTGCTTTATGGTATGCTGTATAAACTGAATATGCAGGACCCACAGAAAAGTAACTTCTGAGTTTTCCAAAAGATGGAATGATCCTTCAGGGTTCCTGCTTCACAGAAAACATTCTGCAGGACACAGAAGAGGGCAACTAATAAAATTTGTCATTATAAGGCAGAAAAGATCTTCAAATTTCCTGCTTCATGGAAAAGTCTGCTGGATACTATGGGCATATGTGCTGAATATGGATGCCCCAATGTTACAGAAGAACTATGGGTGACTGTTCAGGCAGCAAGATGTCTCTGTCAATTCTAGAACTTTGGAAGTTGTTTACAATGCACTTCTTGTTTACTTAGGTAATGTTATATCTTTCTGGGGTCTTTGAAGAGTTGAAGACAGATAGTTATAGTTTTCCTTAATTATGATAAAAGATACATTAGACATAAAACTTTAGACTCATGAAGATAGTATAGATGATAGAATATTTTCCTTAATTTGCCAAATGTAAATGAACTAAATATTGTAACTATAATTCTTGCTTGAATCCTGCTTTGTTATATGTAATTTCACTGTTAAAGTTAAAACCTTTCTTTTTAATTAGACAGAAAAGGGGTAGATGATGTGGGATGTTCTTCTGTATATGTGTTGCTTTTATTGGTTAATGAATAAAGCTGTTTGGCCAATGGCTTAGCAGAGTAAAGCCAGGCAGGAAATCTGAACAGAGATATAGAAAAAGAGTAGGCAGAATCAAGGAGATGCCATGTACCTGCCAAAAGAGAAAGACACTGCCACCAGAACCTTTCTGGTAAGCCACAGCCACATGGCAATGCACAGATTAATAGAAATGGGTTAATATAAAATATAAGAGATAGGTAGGAATATGTCTAAGCTATTTGCCAAATAGTATTGTAATTAATACAATTTCTGTGTGATTATTTGGGTCTGGGTGGCCAGGAAACTTAAGAGCAGTCTCCTTTTACATAGGAACTCCTATGTTCACAACAGCCAAGACATAGAAACAATTCAACTCTATTAACAGGTAAACGAATAAAGAAAATGTCAAACGTGTGTGTGTGTGTATGTATGTATGGTAGGAAGTATAAAAAAAAGAAAATTCCCTCATTTGCCACAACACTGATGAACATGAACATGGAAGACATTATATTTAGTAAAATAAGCCAAACACTGAGAGATGAATACTGCAAGATGTAGATTTTAAAAACAGTAAAACTCAAAGAAACAAATAATTGAATGATAGATAGTTATCAGATTATGGGGAGATATGGGGATATATTGTTCAGAGGGCATAATGCTTCAGTTATGTAGGATGGCTAAGTTCTCAAGATTTAATTTACAACTCAGTGACTAAATGTTAATAAATTGCATTTTATATGTAAAATTTGTTAAGAGACAATCTTAAATGTTCTTACCAGGAAATAGGAAATAACAATATGAGTAGATAGATTTGCTAACTAGCAAATTTTACTATATATATGTAAAATACTAATTTTGATAAATTATCATTTGTTTAAAATGAGCATTTTGAAAAGTGGCCAGAGCAAGATGATAGCTGAGTATGATCCTCCAGAAACTGTCTCACCACAGACACAATTTCAGTGATTGTTAATGCATCAAACTAATCTTCAGAAGATTTAAGGAAGTCAGACGAGAACCCATGAACAGACTTTCTGGAAAAGCCCTATTGCCAAGAATGCAGCATCACTCATCTATCAAACTGCTATTCAGGCCAGCATTGCTTGTGGCTTGTTTCCTTATTCTTAGGCAATATCCAACACTGAAGTAGGCAGCTTTCTTGATGCTATGTTTGTTTTGGCAGGCTGTGGGTATTGCACATGACATTGTTGTGGCATTAGTCACATGCATGAATAGAAGCCTGATGTTGATTTCTCAAAAGAGAAAAGTAAAAAAAAAAAATCCTGCAGTGTCCAAACCAAATCCCTATAACTATGAATAAGGCATCTGATCTATTCCCAACAAGAGGAAGAAGTCGGGAGATTGCATGAACTACCCTTGTGGAGTCCTGGAATTTATGCTGAATAACACACCAATTACAGATTTGGGGCAAACTTGGACTTAGATTGTACTCTAATACTGTTAGTGATAATATACCAACATCAAGAAACTGGGAAAGAGCATATTCAGGGCTAAAAGAGTGGAATTTACCATAAACTCAGAGGAAATCAACAGACTGCTTAGAATTTCTGGAAAAAATATACACAAAGTCAGTTTAAATAATTTCAAAGCTTGGAGGATGCTACACAAATATCAGATGTTTCCAGGAAACCAAGATCCCACCTAAGGATTAAGACAACATACTAAAATCTGACTAGATACTAACTACTATGAACAGACTCTAGGATGGATAATTTAAAATAGATGCTTTAAGGAAATGCACTGAGCTTCAAAGGCAGGCAGGCAGGAAGGTAAGGGAAGGAAGGAAGGAAGGGAGGGAGGGAGGGAGGGAGAGCCCACAACTCTGGTGGAAACTGTGTTCCACCAGAGGCCACGCAGGCAACCAGAATAAGCCTCCTTCCTTCAGACCACCACCACTCCCTCAGTGCCTGCCCAGCCTATGTCCACCAGAACTCCAGGTAGGCTGCCTCCACAAACTATTTCCACTCTCTCAGTGCCCACCCATCCTACCCTCAAATACCCCTACCCTCCTTGTCATGGTATCCCACCCTCCAGCTCCTGTGTAAGGCCACCTGCTTGATCAGATGCCATGCCAGTCATCAGAACTCCAGGTAGTCCGCCCACCTACACACTGTCTTCACTCAGTGACCCCTTCCTATCACCACATTCTGGCTCCCAACTAGAGTGGAGGGACCCCGGCTGGACCAGAGCCCACGCCAGTCACCAGAACTCTAACCCACACCTTGGGCAGAAATCCTCTACTCAACCAGAGGTCACTCCAGCCATCAGAAATCCACCCCCAACTCAGATGGAGATCACAGGCCACTCGGCCCAGAAGACCAGAAAGGGAACAGAAACCAAGGAACAAAACACCTATCCAACGAAGACAAACTCAGAAATCAACACCTAGACATATAATCAACCCAAACCCAGATGCTTAGACACCAGCATAAGAACACAATCAACAACAACCAGGACACATGTCACCACCAGAGCCTACTTATCATACTACAGCAGGCTCTGAATATTCCAACATAGCTGAAGCACAAGGAAATGGCCTTAAAAGCAACATTATAAAGATGCTAGAGGTCCTTAAAGAGCAAATAAATGAATCCCTTAAAGAAAGTGAGGAAAAAAAAAAACAAACAAAAAATTGGAGGAAATGAATAAATCCATTAAAGAAAGCCAAGAAAAAAATTAACAAACAGTTGAAGGAAATGAATAAAACTTTTGTGGTTTGAATAGGAATGGCCCCCGTAGACTCATGTGTTTGAATGCTTGCCCCATAGGGAGTGGCACTATTAGGATATATGGCCTTGGTGGAATAGGTGTGGAAGAAGTGTGTCACTGTGGGGGTGGGCTTTGAGGTCTCATGTGCTCAAGGTACATACAGTGTGGGAGATAGTCTCCTGTTGCCTGCAGATCAAGACATAGAACTCTCAGCTCCTTCTACAGCACCATGTCTGCCTGTACACTTTCCTGCTTCCCACCATGATAATGGACTAAACCTCTGACACTGTAAACCATTTCCAATTAAATGTTTTCCTTTCTCTAAGTTGCCTTGGTCATGGTGTCTCTTCACAGCAAGAGAAACCCTAAGGCCCAGAAATCAATGGGTAAAAATGGGAATTGGTACCATTTTACTATCACCACTAGTGACACACTAGTAGCTTTACACTGTTCTTGCAACCTTATGCTTTTCTGGCCTAAAAATCTTTGTTGCAAAGGGAGGAATGGTTCTGCCAAAGAAGCACAACAACCATTCCACTGAACTAAGAACTCACAGATTTCTCCATGGTCACTTTGGGTTCCTGATGCCCTTCAGTCAACTGGCTAAGAAAAAATTTAGTTTTAGCAGGGGAGATTGATGTAGACCACCTCAAAAGAGGTAAGGAAGATTATGTCTGAAGTTCTGGAGATCCTCAAGGCATCTCTTGGTGTTCTGTGACCATGTCCTGTGATTAAGGGCAACAGAAATCTTTAACAATCTGTGGTTGTTTGAAAGAAAATGGCCCCCAAAAGGAGTGGCACTACTAGGAAGTGTGGCCTTGTTGGAGAAAGTGTGTCACTGTGGAGGCAGGCTTTGAGGTCTCATATATGCTCAAGCCATGATAGATTACTTCCTGTTGCCTTCTGATCAAGATGTAGCCAGCACCATTTCTGCCTGCATACCATCATGCTCCCAGCCACCATGCTCCCTGTTGTTGGGAACTACAGACCACCAGACCCTGAATTTCTTGTAAACAACTTGTTTTCCTCTGCTCTGAGCAGCCTGCAGCTGCTCTGAGCACGAGACCCTGATGGCAGAGGAGTGGATTATGATGAGCCTGCAGCTGAAAGATTCCGAGAGCTAGGGTGTGGCCAGAGCCCTATATAAGCTGCCCCTGGGCACAATAAAGGGGGCATCCTTGGCATTCTTGTATCAAGGATGTCCCTGTGGCACAGTCTGTCTGTCTGTTTCTGTCTGTGTTTGTGTTTTTAAATCTTCTGCCTAGTTCCTGTAGCGTGGAGTGAGTAAAGCGCAGAACAGAATCAGTGTAGTTTTACATCCTGTCATGATGAGAATAGACTAAACCTCTGAAACTATAAACAGCCACCTTAATTAAATGTTTCCTTTATAAGAGTTGCCATGGTCATTGTGTCTCTTCACAGCCATAAAGACCCTAAGCCACAACCCAACTGTGGTAAAATTATATATGGTATGTAAGTATGTAGTAAGTATGTATGTATGCATGTATGTGTGTATATGTGTGTATATATGTATATATACATACATACATATAACCATCAGGAATGGAGATGTGGGTCACCTTTCCAGGCAATGAACCAAAACCTGCTGAGCTACTTACTTCCTGAAGATAGAGGGAAAAGAGAACGGATAATAGAAGATAGTCATAAATACCAAATAAGGCCACAAGGCCAATTACCAAAATGAGGACTGTATTTACCATGTGTGTTTCATCTGCTTTTGTCAAAAATATGTTTGTACATATATACATATGTATTAAGCAGATATTTGTGGTTTTCTTTCTTCACTCTTTTAAAGCCAAGATGGCATTTCTTATGTAATAATATTTTTATTGTTTATTTTGAGATCGTAATTTAATTACCTCACTTCTGCCTTCCCTTTCCTCCTTCCAACACTCCCATCAAATTCATGGCCTTTTTTACATTGTTACGGCATATATATACACATATATACATATATATACATATATATCTGATATATCTGTTGACTACATATAATATTACTTATATGTTCATTTTCAGGGTGACCACTTAGCATCTTTACCATGTGTTCTAGTTACTGTTCCACTGGTATGATGAAACATCATGACCAAGGAAACTTCTAAATGAAAGAATTCAATTTGTCTTATTTTTTCATAAGGTCCAAGATAGCAGACAGAGGAAGAACTAAGAACTCACATGTTGATCCACAAACACAAGTTAGAGAGAGAGTATCTGGAATCTCATGATTCTTTTGAAACCTCACAGCCCACCCCCAGTAACACGCTTCCAAGGCTACGTCTCCAAACAGTTGCACAAACTGTAGACCAGGTATTAAAATACATGACTCTATGGGAGCTGTGGTGGTCTGAATGAGAATAACCCCCATAGGCTCATAGATTTGAATGCTTGGTTCCCAGTTGGTAAACTATTTAGGAAGGATTGGTAGGTGCAGCCTTGTTGGAGGAGGTATGTCACTGGGGGTTGGCTTTGAGGTTTCAATGGCCCATGGCGTGTGTGCGCTCTCGCTCTCTCTCTCTCTCTCTCTCTCTCTCTCTCTCTCTCTCTCTCTCTCTCTCCTACCCTGTCTCAGTCTCCATCTCCATCTGTCTGTCTCCTGCTTGCAGACCAGGAGGTAAGTACTCAACAACTCTCCCACACTGCGCCTGTCTGCCTGCCGCCATGCTCCCCACCATGATGATCACAGACTAACCCTTCTAAACTGTTAGTAGGCCTCCAATAAAATGTTTTCTTTCAAAGCTGCCTTGATCACAGTATCTTCACAGAAACAGAGTAATGATAAGACAGGGGCCATTCTCAATCAAACCACCACATTGTTTAATGTAACATCAATAATATCAGTAGCTAAGTGTTAGTAAATCTATACTGCCATGTTTAAGTTATAGAATATTAAGAAACCAGTCATCCCTCAAGGGCATTTTTCATCTATTCTTGGAGTAGGATATTGCATTTTTGTTGTATGTGGAATATTTCTATTACATTAGGTAGAATTAACACCATGCTACTGTCTTCCTTTGGAAATCAAACATTACGTAAAAAGAAACGGTTGGGTATCAAGTTGGCAAGGGGTGGACTTGTGATGACTAATCTTGGTTGTTAACCTGACCGGATCTGCCTCTATCTAGGAATGTGTGAGCACTTCTAGAAAGATTAACTGAGGGAAGAATAGTTGTCCTGAGAGTGGGCTGCACATTCTAACTAAAGCACAGATAGTGATCCAGCCCTGGAAAGAAGCACTGCTGTTTGCCTCCCCGCCTTTGCTTCTTCCTATTGAGTTCATCTAACTCTGTTGCTGCAGCCATTCTCTGCGTACATCAGAATCTACCTTCATCAGGCTCAGAATCCTTCAATGCCTTTGATACCAGACTGACACTGCTGAGGCAGCCAGCTTCATAGACCAACAGCAACCAGGTTCTCTGCCTCTCTAATGTGCACAGAGCCATTATTGGTTATAAATGATTACAGTAAATTCCCTTTGTAACATACATACTTTCTATCAGTTCCATTCCTCTAGAGAATTCTGAATAACAAATGTGAAAGAAGCAAATAAACTTGGCATGTTGGCTTTTGATGTTAAAAAAGATTTAAATGAACAGCAAATACTAACTGGTCTGTATCATAATATCCATGAATTTTCGTTTTTTTACTTACCTAAGCCAGAATGAACTCTCTTTATATTTATTCTGCTTGTGTGTTTCTACTCCAAAGTTGTAACAGAGTACATGAAGATATTCAATCTGTAATATAAAACATTAATTTCTTCAAGTTAATATATATTAATAAATTTATTTTATAATTTATAAAGTGTGTGTGTGTCTGGAGTCTTAAAACGGCCAGGAGCGATGGCACACACCTTTCACCTCAGCACTCAGGAGGCAAATGCAGACAGATCTCTATGAATTTGAGGCCCACCTGGTTTCCATGAGTTCCTGGCAAGCCAAATCTACATAAATAACCATCATTATCAAAAATTCTCAATTTATATAAAAGAGAGATAGAAAGCATTCAAGTTTGGATTTTAGTTTTATGTGGAAAACATTACAACCAGTTATTCTGGAAAAAAACTGACCTAAAAGCAATTTACAGATTCAGCTTAATCCTATCAAAAGTCCAACACAATTCTTCACAGAAAATTTTAAAGTAATCCTAAATTTCCTATAGAAGCATAAAAATAACCAGGATAGTCAAAACAATCCGGAACAATCAAAGAACTGCTAGAATCATCATCATTCATGGTTTAAGTTATACTACAGAGTAACAGTAATTTAGAAACAGTATGGTACTGACCTAAAAACAACCACATTGATCAGTGGAATAGAATTAAGGACCTGAATACAAGTCCATGCATACACAGCCACCTGATTTTTGACAGAGGCCAAAGACACACACTGCAGAAAAGAACCATTAAACAAATGGTTCTGGTCAAACTAAATAGCTATGTGTAGAAGAATGAAAGTAGATCCTTATCTCTCAAACTGAATAAAACTCAATTCTAAAATGGATCAAATACTTCAATATAAGATCTAATACCCTAAACCTGATAGAAGAGAAAGTAGGAAATGTTTCAGTTTATACACACAGGAAAGGACTTTCTCAACAAGACCCTGATAGCACAGGACCAACAACTGACAAACGAAACCTCATGAAACCAAAACCCTCTGTATAGCTAGGGATGTCATCATTTGAATTAAGAGGTAGTCTTCATTTACCAATCACACATCCAAGAGTGTTAGTGTCTAAAATATATAAAGAATTAAAAAGAAAAAATTTTAAGATCCAATTAAAAATTGGGTCAAAAAACTAACAGAAAATTCTCAAAAGATGAAATGGTAAATGGCTTAGAAATAGCAGAGAAATGCAAATCAAAACTACTTTCAGATTTCATCTCATCCCAGTCAAAATGGCTAAGATTTAAAAATAAATAAATAATAGCTGGTGTGGATATGAGGAAAAAGATTACAAGAATGGTGGGTGTCCAAACAGGTTGCAGCTGCTGTAGAAATCAGTATCATAGTTGTTCAAAATGCTAGAAATTGATCTATCATATCATCCAGCTATACTACTCTTGGACATAAACCTAAACGACTCTATATCCTACTATAGAGATACTTGCTCATATATGTGCATTGCTTTCTATTCATAATAGCCAGGAAAGGGAAAACAGCCTTGATATCTATGAACTGGTGAGTGGAAAATGAAAATGTGATGTGGATAACAAAAAATGTTACACATTTACACAATGGAATATGACTCAGTTGTTAAGAAAAATAAAATTATATAATTTGCAGTTAAATGGCTGGAGCTGGAAACAATCATCTTGGGTGAGGTAACCCAGACCAAGGGAGAAAAACATTGTATGTTTCCTCTCACACATGAATGCCAACTTTGAATATTTAGATATGTGTTTCATTTCAAATACCTATAGAGGTCAAAGAACTAGTAACAGGCCATAGAATTGGGGAGGGCTTTGAAAGGAAGAGAGATAGATTGCAGTTACATGAAGGGGAAGGGGGAATAAGAGAATAAGAAGGGTTAAATGGGGTTGGGGAGGGAAGGACAGGATAGAGGAGGGAATAACTCATTCTAGTGGCCTTTTAAAAAAGTCATATGGAAACCAACTACTATAGAAGATTCCATATATATAGACACACACACATACACAAATTTAAAAGTTTAAATACCCTTTAATGGTGAGACAATGCCCCTAATAGACACCATAGGCTACAAATTAAAAAACCCTTCTTTTGGACTTGTTGGCCAAACGGATACCATAGACCACCAAATATTATGGGCTATTGCCATTACTCTTGGTTACCCTCCAGAACTTGATGGTAAGGCCCTAGATCCTATTGCTAAAGACAGCACATACTTGAATCAAAGTACATGGAGAAATAAGCTGGTACTGACCTGGAAGATTAAAAGGCTAGCTCTCATAATACTGGAAAGATATGAATACTATTAGGGGAAAATGTCATCATCAATCTTACCTGACTGTGAACCCTGCAAACTACAGTAACAACTGTCCTGCAAAATATGTCAATTGGTGCAATAGTGGATCAGCTGTTATGGGCATAACCAATCACCTTTTGATTGGATCTAAGGCCAACTTCACAACAATAAATTCATTCCTGGCACTCTTATCAGTATCTTTTTTTATTTTTATTTTTAAAACAATCTTATTTTACATATCAATCCCAGTTCCCTCTCCCTCTCACCCTCCCACCCTCCCCCACATTCTCCCCTCACCTTCCCCCATTCACTCCACAGAGAGGGTGAGGCCTCCCATATGGAGTCAACAAAGTCTGTCACATCACCTGAGGCAGGACCAAGGCCCTCCCCACTGTAGCAAGGCTGAGCAAGGCATCCCTCCATAAGGAATGGGCTCCAAAAAGCCAGTTCATGCACTAGGGATAAATACTGGTTCCACTGCTAGTGGCCCCACAGACTGCCCAAGTCACACAACTATCACCCACATTTAGAGGGTCTAGTTTGGTTCCATGCAGGTTCCCCAGCTGTCAGTCCAGAGTCAGAGAGTTCCCACTTACTCGGGTCAGCTGTTTCTGTGGGTTTCCCCATCATGGTCTTCACCCCATTGCCCATATTATCATTCCTCCCTCTCCTCCTGGACACCAGGTGCTCAACTCAGTGCTTGGCTGTGGATCTCTGTATCTGCTTCCATCAGTTATTGAATGTAGGTTCTATGATGACAACTGGGGGAGAACTGCTACTATTACACTGCTAAATGGACATGGTATTAAACTGACTCCTAATGACTTACTGTATGCCTATAGATTAGTGCATTTCTCAACCTTCATTAGAGTTTATTCTTGTAGGGATTCTGATTAACACAGAGATCCATAACTGATCAACCTGCAGAGAATAAGAAGCAAACTTTGGAGTACTCGGTTCCAAATGGGCTATCTATGTTGCACATCTTCCCAAGAGGCGCAGGGGCTTTTACGAAAAAGAAGGGGAGGGAAAAAAAGAGGCAATGAATGACTATAACAGGGTAGTCACAACAGCTGTGTTCTCGTGCCTGGTGAACTCACAGTAATTATAACAAAATACACAAGACCTGTACAACTTCAAAACGGACAAAATTCCAAGCCTGGAGTGGAGGATGGGATGATCATGAAGTCCTAACACTAGTACGGAGCTATTGGTAACCACAGTTGCTGATAGAGTACATTTTCTTTAAGGATGTGACCCCTGATAGCTTTACCAGGTTCTAGGACCCAATACCCAAAAGTACTTGGGCAACACAAATTGGACTTGATGGCATTATTTTTCAAGACAAGGTTTCTCTGTGTAGCCCTGGCTGTTCTGAAACTCACTCTGTAGACCAAGCTGTCCTCAAACTCACAGAGAGCCATCTGTCCCACCCTCCTGAGTGCTGGGATTAAAGGTGTTCTTCACCGCTGCTCAGTTTGATGGGATTTTTTTTAAAGAAAGATACAGGGCTAGAAAGATGGCTCAGTGGTTAAAAATATTGACTGCTCTTCCAAAGGACCCAGATTTGATTTTCAACACCTACATGGTAGCTAACAACCTCTGTAACTCTAGTCCTAGAGGCTCCAACACCCTTTTCTGGCTTCTGTGGGCACCAGGCACACATGTGGTGTCCAGATGCGAGCAAAACACCCATACACATAATAATATTTCTGAGACAGGTTCTTACAATGTAGCTCTGGCTGTCATGGAACTCAGTTATATAGACCAGGCCTCGAACTCAGAGAGATCCACTTGCCTCTGACTCCCAAGTGCTGGGATTAAAGACGTGTACTACTCACTGTGTCTGACTCACATAAAAACACATTTTAAAAAGTTTTAAAGACAAAATTGGGTGGGTAGGGAGGTAGGTATAGGTATGAAAAGGGTTGGGAGATTAAATATGATGAAAATATATTGCAAGCTTTTCTCAAAAAATTAATAAAAATATTTTAAAAAATAACTCTGATTTCTTGCCTAGCAAAATGATAAATAAAAATATTGCTTGGGGTTGTTAGATCTGGCAAAGGTGTTAAAATAGAAAATATACTCAAAGACAAAATGAAATTCTCAAAAATTCTAAATTTTGAAAGATATACAAAACTATGCAGCTATAAGGCTTCTTTGAAAATAGTTTAATGTCTCCATTAAATTTCCTTTACATAAATTACCATTGAGACAAAAGCAGGAGCAAGCATATGAATTAAGCCATAGGAAAATAATGCTATGAGCATTCAACCAATTCATTAATTCAATCAATATATCAGTAGGGATATAGCAATAGCACGTTTTATTGAATTTTGAACTCTCAAAATATTGGGAGATAACCTGTAAGCTGTTTTATAATTCTAGCAATTTATTTAAATACCCCATGAGTATTTAAAGAAATCACCTACCTAGAGTCTACCCATAAAAAAGGAATTCTTTGTAAGTTTTACCAGAGCAAGACTACAGAAGCAGAGCCCCAATTAAGAATGTAAGATCTGAGGCAAGTTATTCATGAGTAATGTATAAAGCCTTGGCTTTCTTTTTTAAAAAGTTTCAAAAAGTAGAATTCAATATGCATGATTGAGCATACCAGATCTACTGTATATCTGAATCTAAAATAAATAGTCTTGTTAATCTTGCTAATATGTGTTTGAAAAGAGTCCATTGGTATTTAAATGTATTCTTAACACTGCAGCAAAAACAGTTTAACTCATTACATGCTCCAGTTCCCATAGGTTCACACAAGGCCATCCCAATTATGTAGCTATAACGCTGTTGCTGTTCCCACCAACTTACTGCACAGAGGCCTACACAGAACTGGTTCAGAGGAAAATGTCAAACAAAATTCTGATGAACAATTATATATACTAAGCCTTTACCCAATTTCTTCAGTATTTTCTGTTTCTGCCCTCATCATTCTTACAAATCTATTGACACTGAAGGCTACTTCTTAGAGGGGAAAATAACAAAATACTAACCATAACAACAAAACATAAAAGGCTAAAATGCTCTGAAGGCATTTGTAGCATTTTTAATGCAATGACCAAAAATTACCAACACTGCTTCATTGACTCATTCATTTATATATTCAATAACATTTATTTACTAAGCATAATAGGCATTATTCTATAACTTAAGTACACATCACTGAAAAAAAAATGGACAGAAATTCCTATCTTCATAAAACATTTCTAATGTGATGTGAAATAAGAAGATTCATAAAAATATCTGTTTAAAAAATATGTTTCCATGCTCTAAACCTTTGATTCATAGCACTGGAAAAATACAGGGAAGGAAGAAAGAGAAAAAGCAAGTAATAAAGGTTCTTTTAGCCTTACATGGGATGTTAAAATGTATGAACTGAGATTTCAGCGGGGGGCACATCTATGCTAAAGATTGTACAAGGTTAAGCCAGGTTGGGCTGAGGAATGTAGCTCACCTATCATGCACAAGGTCCTGGGCTGGGGCCTGTGCTCTCCATAAACTGGACGCAGTGGTGTTGCAGAACTCTTCCCAAACTCAAAGGTGGAATATAGCCTACACTTTAATTTAATAAGGATTACTGACAATTTTAACACAAACTAAGGTAGTTATGGGACAAAGGCCAACACTTTTTAGTGTAGAGGTTAGGGTTAATGATCTATGGAAATTCTCAATTATGGAAAATAGTTGATGAAACATAGAAATTAAGACCTTAAGAACCTATGTTTCCTGGTTAAATAAGTCACCAAAGTACCCAATATATATAAAGAACTCAAGAAACTAGACATCAAATTACCAAATAATCCAATCAAAAAAATGGGTACAGATCTAAACAGAGAATTCTCAACAGAAGAATTTCAAATGGCTGAAAGACACTTAATGAATTGATCAATATCCTTAATCATCAGGGACATGCAAAGTAAACTGACTCTGAGATACCATCCTACATCTATCAGAATGGCTAAGATCAAAAACACCAATGATAGCTTATGCTGGAGAGGATGTGGAGTATGGCAGTTGTTCAGAAAAATGGGAATCAATATACCTCAAGTCCCAGAAATACCACTCTTGGGCATATACCAAAAGGATGTACACTCATACCAGAAGGACATTAGCTCAACTGCATTCATAGCAGCATTATTTGTAATAGTCAGAACCTGAAAACAACCTAGATGTCCCTCACCCAAAGAATGGATAAAGAAAATGTGGTACATTTACACAATGGAGTACTACTCAGGGGTTAAAAAATATGACATCTTGAAATCTGTATGCAAATAGATGGAATTAGAAAAAAAAATTTGAGTGCAGTAACCCATACCCAGATAGACATATATGGTATATACTCACTCATAAGAGGATACTAGCTGTAAAGCAAAGAATGATGAGCCCATAGTCCATGATCCTAGAGAAGCTAAGTAACAAGGTGAACCCTAAGAAAAACATACATAGGTCCACCTGGAAAGGAAAAATAGACAAGATCGCCTGAAAAAAAAAATGGGAGCATGGGGGTGGGGGAAGAAGGAAGAGTGTAATGGAAAAATTAAAAATGCTGCAGGATCCCCGGTGGCAACAGGCAGCAGAAATGCTGCAGGTACCCAAGCGGTGGTAGCGGGCCATGTGGTGGCAGGCAGTAGGCCCTGAAAGCAGCCAGTGCCAGGCAGAGACGGCTGCTGGTCCCCAAGCAATGGCTGGTCCCAGGCAGGGAGACACGTGGTGGGCAGGCAAGAGACAGAGACATGAATAGGCACACCATGCAGAGTGAGGTAGGATATTTATTCATGGGATTATGGAGGGGAAGAGAGAAGGGGAGAAAAGGAGAGAGAGAGAGAGAGAGAGAGAGAGAGAGAGAGAGAGAGAGAAGGGAGAGGAGAGAGAAGAGAGACAGAAGCGGGGGAAGGGGAGAAGTGGGGAGAGAGGCAGAAGCTGCTTCTCTGAGAGGAAGATGAAAAAAAGAGAGAGCTCAGGCTGCAAGCTGAAGATCAGCCTGTATCAGTGGATGGCGGAGGGAGTGGGCATGACTTGTCTCTTGATAGAACAATCATTACAAAGAGGGGAGAAGGGCGGGGGAGAACTTGAGGGAATGGGATAGTCAAGATGAAAGAAAAACAGAGATGACAGCAAGGAAAGAGATATTTTGATTGAGAGAACCACTATGGGACTAACAAGAAACTTGACACTAGAGAAATTCCCCTATAAGGATGACCCCAGATAAGACCCTAAGCGATAGAGGAGAGGGTGCCTGAATTGGCCTTGTGCTATAGTCAGATTGATGAATATCTTAAATGTCACCATAGAACCTTCATCCAGCAACTGATGGAAACAGAGGCAGAAACTCACAACAGAGCACCCAAAGTCCAGTTGAAGAATGGGAGAAATGAGAATATAAGCAAAGAGGTCAAGACCATGATGGGGACACCCACTGAAACAGTTTATCTGAGCTAATGGGAGCTCTGACCAGACAGGGAAGGAACCAATATAGGACCAAACTAGACACTCTGTATGTGGGTAACAGTTGTATGGCTGGGGCAGACTGCAGGGCCATTGGCAGTGGCACCAGGATTTATCCTTACTGCTTGTACTGGCTTTTTGGGAACCTATTCTCTTTTGATGGATACCTTGCTCAGCCTAGAGGGGAGGAAGTGGGAACTGGGATTGGTATGTAAAATGTAAAAAGATAGTTTATTTTCTTTTTAAAAAAAAATAAAAGAAAAAAGAAAAACCTGTCCTTTGTATGTTAATTTAAAAATAAATAAAACATCCCACAATGACATATATAAAAATTCTATAACAAAACCCATTGTTTTGTATGCTAACTTTAAACATTCACTAATTTTTAAAAGATAATGAATTATTTCAAATATTACAAATATCAAATACATACTTAACAGAGTACAAATGACAGTAGACAGAAAGGTAAAACATATTCATTCTGGTTAAGAAGTATAATGACACAAAGAAAGGATTATTTAGTTGGTTAAAATGCCTGCTTTACCTCTTTAGGTCATAATTTATATATATATATATATATATATATATATATATATATATATATATATAAAAAACAAAGGGTCTCAAGTTCATTGGATAGTCAGAGAAGATTGTAAATTTTTGATCTCCCTGCCCCCACTCCTCTACTGTTGAGACCATAGATATGTAGCACCATGTCTGGTTTATGTGATGCTAAGATGAAACCCACAACTTTCTGCAAGCTAGGCAATCATTCTACCAGTTAAACTACATTCTTAACCCCATAGTTAGTTTTTTAAGAGGTTATATTTATTTGCTTGTGAGTATCTATGTGTATGTGTATACACATGTATATGAGGGCGGGCCCACATGTGCACATGGACAGAGACAGAGCAAGGGCATGAGATGTACTCCACTATCACTCTTAATTCATTCCTTTTTGAGGCTAGATCTCTTCAACTAGGTTGAAAAGCCAGCAAGCCCCAGCAATTCTCTTTGGAGCTAGGGTTACATGCATTTATGAACACATCATACTTTGCCAGCAAACACACTATAGCAAAACAACACAAAGAAAATAGATATGCAAGTCTACAACATGCTGGTCATACAGAAAAGGAATTAATAAAGCTCTGGGAATTTCCAGCCACTGGCCCAGAAATGATGACTTCATACTACTACTTTGCAATGCTAAGATGAGACTATATAGATGGTGGCCCCAATTTATTACTGCTAATTAAAATTATCTTATCTACCAACCTTTGTGTTTAATATGAGGCCTTTTATTTTAATTAGATTAATAACTCGTGCAAGTTTCCCCTTCCCTTTCTTGCCTTATCATATTTGTATGTGTGTATATATGTGCTGTGGTATATGTATTCATGCACAGGCACACACATGGTGGCCAGAGCCTGACACTGGGTCTCTTTATCACTTACTTTCCATTTTACTATTTTGATATAGGGTATTGCACTGAACCTGGAGTTCACCAATTTGCTAGACTAGCTGGGAGTAGTCTCAGATCTGCTTATCTCTAGGGATCCACCTGTGTCAACAAACTCATAACACCAAATGTCAGGATTACAAATGTGTGCCCTCAAACCAGGCCTTTACGTTGGTAATGGGAATACAAACTCAAGGTCCTCATTTCTATGCAGCAAGCACTTTACCTGCTGAACCATCTCCCTAGGCCAATCATTATTTTTTCTGTCTCACATTTCTAATGTATTTTTCTCTTGACTTTACTATTATTATTATTGGTTTTTTAAGACAGGGTTTCTCTGTGCAACAGCCCTGGCTGTCCTGGAACTCACTCTGTAGACCAGCCTGACCTCAAACTCACAGCCTGTCACTACCCCCGAGTGTTGAGATTAAAGGCATGTGGCACCACTGCCCGGTGATTTTATTATCTTTTAAACATTAACAGATAATGAATTTTTATATTTTTCAATTATATTAAAGAAATAATAGATTATTCATTTTACACCTTATTGAATTATTATATTTAAAAAATCAAGTGCTGATTAACTAGCTTTAAGAAACGTGCCTTGTACTCTTAGTGAGCTTTCTCTAACCCTAAACTATTTCAATGATTGTTTTTTGTAGAATTCTAAGATATAAATATATTTGTGTACATCCAACTTTCTAGACATTTTTCTCTCTGCCTCTAAATAATAAAGCATTGTTTTCTGCTGTGTGGAGGCCCAAAATTTTGAGCCTATTTGCACGTTGACCAAAGGTCAGAGAGTTGGAACTTACCTCTATTCTTTCAAAGTTATTATGTTTCTACCTAGGTGTTAGAAATCTCACCTAGATTTATAACAGACAGTTCTGCTCTCTCTCTCTCTCTCAAAGTTATTGTCAGCAGGTGTAGCTAACAGCCAGATCTTGTATTTCAGGAATAGACAAAAGTCTTAGGATCCAACCAAGTTCCAATTCCACCCAGGGAGTGGTTTGTCTACAGAATGTTTTGGTCTAGTGTGTGGGCATGACTTGTTTTGTTCTAGCAATAGAACCTTTATGGACACAGCCCAGGACCTTCAATTGGTCTGTTCATTTCCTTATATCTTGTTAATGCATCTTTTTGTCTTACTCCCACCTTTTGGGGTCAGGGGCATTTTAAGCAATTGGAAATTAAATGTGGGTGATTTCAGTACTCACTGGAACTCCCTCCTGGTACTATCCTATATGTTTCTATTTTTTTTAAAAAAAAATTTTAAGTGTGTCTTTGTATTCTTTACTATATTTAAATCCTCACAGCCCTGTCCTGGCAAGGGGTGTTTTTGTAGAAGCTGGTTCTTGACACTGCTGCAAATCCCTTTCAATGAGATACAGGAAGGATGTCTCAGGCAAAGAAAAAGAATAGTTTGAATTCATTAATTAATATTAAGTCAACTATTAGTTTTATTAACTCATCTCCAACCTTTATCCTATCATTTCCTCTCATTGTAGATTTCCTACATTGTATTTTCAGGTCCTTTAGCTAAGCTGTAAGCCCACCAAAAACTACACACTCTAAATAATTGCACTAACCTTTAGAATTAAAAGTACAGCTCTACTAATACAGTTCTATCACTCTAGAACTCCCAAATAAAACACAAACTCAATTCTGAACTTATAGCCATTTATTAGTAACTTTATCCTGACAAAGTCCTAACTACTCTGTTACATATCATGCTGGGCACTCTAATTTGGTCCTCTCCTTGTTTTGTTTCCCTTTACCACATCTAACACTGCACAAGTTAGTTCTCCTTGCCCTAGTACTACTTATCTCCTTTCATGGTGTTGGACATACAACTCAATATCCACTTACTTTACAAAGAATATTAAAAACAACTTTCTGTGTTCTAGTAGTTTATAATCTGAAAGAGAGCAACAGGGTCAAAAGGGACAGTAAAACCCATGCAAATGTAAACAATCCAAGAGACTATACAATTATTAATATTAACAAGAGGGCTAGAGATATCACTCATTTACTAGAGTGCTTGCATACCATACACAAAGCCCTGGGTTCAATCCCCAATACTACATAACTGGACTTGGATACACATACCAGATCCCAGGAGGTAGAGACAGGAGAACCAGAAGTTCAAGGCAACTCTAGGCTAAAACAGACATTATCTCAAAAACCACAAAAATAACAGCAAAAGTTCAGAAAAGTTGCTGGATAGTAAACAAATATTGAAAGACATCTACATCCTTTTATCTTTCAGTTTATTGATTAAAATGTATGCTAGATGAATGTTCTCCAGCTGAGCTTTATCCCCAATTCCCTTTTACTTTTTATTTTGAGACATCAAAATAACATCTCACTAAGTTTCCATAGTTGGCCTTGAACTTGTAATCCTTCTGCCTCAGTCCCCTAAATAGCTGGGATTATAGGCCTGTAACACGGGGTTCAATTTAAATTTTTTAAAAAATTAAAAAAAAACCTTTAAGGGTTTTAAAAACCTTTAAGGGTAAACTCAAAGCATTTCCACTAATAGCAAGAATAGGCAGGTGCCCACTGTATCTATTCTTACTTGATATAATGCTTGGTGCACTAACTAGAGCATTAAGACAGGACAAAGAAATAAAAGAGAAAGAAATAAGAAAGGAAGAGGTCAAACTGTTTTTGTTTGCAGATGAGATGATTCTATACCTAAGAGACTCTAGACACCACCAGAAAAATCCTATAACTGATAAGTACTTTCAGCAAAGCAACAAGATACAAAAATCAGTAGCCTTCCTATACAAAAATAGCCAATATGCTGAGAAAGAAATCAGGAAAATAGCCTTACAATTGCCTCAAAAATAAAGTAAAATAGTACCTTATAGTAAACTTCAACGAGGACTGAAAGACCTCTACAGTAACTTTAAAACACTAAAGAAAGAAACTGAAGAAGATAACAAAAAATGGAAACATTCCCCAGGCTAATAAATCAGAAGAATTGATATTGTGAAAATGGCTATACTATCAAAGGTGATATACAGATTCAATGCAATCCCAACATCAAGATTCCATTCCTATTCACAGAATAGACTCCAATTTCATTTCATTTCAAAGAAATAGAAAGGGGAATCTTAGAATTCATATTTGAAATACAATAAACCTAGGACACCTAAAGTCTCCCCACACAAAAGAATAATACCAGAGCTATCAACATAGCTGATCAAAATTAGCAGAAGCAACACTATGATAAATGAATCCTGTATGCAACCCAATAGGAAAACATGAACAAAGTGTCTCTTCTCTGATTACAAGACACCAAATTCAAGATCAAGTCACAGACTAAAAGTTGTCAAGGTCATTAATGTCAAAGCAAGATGAAGAATTATTCCAGAGAGGAGCAGCCTAGAGACTATAATCATAGAATAAATCTTTTTTCTATATAGGGCATAGCTGGAAAAGTTGAATCTGAACTCTCAGGATAAAAAGATATGTGAGTTGTTTATACTATTTTTGTAACTTTTGTTAATATAAAATATTAAAACTTAACAGAGTACCTGGTATATTATATGCAATGTACAAATATATAAATTCAGTTCTACATTAAAGAAAATATTTAAGGGAAATTAACAATCTCACAGGTACAATTTATATAACCTTTAACACATTCTCTCTAACATCCAACTATATCTCTGTCATTAATCCCTCCGAAAGAGTAAAGCCTGAAGCAGGCATAAACAACGAAGGAAAAGCTGCTCAGTGGGAGAAAGCAGGGCGAGAAAGAAAAAAGAAGAAAAGCAAAAGGCTATATTTGGAAATTTTGATGAGCTCCAGTAAAAAGCAGTCTTTATCCTATTGAATCTCTCATAGCTCCAAATCCTGGTGGAGAAAAATACTAGGACAGTGACACCATTAACTGCATTCAACCTCATCAGCAGGGAAATAAACCCTCATTTTTCTTCTTTGATTATATAGTACAAAATGTTATCAAAATGATTTAAATAAAAGGATAAGCAAAGAAATCTATGAACTGGTGTCACCTTTTGGAATGCCCTTTCTCATAAAGAACAAGGGAAGCAAATTGTTTTAAAGATTGGCTAAAAACATAGAAATGATCTCAAACAGAGTCTCCAAAAGGTTCCAGGCAGCAGTGATAACTCTTTGTGGGCTTGATACAGCATATTTTCAAACTCTCGGAGAATCAGGGCAGAACATTCGCTCACCATTTCAGGCAGCCTCATCAGCATATCTTTACAACGTAATGCGCACAGAGATGCTTTCCTGAAATCCCCTTGAGCAACAGCCTAAGAAAGAGGACATCAACAATTGGTTAAATGGCAAGATAATTGTCTCACACTGAAGTTGAGAATATTGCTCAGTGATAGAACACTTCTAATATGGTCTAGGTTTAATTAACTAAAACAGAAGAAAGAGAAGGGGTGGGGAAAAGAGAGGAAGGGAGCAGGAAAGAAGAAAAGAACATTTTTGACAACCAAAACTTCCATCAGTATCAAGAATTCAGAGAAAAGTTACATTTTCCTATACAGCATTTAGCAATGATAAAGAAACTTCTCTGAAATCATATTCTGACAAATCAATAAAGTATTATACATTATCCTAATGGACCAAGATTCTTAGATTTAGAAGAGCTCTAAGGTTGGATTTGAACTGTTGCTCAACAATAGATTATACCTATTGTTACACAAGGATTAAATGCTAGAGTGACCATTATACAATAGACAACAATACAATCAATCTAAATACAGTAAATTACACAAAATGGATCCAGAATAAATTTATACTGCTAATTGGACCCTCTTTGCTGATCAGCAGATAAGAATGTTATAGCTATCAATACTAAGTGACACTCAGTCAAAATTAATTTTTCTTTTTTGATATACTTAACACGTTTCCCACAAAGGCCGAACATCGTGTGATTTCTGGTCTTCCATAACAGGACATATCCTCCTACCTATCCTACCCCTCCCCAAGATTTACTTCTTACCTGAGGTACATTTTTATCCTGTAATTTTTTACAATTTAAAAGGCATATTTTACGTTCCTTTCCTTCTGAGAAAAATTCACAATCTTTTTCTTCAATCCCAGGGCATCATGCATTCTGGGAAAGTGTTCTACCACTGAGCTATACAGCCAGCTTCCCCACAGTCTTAATTATCACATATTGTCATCTACTCATTTTTTTGTTGTACTATGTAATTTCCCCCTTTAAAGCAATTACCCTGCTGCAATGCATCTGTCTATGAATTTGTATTCTCCACAAAGCTTAAGTTTTCATAAGACAGGTACTACATATTAAACTTACTGATTTTTTTTATCACTGGGGTACAGAGCAACAATTCACATAGTAACCACCAATTAACTGTTCATCACTCTACATTTGCATCTGATCACATTAATTTTCCTTTTCTAATTTACATTTTATTGTTAGTGTATGTGTAGTGGGGTATGTGAGTGAGCATATGTGTATATTATTAGTGTATATGTAGTGGGGTATGTGAGTGAGCATATGTGTATATTATTAGTGTATATGTAGTGGGGTATGTGAGTGAGCATATGTGTATATTATTAGTGTATATGTAGTGGGGTATGTGAGTGAGCATATGTGACAGTGGTTGTATGGAGGTCAGAGGATAAGTCAGTTCTCTACTCCCTTTATGGGTCCCAGGTATGGAACTCACATTACCAGGCTTGCAAGACAAAACATTTACCAACTAAGACATCTTGCTGCTCCCCTAGATTAATTTTATCTCTTTCAATCTGTAGCTCTCTCTTCTTTATCCACCTCCTCCAATCTGCTTCTCCCTGACTTTTGACAATTCACTTATAAGAATTTCATATATATATATTCTATCTTGAATAAGATAATTTTCCATTGACCGTGGGATTCTACAACCCAAATTTCCTGCTCTTTTCCTCTTTTTTGTTCTTTCTATCCTTCTTCCTTTGTGTTTACTCCTCCCTCCCTTTTTTTTCATTGTTAAATACTCTGGCATAATGCAGTGCACTAATTGTTCTCAAATTTTAACATCCAATAAAATCATTTACAAGCCTTGTCAAAATGAAGATTGTTGGCCCTACCCTCAGAATATGCAATTTCTTGGGTAGCCAAGAATATGAATTTTTGACTATTTTCCAAATGATGTAGATGCTGTTGGTCCAGGAACCACAAACCACACTCGGAAAATCACATCTGTAGACCAATTCTATCATTTTGGTCTCAGTAACACTTGAACTGAAAAATTATTAAAGACTTGGGCTGGTGAGATGGTTAGCGGTAAAGGCACTTGGTGCTCTTGCAAAGTACCTAAATTTGGTTCCCAGAATTCACATCAGGCAGTTTAAAATCACCTGTAACCCCAGCTCCAGGGAATTCAATGCCACCTTCTGACCTCCATGGGCACCCACACATGTGGCATGCACAGGTGCATGGGCACACACAGTCACAAACAAAAATGTCTTTTTAGTTTTCAAAAACTTTTTTTTTTTTTTGGTTTTTCGAGACAGGGTTTCTCTGTGGTTTTGGAGCCTGTCCTGGAACTAGCTCTTGTAGACCAGGCTGTTCTCGAACTCACAGAGATCCGCCTGCCTCTGCCACCACCGCCCGGCTTAGTTTTCAAAAACTTTAAGCTATTTTATCTCAATTAATATTTACCAATAGTATGAATTAAAACAAAAAAACAATCCTAGGCTACAAATGAATTAAAGGTAAGCATGGGCTACATCGCATTGCCTTGCCTCAAGTTTACATATTAACACTGTTATAAAAAGCAAGCTAAATTATTCCAAAACAAAAAAGTAGTGGAAAGTATCATTTTATACCTTCACAGATCTATTTAATTTGTAGCATTACATGATGGCTGGATTCTTCTTTCTATATTATGCTTATGATTGAGTATATGAAGAAAATTTAATTTAATACATGCATGTAGTTTGAAAAGTCTTTTCAGATATTTGTGGATATTCTTCTATACAATACCAAAATTCAAGCTTATTAAACCTTTCATCATTTGCTTACATTAAGATCCTTAGGTCTACTTACATTTTCAATCAATCTTTAACCAATAGATGTTTTCATAAAAAAGAACATAAAATGGTAATTTAAAAAAACTTCACATTTAAAATGCAAATGTTGGTATACAGTGATATAATACATAAGAAACAATCAAAAGAGGGCTGGTGAAATGGCTCAGTGGGAAAATAACTTATCTCGCAAGCTTAATGACCTGAGTTAAATCCCAGAACCCATGGTGGAAGGAGAAAACTGACTCCCAAAAGTTTTACTCTGACCCCTGCACATGCGCACACATACACCAATCATACACACAGTAAAAACAGTAAATATATTTTAATCCGCAGAGAAGATAAGTTAAAGATAATTTTGCAATCTCCACAAATTTGAAGCAAAGCATTAGATGTGTGGGGATAAAATCTGTGTGGCTATAGGAGAGGGGAGTAGCATGAACAGTAAAAAGAAGCAACAATTATAATTAGATGGTAACCAGAAAATTCAATTTTATATCTGAAACAAAACACAAAGCACTTGACAATATAGTAAAGAAGTGGGGTTTTCAGCAAAAAAGAAAAGGAAAGCCTTGATGAGCTCCACAGGCACACAATCTGGCAATCTGCAAAATTACAGTTCAAGCTAAATGATCTGCAATCAGGCAGCAGGCAGAATGACAACGGGTTCCTTGTATTTTCTAGCTCACTCACTGATGCTGCAGGAGGGAATCATCTAAGAGAAGTCTCACAGTCAAATCACTATCAGAAGAGCAGAATCCCCTACAGTTCTATAATTCCTACCCCCAAATGCATTCTGCTCTCCACTGGGTAAGGGAATAACCACCTAGAGAATCGGTGTGGGCCCAGAAAACAGCTTGTGACTTAGACAAAGACTTGGGATGGGGCTCAGATCTACTTGGACAGGAAGTATAGGCCACATAAAGAGAAAAAAAAAAAAACAAAGGCAGATAACATTTGGGAATTGCAGTCCAGCAACAGGCAACAGTAGGGCAGGGAGAAAAAGGCAAAGATTAGCATATAAAAGAAGCCATTTGACCTAAAGACTAGAAACTGATGGCCCATTTCTAATCCCAGAAGTGCTCTCTCAATAAACTGCTTTAGTTTTACAACTATCAAATTTTTGTCTAATTTTTTTGTTAGGAAACACAAGAACCTGTAAATCATAAGTATATGGGTGACCTTTGGACTATGACCCATACATGTAACAGTCTGACCTCTAGGAAGAGATAAATAAGTAGTTTTGTGTGGGTCTGTGAGGGCTGGGATTGCTAGAACAAAGGCTGGCATGGCCAGGGTACCAAGAACTACTCAGTGCACTATAACTTGCCCAACAAGTGTGGGCTGTTTTGCTGCGATGGTTTCCACACTGAGAGTAACAGAGAAATTTAACAGGAATACAGACAACTCAGGTATTTTCCACACCCACATTCTCAAGAGCAGAGATTCTGGTATGAGGGACCAAGTAGTCCTCTGGCTCAGTTGGTGGGACCAGTTTGAAGGCTGTGCCCGTACTTCCCACATTGGCAAGCCTGGACAGAAAAACTTACTGGCAAGAATTCAGCCCAGGAATGGCGTGGTGGTAGGAAAGGTAAGGTAGAACTCAGCTTACAAATTGCCCTTTCTGGGCTATCTTGTTAGGACTTCAGAAAGAAAATCACTCAGTGTTCCCCTGCCAATAAGTAAACTGCAAAGAACAAGTCTAAGGGGGAAACTTTATCCTGTATCTCCTCAGGAAGGCTTATGCTGGATCCCAGTTTAAGTTTATAGTCCATTATAGCAAAGAAGGCATAGTGGTGACAGTAGCTGTCAACTATGGCACAGAGCATGAAATAGAAGATCACAAATCAACAATAAAGATTTAACTAGTGAAAAGTCCAGGTGGTGGTGGCACACAACTTTAACCCCAGCACTCGGGGACAGAGGCAAGCTAATCTCTGCGAATTCAAGGCCAGCCCAGTTAAAAAAGAAGTCTGAATAGAACAAAACAAAATTGAAATTCAGAGCAAACACCAAATTTCTCAGTTTCTTGTTAAGTATCTAGAGCTCTTGGGAACAAACTTTTATTTTTGCCAATTTTTTCACAACCACACACTCAACTGCGTGACCATATATACAGTCACTACTCACAGATTTAAAAGCTGGGCTCTAAAAGAACAAGACCAATACAATGTATACACATTTTAAAGGGGTTATTATATTGCTCTACATGCCAGAGGTTGTTTGTTCAATGCTGTCTGTAAGAAGAGGCAAAGAAGCTAGTAGCTGCTTGGTTCAAGAAGTTGGATACCTCAGCAGTATCAATTTGATGCTGAAGTCTGGGCATTTCCTGCAGAGTCACTGATATTGATTTCACGTTGGAAGGCAGTGGACAATCTTGGTACAAACTTGCTCAGGAAGATGACAAGAAAGCAGGCACATGCGCACTGCATTTCCTCAGACTTCTTCATATCTGGTCTGTAGACTGCGCTATCCGAGTTAAAAGCCAGTCTTCCCTCTTGGTTATCCTCTCTGGAAAAACCCTTAGACAGTCCTAGGAGAGCTGTCTCTGAGGTGAGTGAATTAGTTTGCTTTCTGTTGCTGTGATAAAGGACGTGACCTTTACATTTAATTTGGAGAGAAAGGAGTTTCTCTTACCTTACATACTTACAAGCCCTTCATGAAGTGAATTAGGGCAAGAACCTAGGGCAAGAAGTTGAAGCCAAGAACTAAAGCAGAGTCAGTGGAGAAATGTTGTTTAATGGTTTGTTTTCCACAACTTCCTAGGCCTGCATTCTTATACCACCCAGGACCAGCAGCTCAGGAATAGCACTGCCCACAGTAAGCTGGATGGTCCCATATCCATCATTAATCAAGAAAATGCCCAAAACCCAGGATAGCCAAAACAATCTTATACAATAAAGGAACGTCTGGAGGCATTACCATCCCTGACTTCAAACTCTATTACAGAGCTACAGTATTAAAAACAGCTTGGTATTGGCATAAAAACAGAGAAGTCGACCAATGGAACCGTATAGAAGACCCTGACTTTAATCCACAAACCTATGAGCACCTGATTTTCGATAAAGGAGCTAAAACTATACAATGGAAAAAAGAGAGCATCTTCAACAAATTGTGCTGGCAAAACTGGATTTCAATCTGTACAAAAATGAAAATAGATCCATGTCTGTCACCATGCACAAAACTCAAGTCCAAGTGGATTAAAGACCTCAATATCAGTCTGAACACACTGAACCTGATAGGAGAGAAAGTGGGAACTACACTACAACAAGTGGGCACAGGAGACCGCTTCCTACGTATAACATCAGCAGCACAGACAGTAAGGGCCTCATTGAATAAATGGGACCTCATGAGACTGAGAAGCTTCTGTAAAGCAAAGGACACTGTCGCTAAGACAGAAAGGCAACCCACTGACTGGGAGAAGATCTTCACCAACCCCGCAACTGACAAAGGTCTGATCTCCAAAATATATAAAGAACTTAAGAAACTAGACTGTAAAAGGCTAATCAACCCAATTATAAAATGGGGCACTGAGCTGAACAGAGATCTCTCAACAGAAGAAGTTCAAATGGCCAAAAGACACCTAAGGTCATGCTCAACTTCCTTAGCGATCAGGGAAATGCAAATCAAGACAACTTTAAGATACCATCTTACACCTGTCAGAATGGCTAAAATCAAAAACACCAATGATAGCCTATGCTGGAGAGGTTGTGGAGAAAGGGGTACACTTATCCATTGCTGGTGGGAATGCAAACTTGTACAACCACTCTGGAAAGCAGTGTGGCGGTTTCTCAGAAAATTTGGGATCAACCTACCCATGGACCCAGCAATACCACTCTTGGGAATATACCCAAGAGAGGCCTTATCATGCAACAAAAATATATGCTCTACTATGTTCATAGCAGCATTGTTTGTAATAGCCAGAACCTGGAAACAACCTAGATGCCCCTCAATTGAAGAATGGATGAAGAAAGTATGGAATATATACATATTAGAGTACTACTCAGCAGTAAAAAACAAGGACTTCTTGAAGTTTGCAGGCAAATGGATGGAAATAGAAAACACTATCCTGAGTGAGGTAAGCCAGACCCAAAAAGAGGAACATGGGATGTTCTCACTCATATTTGGTTTCTAGCCATAAATAAAGGACATTGAGCCTACAATTCGGGTTCTTAGAGAAGCTAAAGAAGAAGGAGAACCCAAAGAAAAACATATAGGCATCCTCCTGAATATTAACCTTCATCAGGCGATGAAAGGAGACAGAGACAGAGACCCACATTGGAGCACCGGACTGAAATCTCAAGGTCCAAATCAGGAGCAGAAGGAGAGCGAACATGAGCAAGGAACTCAGGACCGCGAGGGGTGCACCCACACACTGAGACAATGGAGATGCTCTATCGGGAACTCACCAAGGCCAGCTGACCTGGGTCTGAAAAAGCCTGGGTTAAAACCGGTCTCACTGAACATAGCGGACAATGAGGACTACTGAGACATCAAGAACAATGGCAATGGGTCTTTGATCCTACTGCATGTAGTGGCTTTGTGGGAGCCTAGGCAGTTTGGATGCTCACCTTACGAGACCTGGACGGAGGAGGGTTTTCCTCGGACTTCCCACGGGACGGAGAGCCCTGATTGCTCTTTGGGCTGACGAGGGAGGGGGACTTGATTGGGGGAGGGGGAGGGAAAGGGGAGGCGGAGGTGGGGAAGTGACAGAAATATTTAATAAATAAATAAATAAAAATAATAAAAAAAAGAAAATGCCCGCCCAGACTTGCCTACAGGCAATCTGATGAAGGCATCTTCTCGACTGAGGTTCTCCCAAGATAACTATAGCTGTGTCAAGATTGAAAAAAAAAAACTAGTCGGGAAATTTGACCTCGTGATATCTTGACATAACAATAAATTACTATTAAATAACTTTTCCTTTCTTGTTTATCCCCATGATCTTATATTAATCTCACAATACAGAACATAGTATAATTTTAAAATCCCCAGTCTTCAAAATATTCAAACACTTTAAGTTCAGTCTCTTTAAAATATCCAATCTCTCTTTTTGCATCTCAGATGTATTTATTGATGCCACATCACAAGTGGTACTTGAACAAGTTTACAGCAATGCTCCCATGTAACATAGCTCACTTAACTTTAGCCAAGAGACAGCTCATCTTTGCTGGACTCAAGCAGTGGGTTACTTCTTTTATGAGCACTCCCAATTTTATAACCTATGAAGGTTATCAACTCCATTGCTACCCAAATGTTCTGGTAAGGTTGAGGAAAGTAGTGTCTCATGGGGTCTCAGACATTGTTAATAAGGCTATGAAGCACTCTCATCAGAACCAAGGCTATATGCTACACTGGATCCCATAACATAACTGGGAAAGGTCCAATTCTTAAGTTTTGATTGAGGGGTGAATTTTTTTTCTGTTTTGTTTTTGTTTTGTTTTGAGGAAGGGTGTTCTCAATGTGTATCACTGTCTATCCTGCAACTCAACAAATATAGACTAGGCTGGCCTTGACCTCACAAAGATCTACCTGCCTCTGCTTCCCAAGTGCTGGAATTAAAAATGTAAGCCACCATGTCCGGCATCCAATGTCTCTTTAAAAGTTCAAAGTCTCTTAAAATTTTAAAGTCTAGTTTCTTGAGTTCTCTATATATTTTGGAGACCAGACCTTTGTCTGTTGCGGGGTTGGTGAAGATCTTCTCCCAGTCAGTAGGTTGCCTTTTTGTCTTAGTGACAGTGTCCTTTGCTTTACAGAAGCTTCTCAGCTTTAGTAGGTCCCATTTACTCAATGTTGCCCTTAGTGTCTGTGCTGCTGGGGTTATACTTAAGAAGCGATCTCCTGTGCCCATCTGTTGTAGGGTACTTCCCACTTTCTCTTCTATCAGGTTCAGTGTGGTCGGACTGATATTGAGGTCTTTGATCCATTTGGACTTATTAACCCAATTAAAAAATGGGGCACTGAACTGAACAGAGAATTCTCAACAGAAGAAGTTCAAATGGCCAAAAGACACCTAAGGTCATGCTCAACCTCATTAGCAATCAGGGAAATGCAAATCAAAACAACTTTGAGATATCATCTTACACCTGTCAGAATGGCTAAAATCAAAAGCACCGATGATAGCCTTTGCTGGAGAGGCTGTGGAGGAAGGGGTACCCTCATCCATTGCTGGTGGGAATGCAATCTTGTGCAACCACTTTGGAAATCAGTGTTTCGGTTTCTCAGGAAATTCGGGATCAACCTACCCCTGGACCCAGCAATACCACTCTTGGGAATATACCCAAGAGATGCCCTATCATATGACAAAAGCATTTGTTCAACTATGTTCATAGCAG